>NW_025335268.1:119148478-119197200 GCF_004798865.1 Varanus komodoensis
CCCCCAGGAATCCATCCGGATCCATCCGGCTCCGGGGGCGGGCCCATACAATCGGGTCCGCACTCTTATAGAGGGAGAGGCCGCTCTCGAGCACAAACCTCACCAGGATTAGACTCTTTTTTGCATATATCTTTTTCAACTTGGCTCTGAATGTTGGCCATCATGCAATCATGAAAATCCATCCTGTTAAAAAAATAGTTTGTAACTTCTAGCACAATTAAATGCAAAGCCTTCATTTAATCAAATCCCTACTGTACGTTTCTTCAAGAAAGAGTGCATGAGATCCAAGCAGAATTATTTTTTATTCAGTAGGGATATTCCCACTTATATAATGATATATAAAGCATAGTCATATAACTACATATAACAATTGCTGCTTTACTTAAAAAGAATGCTGCAGAAGAGCGTAACATTAGTGCTGACAGCTACTGCTCTAACTGGCAGTGCCAAATTTTACAGAGATGTGAAACCAAATTGCATTCTCACTCAGCAAATTAAGGTTGATAGCAGCTCAGCTGTCTGCATCCAGATGCTTCAGGCGCTGATGTGCAATTTACAGATTGGATTTACACTATCTCATGAAGTCTCCAAATAAACTTTCAAATGAATTCTATCACCCCATCAAAAATCCTCCAAAAAACAACAAACAATATATTATATTCTGACAACCTGAGCAGGAATAACAACATTCAGATTTTTATTTTTTTTGTTAGAACACATATCATATTTTTAAAGAAAAATAGGACATTTTTCTTTTCGAAAATAACTGAGAAGACAAGTAATTAACTGGATTGGGAAAGCACATAACTAAAAGCAAGAGCTATAAACCCTTCATGTACCCCTGTACATTATTCATGTTTCACACAACTAGGATATAGCCGAACTGACCCACTAGGCCAACAACTCCAGTTATTTAAGCTATGGGGGATCACAGTGTGCACCAACAGCTATTTCAAATATTTGAACCATGACTAAGGTTTCCTGTATTGTCCTATCCAAGGTCATGGGTTCTGCAAGGTTGGTGCAATGGTTAAGAACATGGGACAGGGACTCAGGCTTTTGGGGTTCTAGTCTCTGCTCACCCATGGAGGCAAGTGGGTGACTTTGGACTAGTTACAGACTCTCAGCCCAACCTACCTCACAGGGTTGTTGTTGTGAGGATAAGATTGAGAGGAATAGGTGGTATAAACTGCTCTGAGTTTGTTAAGAAAAAAGCAGGATTTGAATCGAATGAATGAATGAATGAAATAGCTCCAGAGTTTGGATGACATGACAAGCCACAGCTATGCCTTTGAAAATCCAGGATGGTACCTGTAGGTACTATGGCTTAAATAAACCATGGAGTACTCTGGTGATCACGCAAACCTAGTGGAAATTTTAAATAGTCAAAAAACAGGTTTATGTACAGCGATAAAGTTATAACACACACAAGACAGGAATACTCAGCACCTTCAGTTGAAGCTCAGGTACTACAGAATTTGCTACAATGGAATGCACAACAAATACCAGTCTCCCAGAATAGGGATCTATATGGACAGGGATCTCAGTCCAATGTTGCAGAAATGTATTAGTCTTATAGACATTTTATGCAAAAAATCAGAAACCCTCTTTTACTGAAAGCTGAGTTAGAAGCCTCTTTTAAGCAGCAGTGAAACCCTACAAAATTGTTTTTCTTTGAAGAGCCATACTCTGCCACTTTGACCAGGACTCAGCTACAGTATGAAAATATAATTCCAAAATAAAAAGTCCATTAAAAATCTAACACATTGTAGCCCAAGACACTCCACAGACACACACTTTTATTTAAGAGGTTTGCATAAGAGATACTGTTTCAAATTAATAAATACTGCATATGGGATGTGCTGTAAACTTATGATTTAAAAAGCCACATAACTTTCTGCAAAGCTACATATAGCCACCATTAACACAAATGCATTTATGCTTTGAATTCCCAGAGGAGCAATGGTGGTCAATTCATAGATACAGGATGGTTCTCTGAGCTGTACAGCACTTCCGTTTATTTATAATCCTCTTGACTAACTTAAAATAGGCTCTTAACGTAGTTATCTCTGCATGGGTTTACACAGTCTACACATTCAGAAATACATGGTCCAACCTCCATAAAATTCATACAACATCAGAAGCAGTGAGACTATCAACAGCTATAAATTCAAGATTCTTCAGATTCTTATTGAACAAGAGATACTTATATTTTCAAAACTATAAAAATGATTTCCCAGCCTGTTTATAAGTCAGCGAAAATTGGTCATATATGCATTCAGAAATAATGAAATTTGCATAAGAATATCAGGACGGAGCAGTTTTCTACTTCAGGAACCCAAAAGCTGTCCAAATTTGGCAAAGAATTCCAGAACTGATAGACAAGTAAATAGTGCAAATATTTCAAATTTCAAAAACTATTACTATTTTTAAAATTGGATTTAAAGGGGTTTATCTCCAGACTGACAGGTTTTATAATTCTGGGCAAGATTTTTTTTTGGGGGGGGGATATTGTGGTTTGATTAAGAAATGTTAATTCAGAAAAAGAAAGGACAGACAGACAAATGGGTCAACCTTATCAAAGGCTGAAGAAACATTGCTATCCTGAATAAAACAAAAGGAGCTTCACATGAAACTAAGAGCAGCAGAAGCCTAAAATGACTTTACCACCCAAGAGTATTATTCAATGAATGGTTTTTGCTAAACAGACAGATAAACTGACCCAACTAAAATGATAAAAGCCAAAATATTTTATTTATCTAGGGGAAGTAGAAAATTTGTTAATGTCTGGGAACATAATAGGCAAGAGGGTACCAGGAGGGGCCACTCATAACAGATAACCCCAGCACTGTGCAAGTACAAGGAAAAAAATACACCACTCCCAGAATGCATGCTGGGTTGCAGCTCAAAAGAGATTAACAATATATTATTCTATGTTGTATAGAAGCTGGAATTCAAGTGAGAACCTAGTCACTGCCAACGATGTAATGATAATAAAAGTACAACAGCAATAATACAAACAGAGCTACAGCCAAGTACGGCAAGCTCAATAAACTATACACTTTTGTGCCAAGCTAAACACTGGCATAAATATGGAATGTATTCAGAGGATGTTTCCTCTGAACATCTAGCTGCTGGAAAGTTAAGTGGTAAATGCTTACTCTAACTGCTGAACTCCCAAAAGACCACCCAAACAGACAACCAAGCAGAAAATGCAGATACATGTACTATCTGTCCATCTTTGCATTTTTCAATTGCACAGAAAGGAACTGAATCTTCTCTTTAAACATAATTATGAAAAATCATACAAAAAGTTAAACCAAATGACAAGTATACAATCTGCCTCCCATTACACTTTCTGGGAACCCAATTATTTCTGCCCTCAATTAAGGAAGCTCCTTCCTTCTGCAGGTAATGAGTAAATTTGTGGCAGATATCTAGAAATATGGCAGTACTGGCTATGGCAACACACTTGACCCACATTCTACGCATAAAGTTTGATCTATTTCTTCTCTCTCTGCCACCTGGCTTGTTATGCTCTCAGAAGCTGTGGAATATAGTTGAGTAATCAAGCTTCCCTGACTAGAGAACAATGGTTCATTCATTTCAAGTAGTGGAAGAGTATTCATCATGGTATCCACATCTACATGGTTTCCATCTACCCTTACTTCAAAGTGCACTGTCATTTGTTCTTAGACTCCAACCTCCTCACATTTGAGACAAGCTGTTCAATAAAATGCTCATGATCATAACAAGGTTTCTGGTTTGAGAATTCTACTTAAGGAACATAAACTGTTGGGCAGACCAGGCAACCAGTCCTTAAGGTAGATCCTCTTGCTTCAGGACCAATCACTTGGAGCATATGACACACCTCCTTTGGTCTGGCCTCTTTAGCTAGTGAGATTAGTTACCCCTGATTTGCTTTCAATTTCATTAGTATGCTCACTTTGCCTTCCCAAAGTATCTGAAGCTGACTGATGACTGAGTCCCAGATACAGCCTGGCTTATATCTGATTCCACTGGCCTTGTCATTTCAGCTGCAGATTCCAGCCCATCCCACTCATTTGTCTCAAAATCTGTTCCCACATCCCTTGAAAGCTTTTTTGAGAAGGGGCCCAATCCCTATATCCTTTTCCAATTCAACGAAAAGTTTTGGCAGGAATTTTCAAGTGCATTTTCTCCTGGTTTGCCATCTCTATCCAACCTTTTTGTACAGACAAAATTGAACCATGGAGTCAACATGGTAATTAAGGAACAACAGAAATGGTGAAAGAATATTGCCTTCTGGCAACAGGGCCACAAATGTATCTTTGGTAATAACCTTGCACCTATCTCACATAAGCATCTACCTCTCTTCTTAAACAAGTGATAATTTTAGGATTTAGGAGTGGGCTGGAAACATAGAAAGATCTTTAAATGTATAAGGATACATGATTTGGTATATTAATTTCCATAGGGATAAATGCATGATAAACTTGCAGAAAATAAATTCCTGTGGAACAATATCAGCATGAAATCTATTTTTTGATCTTGTGGTATCAAATTTATTTATTATAGATATTTTATGTTCATTGTTCTGTTTAATCATATTCCCAGAACTGTTTACAAAAAAGTTTACTTGGCCTACATGCAGAAATCAGACTGCCCAGCTAAGCCAGCCCATAGAATTGTGCCAATTTTAATTCATTATGAATCAATTGCCAGTAAAAGATATTTTAGGTGCCAAGATCAGAGCACTAAAACCACAAAGTACAATCTTTATAGACAGGACAGAAACACTGATAGTGGAGGAGGCAGCAAAAATTATTGACGGTATAATTATTGTTGCTAGATGCAAAAAGCACTTACTAAAAGACAAATGACAAACATAAAAAAACAAACACAAATAAACAGCTTTTCCAGCAGTGTCTACAGCAACAGAGAAATCAAGGGGAGTTATGAAAGAGAGATTAATGGTTCACTTGTGAATTTATATAAAAGGAAGTCTGTGTAACCAGGAAAGCTGGTAACTGTAATTGTGTTACATTAATTTAACAGACATTCTATTTAAGAGAAGGAAACATCAAAGATAGAGACTTGGCATTCAATAATTCTTTTGCTGTAAATTTAAACAAATGTAAGATCTGGTTAGAGAGAACACTGTACAGGAGGGCCCAGCCCATCTTGGGAAACTGCCCCGTCTTTGCTTTCCATCTGCTCATGTGACTTGAGATGGCTCTTTGTCTATACGTAAACTAAACACACTTGTCAACGCCTGGGGTGTGGGTGGCAGACTAGTGCATGGGAGCCCTGGGACTTGGGCACAAGGGTCAGTCCAGAAGCACAGAAGGTTAGAGAACCACGAATACAAGCCAAGGGGAGCAGGTACCTTGAGGGCTGGAGCAACTGGAACAAGGTTGGGGTGACTGGGGCAGTACTGGAACAAGACTGGAGAAACTGGGGCAGGACTGAAGCAAGACTGCAGCAGTGCTAAATCAAGGCTGGAATGACTGGCACACAACTGAAGCAGAGCTTGGACAACTGGGGCAAGACCGGAGCAGTACTGGAGCAGGGCTGCAATGGCTGGGATAACTGGAGCGAGACTGGAGAATGGCTGCAACAGCTGCGACAAATGGAGCAAGACCACAGCAAGATCAGAACAGAGCTGGATCAGAGCTCAGGGATGCAAGGACCAGAGTACAAAGGGCTACAAAGCAACAGGAAGCTCCACAAATCATTGTTCTGACAATAACCTTCATTTCTGAGGCAGCTCCTGGAAGGAAGAGCCAGTGATTATATAGCACAACCCCCAGGGCTCACAGGTGCCACTCATAAAGGCCCTTCTAGCTGCAATAGGTTGTGGATCCAATCCTGCAACTATCGGGGCTGTTATTTGGGCCTTTGGCCAGCACAGGGAGCCCTGAGCTGCCTCCCATCCTGACAGCTCTGGAGTTACAGTGGTACCTCAGCTCACAAACGCCTCAGTTCACGACCAAATTTTGGAAACAGAAATTTCAGGAAAAAAATTGCCTCAGGTTGTGGACTCCACATAGGGTGATGATTGTGATCGCAGCCATCTTCCCTGCACAGACACTCCAAACAATAACCTTCTCCCCACCCACCATGAGGATGTGCTCACCTCCGTTGAAGCCTTCCTGGCTCCTCACCACCGCCCTGCTTCTGAGCCGGAGGAAGGTCCCCTCTCAGGCACTCGCTTGGCTCCGGGAGGGGGAGCAGGAGCGGGAGGCTGGAGAGGCAGGCATGGGACAGCTCCCCTGGCCAGGAGAGGGCCACAAGGAGGGAGGTAAGGGATGCTTTCTGCGGGGCAAGGCAAGAGGAGGCAAGGGACAGGGCCGCGGCTGGCCGAGCGGGGCACCTCCTGCCTCTCCTCACCGCATCTGCCCCCTGGCTCAGTGAGACAGCCACAGCTTGGCCCACAGCCCAGGAATGTGGCTAATACTGTATTTTTGTGGGGGGTTTTTTTAAACATTCATTCATTCAGAACTTGTATGTGCCGTCCTTTATGTATAACATAAAGTTATGGTAAAGAACGGATTAACCTCATTTACATTGAACCTTATGGGGAAATTTGACTTAGCTTGCGACCAATTCGGGTTGTGACCAGAATCATGGAATGGATTAAGTTTGTGAGCCAAGGTACCACTGTGCTTAACAAAGGGAAGGGAAATGCTATAGTGGCCAACATACGGTAAAGAGACATTGTCTAGCTTGGGGTAGTCCAACATGTGGTCCCCGAGGCATTGTTCTGTGGTTCTCTTGCCACTTGGAGCCCCTCCATTCCCTCCCCCAGTACAGATCCCAGCACTGGCATGGGCATCCCTCTCCCAAGGCTGCCGGCCCAGCCTGCTCTCCTCCTGAGCAGTTCTGGCCAGTGAACTCAAGAAAGTTCCCACCAGCATGCCCCACATTGCTCCGGGTGACTGAGAGCGTATGGGCGGAGCTTGAAAGTGGGTCAAAGGAGAGAAACAGGTCTTTTCAGTTGGTCAGTTGTGGTCTGTCCACAGTTACAGTTACTTGGAATCAGTCAGCAGTCTGCAGACTCTGAAGAGACAGCCTTCTCTTTAGAATCCTAGATAGGGCTGTGGAAAGCATTTAGGATTCATAAGGACAAGGGGAAGGAAGTAGACTACTTGGATAACATATTAGTGACAGGGAGAGTTAAAACTCAATATTGTCAAGTGTGAGAGTTGGAAGTTGACAGAAACCTGAGTGCAGGAGTGAATGAAGAATATGTGTGTGAGGAGTGTGAAGGGAAAGAGTGATATACCTCAGTCAGACAGTATTATACACTGTTTTATTCACGAAAGAAATAAGTTACTGAATATTCTGAAACCTATATACTTACTGTACAAACAACATTTTATTTTGTTTATTATTAACTCAGAGCCATAGGCTGTTTGATTATCAGTGTCTCATCCTCAGGACCACATATACTCCATATCCAAACATATTATAGGAGTGTACTTGTGACACCCTTTTTCTTTTTTGCTGTTCTGGGCAAGGAGGAAAAGAGGAGGAGGCTTTTGTGGGATGTACCATTTTATTGGGTAATGATGCAATGCAGCCAGGGCTTCAGGCCCTGTGTCTTACTTTACAGAGAATACTCCATTTCAAAGCATCCTCTATTTGAAAGGCTGCTCAATCCAAGTCTAATATAAAGCACCAGAAGAAGCTGGGAGAGCAGGGGCACTGAAGCTGGCCTTCAACAGTTTGTACCTAATCAACAGTCTGAACTGGCAGGCACATAGGTTGCAGAGTTGCAGTTTTTCCATTCATAGAACAAATCACCACTTATTGTTATTGCATTTCTTTCAAAATTTGCCTCTAGACATATCAACATATGCACATTTTAAGTACATCAGTTCCATCCTTTTTGGCGATCTGTAGTCTCTCTTTTGGAAATGTCTAGGTGGCCACCTTATTACAAGATCAAAGTGCTTTCCTTGTTCTCCCTGCATTTAGCTGCAATCCTCACACTACCTGGGGCTGAGGTGTACACGCACGTGCATGTATGTGTTAGATTTCCATAGCAACAATATATAGTTGTTCAGTGTTGTACTGCAAAGAATTCTGGGGTACTGAATGAGGAGTTAAGAGCCAGGGATTTTATTAAATACCTGATCCTGGTAGAAATGAAACTGATAGAATGGGTTTGTTGATATTGTTTAACACAGCTGTCTGCATTTCCGGACTCTCTGGCTATGGGGACTCTGATGGAGAAGCATCTGCATGTCTAAATTTACCATTACACCCCTGCTAGTTGGTTCCCATTGATGGATTATGACAGGCTGCATTTCTCTTGCTTGGACCCAAGTTTGTTTCAGCCCCATTTAGCAGGGTAGGCTGCCTTTCCTTCTGAGCCTTTCAAAATTCAGAACTCACTGATGTTCTGAATTTGAGCCGCCCCGAGGTTTTGTGAGCCGCCTCGAGGCTTTGTTGCGATGGGGGCGGCATAGAAATGTTTTAAATAAATAAATAAATGTTTCTGAAGAGAGGCACCAGGTCCCTCAAGCCTGGAAAAGCATCCTCTGCTGAGTAGCCCAGAAGTTGGGTAATTGTGGTGACACCCTTATCTGACTTCACAGGATCCATCGCTGGACCCAAGCCCTTTAAACGTATTTCAGAGCCAAAGCTTGGTGGATTTTGGCCCAGATAAAGTCTTTGGGTAGTATCCTAAGGGTGTATTGGTGGCAGGACCCTACAGGGGCTGGATACATGCAAAACAGACAGGGGCTCCTGTGCCTTTGCACTTGTCTGCAGGAATAGGCAGAGCATGCTGCAGAGAGTTTGTTGGCTCAAGTACAAGAGGCTCAGCGTGCCAATTCCAAGAAGGAAGAAGGGGCCAGGGGTGTCCACATGGGAGGGTTTCTGGGTAGGAGAAATGGAAGAAAGGCATGGGCCACCCTAGAGGAGCAGTCATTGTGCTTGGGCTGTGGCTGGAGGAGGAGCTGCCTGTGATATCTCTGGGTGATCCAAACTCACAGAGAAAGGCCAATTCTGAGACCTCAGTCATATTGTTTTTCTCCCTTGTTTCGTCCTCCCTGTTTGCTGGCAAACGAACAGTCTTGTTTCTTAAAAACTGCAGAAAGAAGCCAACTCTGAGACCTCATATTAGTTTCTTCCTCGTTTAATGGTTAATAAAATAATTAAATAAATATAGTGCAAACATGCTAATTTACAATATCTAAAGTGTGTGTCCCAAAGTTCAGCCTTAGACTGAGGAGTGTGAAATACCTTATGGTGCCTCAGATGCAGTCTAGGGGTGCTCCCTTAATAATTTTAGTATGCAAATCAGTTATCAATGTTTTCTAAAATGGCTGTTTTCATGCTTCAAAATTGTTACTTCTCTCCAAAACTCTGGAACAGACTTGTAGAGTCCATGTGAGGTTACCAGGGGGGTGGAGAATGGGTGGGAATCAGACACCCTTCCTAGTTCCGCTAAGGGAGTTGCAATAAATTCAGGGTAGATTTTAATACCAAGGAAATTTGAGGAAAAAGTTTTCCTTTCTCCTCTAAAATGTTATCTATTCAGACATATGCAAGTGTTTGCTACATAAACTGTGATTCCATTCAGTGCTGTGTAAGTACAGTTGAACATTCCTAAGTGAATGCTTCACAAGAGCCTTTTGCTCCACTTCACAATCCATAACTTATTCCCTAGTAAAAGTCAAAGATAATATTAACAAAAAAGTAATGTGCACAAGTTCTTGGTGATCTCTGTAGAAAGTCAATGTGACCTGCAAAAGATGCCAAATAATAAATAAGAGAACATGAAATAGATTAAAGTCTTCTAGAGAGAATTTAAAATTAGAGAGAACTAAAACCATCCCAAAGAAAAAGAAATGCAAGAAAGCAAAATGGCTGTCTGAGGAAGCTTTACAAATAGCTGAGGAAAGAAGGAAAGCGAAAGGCAAGGGAGAAAGAAAAAGATACACTCAATTGAATGCAGAATTCCAGAA
Source organism: Varanus komodoensis (assembly GCF_004798865.1). NCBI lineage: Eukaryota > Metazoa > Chordata > Lepidosauria > Squamata > Varanidae > Varanus > Varanus komodoensis. Next base: position 119,158,438 of record NW_025335268.1, read on the forward strand.
TAGCTAGAAGAGATAAGAATGCCTTCTTAAATGGACAGTGAAAGGAAATAGAAGAAAATGATAGAATAGGGAGGACCAGAGATCTCTTCAAGAAAATTGGAGATATGAAGGGAACGTTTCATGCAAATATGGGCATGATAAAGGACCAAAATGGCAGGGACCTAACAGAGGCAGAAGAGATTAAGAAGAGATGACAAGATTACACAGAAGAACTATACAAGAAAGAGCTTAACATCCCTGATACCCATGATGAGGTGGTCACTTACCTCAAGCCAGACATCCTGGAATGTGAAGTCAAATGGGCCTTAGGAACTCTGAACAACAACAAAGCTAGTGGAGGTGACAGTATTCCAGCTGAGCTATTCAAAATCTTAAAAGACGATGCAGTAAAAGTGCTACACTCGATATGCCAGCAAATTTGGAAAACTCAACAGTGGCCACAGGATTGGAATAGGTCAGTTTACATTCCGATCCCAAAGAAGGGCAATGCCAAAGAATGTTCAAACTACCGCACCATTGCACTCATTTCACATGCTAGTAAAGCTATGCTCAAAATCCTACAAGCTAGGCTCCAGCAGTATGTGGAACAAGAACTACCAGAAGTACAGGCAGGATTTCGAAGAGGCAGAGGAACTAGAGATCAAATTGCCAACATATGCTGGATGGTGGAGCAAGCTAGGGAGTTCCAGAAAAACATCTACTTCTGCTTCATTGACTATGCTAAAGCCTTTGATTATGTGGATCACAACAATCCTCTTGATGCGGGTGAAGGAGAAGAGAGCAAAAGTTGGCTTGAAATTCAACATTAAGAAAACTAAGATCATGGGATCCAGTCCTCTCACTTACTGGAAAATAGATGGGGAAGAAATGGAGGTAGTGACAGATTTTATTTTCCTGGGCTCCAAGATCACTGCAGACAGAGAATGCAGTCAAGAAATTAAAAGATGCTTGCTCCTGGGAGGAAAGCTATGGCAAATCTAGACAGCATACTAAAAAGCAGAGACATCACCCTGCTGACAAAAGTGTGTATAGTCAAGGCCATGGTTTTCCCCGTTGCAATGTATGGATGTGAAAGCTGGACCATAAGGAAGGCTGAGCGCTGAAGAATTGAGGCCTTTGAATTGTGGTGCCGGAGAAGACTCTTGCGATTCCCTTAGACTGCAAGGCGATCAAACCAGTCAGTCCTAGAGGAGATCAACCCTGACTGCTCTTTAGAAGGCAGATCCTGAAGATGAAACTCAAACACTTTGGCCACCTAATGAGAAGGAAGGACTCCCTGGAGAAGAGCCTAATGCTGGGAACAATAGATGGGAAAAGAAGAAGAGGATGGCAGAGGATGAGGTGGCTAGATGGAGTCACTGAAGCCGTTGGTGTGAGCTTAAGTGGACTCTGGGGGATGGTGGAGGACAGGAAGGCCTGGAGGAATGTTGCCCATGGGATCGCAATGGATCTGACACGACTTCATGACTAACAACAATACTTATTTTAGAGTAAGAAGGCATACACTAGAAAAGTAAAGGGAAACTTGTCCCCAAATCTTTCAGACTATGCTGTCCCACTCCCCATGGCTCAATATTGTTTTATTTTTAAACAATAGGCAACAAGCAGGCTTTTCTCTGCAGCTAGGCTTGTTTACCCCTTATTGGTCATATGTGGACGGATTTCTAACCTTACTGCACTGGGACTAGAATGAATTTAGCAAAAAAAAAAAAAAGTATATGGGAGGAAATAAAACTAGGATTTTAAATATCTGCATAAGCTCTAAATGTAACTGCTTCCTGCACAATGCGAATAATTTCTCCAGGAGAGAATGCTTATAATGCGTATAGTACATTCGGAGTCATGCTTTGTTTAGAATAAAAAAGAAAACATTCCACCTGCCCTATTCCCTGAGCTTGTGTACAGGTACCTCTGAAGCCAGACTAGAGAGGCAAAAGACATAAGAGGTAAAGAAAAAGGAATGCTTCTGGGCACCAATCTGGGCAAGATGGGAGCAACTGTAGGACACAGGTTCTTCATGCTTGTCAAGAAGCTTGACACCGTCAGGCAACCTTGCAGGAAGAAGACAATGGAGAAGCAAAATGGAGTAGAAAGTCAAAATGGTGATGAAAGCTACAAGAGGTAAGATGGCTGCAAGGATAGAGCAGTTCCAACTTCACCATCACCACAAATACAGTGTCTTTTGGTTTGCTTCTTCACTGCACTTGGAAGTGGATTCCTCAAAGACAGCAAAGAACAGGAAGAGCACATAAGGAGTACCATTGATAATATATAGCCCCTGAGCCATTTGTGCAAACAATACCTACTAAAGGTAAAGAGGCAATAAATGGCACATCAGAAGCTGAGGAAGCCTGGCAGGCCCTTAATTCAGATGGAGACAAGCATGCACTGTGTTCTGTAATCTGCTGAACAAAATATCAGTGCATTTTAAATTATTCCTGCCCTGCTTTTAAATCAAAGTTCGTTAAACAAGACATAAAAAATATGGGTAAAAGCAATAATAAAACCAGCTAAAAGCAGTCAAATAAAACAGAGTAAAAACCATTCAGCAGAGCAGCCCTAGAATAAAAATAGCACTAAATGTCTTAAACTTATCAAGTCAAGTTACAAGCAACCTGGAGAGAGTATTCTAGCATTGAGGAAGCACCAGTGAAACTCTCCTTTTGCTAGCTGCCTCCTGTTTAACTACTGATGGCAATCCACAGGAAGAAGGCCCTTAGATACAGATCTGAACACACAGGCTTTGTCATGAGAAAGTAAGTGATCCTCTGGGGACCACAATCTTTTTTCTGGTATGAATGTACACTATTTAATCACCTATATTAGCATGCTTTTTTAAAAAACATAAGTTGTTATAAGTTGTTTAATGTAGTAGTGAATTTCCATTTTAATATTCTAGTTATAATTATACCCATTAGTATAATTAAAATACTAATTATAAAGGGATCCATAAAATTATGGATGATTCCTTCTTCAGAAGGTTTTTAACCTAAGAGTGAAAAGCTTAGAAAAAAAAAAAAAAAAAAAGGAGGAAAGTAAAAAGAAATAAATTCATGGATTTATTCACAGGCATTACAATCTACCCCATAACCAGGATTTTCTGGGCAGTGTTGATAAAAATATTTAAAAAACAAATATTAAATAAAATTAAAATATGCAAACAACACAGCAGAGATAAACCAATACAACCAAAGCAGACATTCTCAAAATCTATTAAAAATCCCTCCAAAGGGGCATGTAAAAAGCATAGGATGATGTTTTAAAAATCTTCATCTGGCACCAAAAAGCATAAAAAATAGGCAGCCAAGTAAGCCTCTCTGGGGCAGGTGTTCTACAATTTGAGACAGCCACTTTTCCTAGGAGCAACTTGTTGGATCTCACTTAAGCTGGGCATTCAGAGAAGGGCCTCTGATAATGACTTCAAAATCCAGGTAAGTAAATATGGGAGGAGAGGATGCATCAGGTAGCCTGATCCCAAGCCATTCAGAGATTTAAAGTTTAAGCCCACCACATTCTGGAAGCCAGTACAGCCACCAAACCACTGGCATATCGTGGTCAGATTGTCTGGTTCAAGTTAACAAGTTGCAGCCCAATTTTGAACTAAGGTTTCTAGGCCATTTTCAAAAGGGCAGGTCCAGTGCTACATATACAATACACTACAGAAGCCTAAGCAGAAGTTTACCAGAGTGTGGGCATCTGTACCCAGGCTATGTATCCAGGTAAGACCTCCACTGGTTTATGAGCCAACACTAATAAAAAGATGTAAACAAGTTAATACATATGCATATAATTAAGCAACTGCAGAGCTGGAAGTTAACTCCAAAGTCACTCAAGCCCAGTGCCACTGAAGTTGAACCTACCCACCCCTGAAACACCCATTCCAACCCTTGAAACATATCAGTAACCCATATTTCTTCAGTTGGTGTGTCACTTGATTTTTGTTTCTTTTTTCTCCCCAACCTGAAATAGTACCTACTGGGAGTGGTTGGGCGTGGAATAGCGACAGGTTCTCTCTTAGGTTTGCCTGTTCCCAGGTCTGCAGCAAGGTGTGATGGGAGAGATGATAGAGGCACAAGAGGTGTGGGTTTTCTTTCTCTCATTCCTGTTTTAACAAGGAAAGCTATCCCTCAGTCCAGCAACAGACCACACAACTCAACCTTATTACACAGCTTATTTTGTATTAGTAGCTAGTCTTGAAGCAGAATGAAGCCAAAGCTCTTAATCCTATATTACTTTAACATGCAGCACTGTAATGAATTTTCAAGCATCCTCTGTGTAACCAGATACTTTATCATGAAGGCAAAATAACGTTTTTGTTGCAACTGACAGAGGAATGCCTTTTAATTGCCTTTTAATTGTCCTCTAACAGCTTGTGATCTTTGTCCCAATATCCCTGCATAGTGCTAAGCTGGAGAGGTTAAATAGAAAGGTAGAGGGAGAAGATGCCCCATTTTCTCATTAACTCTTCAAAAAATTGCGAAGCTGGGCAATCTATGAGCAAGATCATGCACCTCTGTCCAATCAGCCTTTAGGAACAAATTTTCAAGGATGCAGCAAGAAGAGCAGGAAGCAGCCTGTGCTTTTTCCAAGACCCAGGTCTGAGATTAGTACCTCAGAAACACCTTTGGGCGAGGTTTTGCTGTTAGTGCTAGGCAGCAAGCTGTGCTGGATTACTGTGCAGGCAGAAGCCTGGGCCCATGTTGGAAGGCAGCAAACTTTTCTACCAGAGTAAAACCAGAAATCCTGAAAGATACTTCTCACAGAAATGGGAGGAGCTGAACTAGTTTTAAAGAGAAGCTTATCCAAGGTCTAATATTAAGGGCATCATATACCTTCATGGCATCAGGGCAAGGAAAAATTTCGGGCCTCTCCTCTCTCAGAAATCCACACTGCACATTCCCTACATTTGCTGCTCCCCAAGAACTGCATATTGTGTGTTGCAGTTATGAGGTAAACAATTGTTCCACCCCAGCAACAGCATATTGCAGTTACTGGACTTGCACTGCTGGTTCATAGGTTTCCTGACATGGCCAAAATGATTGTATTTGTATGTATACTCAAAGTAAGATAATGCTATCCAGTTATAGTCCAGAAGCAAATGGGAGTTTCCCTCTGAGCTTCTCTCAGTAACTGTTTCTACATAAACATCCAACTACCCCTCTGGAAATTGCTAAAACCCTGCATGTGAAACTTGTACACAGCTGCATCATCCTTCCTAGATTTCATACCTGCATTTCTTCCACACATGGATAAATGGGATGTTTAATTAAATGCCCTCTCCTGCAAGAGGGCAGTGTGTGGTACACTCCACAGCCAGTGGAGTGGCAATGTGTGCATGTTTCTACATGTACATTCTGTCTAAACCTCACCTAGGGAAGTTTATATTATTACTATTATTTGTATCTCACGTGTCCACCAAATGGTATTCAAGGTAAAATAGTATCTTGGAAATGAGAAATACCATCAGGCTACCAACATAACCTCTGTGTTTAACAGTAGTGGGCAAGTGGCAATTTTTATCATATGGAACATAGCAACCTGTTTCTAATGTGCATGTTTGCATGTAATGATAAGCCATACATTTAAGACTTGTTGGCTTTTCATTATGTGCAAATGTGGGAATTGTGTCCACCATCACAAGTGTGTAACTTGTGGCCCTCCAGTTATTTCGGCCTGTAACTTCTATCAGCCCTAGTCAGTATAACAATGGTGAAAACTGACAGAAGTTGTAGACCAAAACATCTGGAGTTGTTGTTTTAACGATAAAAATGGAACACAAGCAAACCAATAGTTCCATTGTAAGTGGCTTTGAGTTGCCATGCCAAGCAAATAAATTTTTAAGCATTCTTTTCCTAAGACAAAAGTTCATCAGATTGCCTATCTTGAAGAGTAATTCTGAACTAGGCCTGACAGTGTCTTATCTGCCTCCCAACATGGTTGTCGCGTAAAAGTTAAATGGCAGTCTTTTTATGAGAGGGGGAGAAGAGAGGAGGGGAGGGGAGGTTGTACCTGAGCCTATTGAACGTCCAACGGAGTCAGAGGAAAGAATCATTGAATCTGTAACACAAGAGTACAAGTTCATTTTTCCCTTGTCACATAAATCTATTACTTGTTTACAAGAGGTTCCTATTTCCTCTTCCTCAATAAAGTCAGTGTACTGGCCACACTTGCAGCAAAGAAATTCTAACCATGACATTTTTGTGTGCTACATGTGCAGCTGATCAATCCACACTGAAGAGAAGCGTTAAACATTTCTGGCCTAGAATTATATCCCTTCCAGGAAGTTGGAGAAAGGAGAAATCATCCTACCTGACCATAACACTCAACACGCAGTAGAAAGTCAGCTGGGGGTAAGCTCTCCACTGCCCCAGAGAAGCGATGGACATCTAAGGTGAATTTCTGAAGTACTGCAATTATTGTTTATTAATGTGTTGTGACACAGAGGATGGATTGCACTAGCCAAATCTGTTAGCAAATCACGGCATCATGGAATCCTCAACTGCATCTTTGTTTCAGGTGGATAGAGAAGCTATCTATAAACAAGGACAATTTTGTACAGATTACAGAATCAAGAATCATACAGCTGGAAGGGGCCTAGAAGGCCTTCGGTCCAACCCCCTTCTCAATGTAGGGCTCAAGTCTTCCATCCAGATTTTTACCAGACCTGACCCTGCTTGGCTTCCAAGATTAGGCAGGATCAGGCACTTATAACTTTGAACATAATAGAAGTCTCAAAAGAAAGAATGTGGGAAGCCTTATGATGGATCTGCTGTTGTTACACAAATCATTTTCACAGATTGATACAAAACCAGACAAGCTAGACAACCCACAACTCACACATACATAATTGAGGTGATTAAAATGTCACTGTTTTCATACTTGACTATCTCCAAAATATGACTACTAAGCACAAGCTAGTAGAAAGCCTGAAAACTTAAGAACACCAGTGCAGTCTCAAGGAAAATTCAATTCCCCAATAGTGCTTGTTGGTCTTCGCATTTGTTTCCCCCTTAAAAAGACACACAGAGAGGGACTTTAACCTAAACATGGAAAAAGCAAGCAAGAACGTTGTCTCATTTTCCCAGTCAATATAATAATGAGCTGTAAAAACAGTTCTCAAATTCAAACATAATGCACATGGCTCATCTCACATTTCTCCTCCACTGTAGCAAAATCATCATCATCATCATCATCATCATCAACGACACTACACTGTTTTCTCAAAAATCCACTGGAAGGGCTTCTTTTAATAAATGCTACTTTGAGAGCATGATGTTTTTCCTTCAAAAAAGCTTGAGGCTTCATACATGCTTCTCCATTCTATCCTCAGAACAACCTTGGGAGGTAGGCTAGACTAAAAGCATCATCTGGTAAACTTCATGAATGACTGGAGATCTGAACATAAATCTCTCCAGCCCCGGACCAGTATTGTAGTCTATAAACTACTATGGCGCATTATGAATATGATTATTATATTGCATTTATATCCTTCCTTTTTTCCTCTTGTGTGGAACTCAAAGCAGCTTACATAGTTCAATTCTTTCCTCACAACAACCATGTGAAGTATCTGTTAAGCTGAAAATGAGTGACTGGCCCAAAGTAAGAATCTAGATTTCCCAGGTCTCCAGTCCAACCCTCCAACCACACTACACTAGCTCTTAAAACCAAACTTCCTCACATACTTGTCTACCCTTCAACTTCTATTCTTTGCCTTGAGTAAATCATCATGGCACAATCATACTAACATTAACAATTCATTTTCTTTCGGTCCAAACTAGACAATCTTCAAATTCCAGCAAATGGAGGAGACTGGGCCATTCCCGAGATATAATATAACATAACATGAACAATTATTTATTCACAACTGGATATGCTAGACAGTTTGCAAGACCCAGAGCTTATACTGTAAACATTACTAATCTGAATAACAAATCACCCCCTTTACTTTCCTCTGAATAGTCACTGATTTTTCAACATCTGTTTCAGGATATTATTTGACTTCAATTGAAGATTCTAGTAGCGGTTCTATTGAAGCCATTCAAACAGTTCTTGATTCCCATTTTCCTGCTCAGGGAACCAAAGGATCAGCAAATGCCTATTCACGTGCACCTGTCCTTTCAGCTGAATCAGACAAGAAATCAAGGTGTATAGAAGGGAGCCCACGTAACAATAGCTATGGGGAGATCATCAAAAATGGAGCAGTCTGCACAATTTGTGGTAGTTTTCCCAGCAGTACTCTGTGCACAAACTGATAGCCCTGAGGAGTTTCCCACACCAACTGTCTGAAAAGATTTTTCAGGGACTACAAGGAAGGAAAAAAGGGAGACTAAACCCTCTCTACATGAACTTTACCTTATCTTGGGATCCAAGACCCTAATAGGGTTTGTATGCCATGGCAACCCATTGCAGGTGACAAGCCACAGTGGGTTACTGTGTTGTGCAAAATATCTTGGCTGGTGGGCAACAACTTGCTTTGAAAACCCATTCCATGTTTTAGAAGTTGTTATACCCAGGACAGATTGTTGTTTCCTCTGAACAACCATCCCAATCATGAGCACCCAAGAGTGGGAAGCAAGCCTCTTGGCAAGAGCAGAAAAAGCACCTACTGCTCTTGCCAATGTTACCCAGGGAGCCTCCAGTGAGAGCCACCCCAAAGTATTCAAGCAAGCAATTTTACACAAATCTTTGGTGTGGCCATGCTTAGAATATTGTGTGAGTTTGGCTGCCTTACTTGAAAAGGGGCATTACTAAGTTAGAAAAGTTCAGGGAAGGGTAACTAAAATAATAGAGAGCCACTCCCCTATGAGGAGTGAGTAAAACAACTGGAACTTGTCTAGCTTAAAAATGATGAGGAAGGGGAGACATTAAAGAAGTGTTTAAAATTATGCATAGTCTAGAGAAAGTAGAGAAGGAAATGTTTTCTTCTTCTTCCATAAAACTAGAACCCAGAATCATCTCATGATCTGATTGGTGGTTGGTTTAGGATCAATAAAACGAAACATGCCTTCACACAATGTATAGTTAAACTATGGGAACTGGAGGTGGTGATGACCACCGATTTGGATGGCTTTAAAAGAGTACTGGACAAAGTCGTGGAGAAGGCTATCAGTGGCCAGCAGCCTTGCTGGCTATGCGCTGCCTCCATACACCAGTTGCTGAGGAACTTGAGCAGGTGGAGGTCTTGTGCCCATCCTGCTTGAGGGATCCTGGTTTGCCTCCATGTGAATGGAGTGCTGGGCTGCATGGAACGTTGGTCTGATCCAGCGTGCCTTTTCTTATCTCCTGATGTTCTTAACACTTTGGTGGCCACTTGGTGCTCCCTGCTGTAATTACAGACCTTTATCAGTTTGCAGTAACATTATTCTCTTCACCATTTTTGGTGTGTGTGTGTGGGGGTGGGGGGAATTTGTGAATAGCCATCTCCAAACTGACAGCCTTTCAAAGTGCCCAACTGACACACCGGAAGGGCTGTCGACGGTTGGCCATGTTTTCCTTTTTTAAACTGAGCACCAGATGTGTGTTTTTCTTTCTTTTTAAAATTCTAGTTGGACTTGTGAAACTGCACACTTGTGTACATCTGAAATGGGGAGCAATGTATTGTGAATGCAATGCTTCACTTTGAGACAAATACTCAACATGAACCTTTACAGAGGCTGTAAAGAGATTTCTCTTTCACTTTGTTTTCCCTGACCACTCTCAGTGGTGAACAAAGTGAAAACTTTGGTTTAAAAATGGGGTTGCCACTCAACAATCCCCTTTGCAACAAGGTCCTTTACTTTTTTTCTGGCGGGACCTCATTCTTCTTAGTGTCTAGAATCTTTTCCACCCTTTCTGAAATTCTAGATATCTGGGAAGATGAAAAAGAATAAGTGTAGGTCTGCAAGCAAGCAATTTGGCAAGAGTTGTGAAAACTCATCTCCACATTAAAAGAAGTATACTTCCAAATTATGTGGAGTAAGAGTTCCGCTATATTTGGCACTAGCTAGGCTCCATTTTGAGTATTGTGTCCAGTTCTGGGCACCACACATCTAAGCAAGATGCAGACAAACTGGGAAAAGTTCAAAAGAGGGCAACAAGGATGATCTGGGAAATAGAACAAAGCCCTATGAGGAGAGACTGAAAGCAATGGGCATGTTTGGCCTTGAGAAGACTGAAGGGAGATATGATAGCACCTGAAGATACCTGATCTGCTGTCGCACAGAGGAGAGCCTGGATCTCTTCTTGATCATCCTAGAGGGCAGGACATGGAATAATGGGCTCAAGTTACAGGAAGCCAAATTCCAACAGGATATCAGGAAAAACCTTCTGATAGTATGACAGACAGGAGAGCAGAACAGCAATGAAACCAATTAGCCAGGGAGTTTGTGGCTTCACCCACACTGGAGGCAGTCAAGAAGTAGTTGGACAGCCATCTGCCAGGGATGCTGGACTCAGTGGCCTTATAGACCTCTTTTAACTCTACTATTCTATGAGTCTATGAACAAAAATAAAAATTAAGAATTAAGAAATTACAAATACAGTTGTTAAAAAATTATCTCCTCAGTTCCTGAAAATTTAAGTCAGAGAGCGAGAACGAGAAGGGGAGTCTTGAGGCTCTGAGACAAAAAATGGTGGCAAACAAAAAGGGTTTGATCAGTGACCACACAGGTTCTGCAGATAAGGATGCTGGAATAGCAGCTGGTGGTCCAAGGGAAAGGAGAGGGAAAACAAACTATTTATTTATTTATTTATTTAAAACATTTCTATGCCGCCCCATCGCAACAAAGCCTCGGGGCGGCTCACAACACATAAATAAATAAATAACTACAATGAGCCTGCCCTTATGTTAGGCTTACTCCAGGTTGTTCTGCGAACAATCCACTCTGCACAGCTTACCATATTTTTCCATGTATAAGATGCTACTTTTTCTTAAAAACATTTACCGTATTTTTCGCTCTATAAGACGTGCCTGACCATAAGGCTAAGCTGAAGGCTAAGAGTTATATGTATTTATTATATGCTGTACTGGAGTTCTCAGAAATTACAAAAGAAATCACCAGTCCCATGGTGTTAATATTAATTTAATAATTGTTTGATGTAGTTTTTGCATTCCCTAGCACAGGAACAGTATTCTTTGGAAACCAAGTCAAACATAGTGAGACACTGATACTGATTTGGCAGCTTCTTTAAAGAGCTATGTCTTCTCAAAATTGACACTTTCACTAAAGACAGGACAGGATTTTTTTTAATCATTTGTATTATTCTCTAAATTGGTGCTGGCTTAGAACCAAAATGTATCACTGGCTGTTTCTGAGTACCTGAGAACGTTTTATACAACACTGGATATTCCTCATAGGCGTCTGTCATGTATATGTACAAATATAGTACCCCTCTGAAACATTCACTGAGGTTGCTGTGAGCATAACACCACTTCTCATCACTGATCATCAGAGCTAAAGAGTGCAGGATATCAATTTGATGTAATTACCATTTGTTTTTTCCCACCATGGAATCCGGAGGCCTACATACCAAGAAATCAGATTTGCAAAAACCAATCCTGAGGCTGACTGAAGAGGATCCAGATATCTGACATGCAGGAATTACTGATGCTGTCTTTAGTACTAAATTTATACTTAATGAGGTAGAAGCTAAACTGGAGCAAATGTGAGCAAACTGAACTGCAAAATACTTTGCAAACAGGACACAGTGGGCACAAGGCCAGATTGTTTAAGGCCCTTCCACCAGTCAGCACTGCCCAGAACCAATAATGGTAAAATAATAAGATCTCTGCCACATTATTACCATGGAGTAGGCCAGCCCTGAGAGGGGAGCTAGCTGGAACCTGCAACTTAAACATATGAACATTCTATGGAATATATAATTTAGCATCAGAAAACAAAGGGATGCAGCAGAGTCATGTGAACTTATGGATTCCCCTGGTCTCATATCAAAATTGTTGTAATTTCCAGAAAAAAGTAAGAGCACAGGTCAACATTCCAGCTAGTAACAAAGATCCTTTCCCCAGTCTCACATGTAATTCACAAACATCTAACAAGGCACACACAAACCCAGTGAACTAATACTTTTTGCAAGATCAATATCTGGGCATAAAGCCCATTCGGTACAGCAACAGAAGTAGATTGTTGCTGTTCCTACAATCCCACGCACCATAATCTGTGAAGAAATCCTTTAAAAAGCATTGACAACACATGATGTGATGCTTCTTGGAGCACTGCCCTGCTCTTTCACGCAGTCAGTGCTGAATCTACTGCCAGGTCCCCTTTTCACTCCCTGTTGAACTCTGTTCACAGAAATACCAAGACTGAAGCCTCTACAGTAAATAAATGAGTGTGCACTCAGCTTTTAAACCTAGTACCATTATAGCAGTACAAAGGCTTTAAGAATAAAGAACTACCAAGTGTGCATACTGTGCATCAGGCAGCACAGTATTCTTTGCTGTGCTTGTATCCACCTGAGAACCCTCCCACTTCCAAGTGTGACTACTGAAAGAGAGAGGAGCAGCTGAAGCCCTTCCATTGCACTTAACAGGAGCGCAATAAGATACATAGTGGCTGCATACTCACAACATGACAATCAACCCTGCCTGGTTGCCATGGTTTGCAGTTTTTCTACCATGATCTACTTGACAATCAAGTGGTTTCTACTTTCTGATTACTTCCATCCTTCCTGCTCAGTCCTCTTACAGTTTGCATGTATCCCAACCACCACTGAGCCTAAACTGCAATCCCAAGGTGTATCACTCTCTACCTATGTCATCTTCCTCTCCCTCATTGGTGTCCACATAGAGGCTGGATGGCTGGAGCAGCTCCTTCAGCTGCCACTCTTTCCAGAGAACTCTGTAGTAGTTTCATATGAGGACTGTAGATCTTCTGTTCACCACAAGCCATGGGGGTTCAGAGAAACTATGAACAAAGCATTTTTTTTTCTTACCATGTTTTCTAAAGACCACACTCACCATGGTGAAATACTATGGCTTGGTTCAGAAAATACGACAGACCAACAATGGTTTAAAAAAAAAAAAAACTACCATGGCTTATTGCATTGTCTGAACTGAGCCAATTACTGCCTGCTGATCTTTGTAACCGAGAATCTGTTTGAGTTTGCTATTTTCCCCCTTTTATCTAATTTCTATTGCCTTTGTTCCATGTCTTTTAGATTATAATATCTGTGAGTAGAGATTGTCTTCTTTCTGATTCTTGGGAACCTCTTCAAGTAAAGAATAGAGTTGACCTTTTAAAAATAATAAATCAATGTATATGAAATATTATACTAACTTACTGTTCCAGAAATGTTTGTGTCTTGTTTGCACACATAAATAGTTCTGTATATTTCACTGGTCCAAAATCATGAAAATAATGAAATGCAGACACTTCATATCAACAGTAATTTACTATGCAAGTCTGATTTTTCAATGTGAAATGTGGTCGTCTCACACAAAAAAATTGCCAAAATCACAATCAACTGATTACTACTACTGATATTATGTCAGTTAGACAGCAATTAGCCCATAGTGAAGCATGGAAACCATAGAAAAGGCCATTATTTGTTATCATGGTTTCTAAAAGACAAATGTACCATGCTGAAATACCACCACAGGGTTCAGATTATAAAACTGACCATCCTACACAAGAAACCACCATGCCTTGTTGTGTCATGCAAACCTGCCCATTAACAAATGTCCATTCTTATCATAGCTGGTAATCACCATAATAACTAATGGTTTGTTGTAGGGCTTGTTTCACCCATGGTTGTCATCTCATCTGACATGGGATGACATGACTCATCATGGGTCAAAACCCACAACGATCAAGCCATTTGGAAAGAACAACCACTCCCACTGTTGCCAAGTGCCCAGCCAGAAAGCAGGGCTGACAGCACTTGCATGCAGCTGTCAGAGATGTCCCTGATTTCTGCTCCACAACCCCATTGTAGGATTAGTAGCATGGAGCAGAGATGCCATCTTGACCTTCTGCTGGAAAGAAGACCTTTCCTGCAACAAGCAGTGGTGCCAGATCTGCTTCATGCCCTTGCTCTATACTCTGGAGCAGGAGATGGTGTTGACATCTCCATTCCACACTACCACTGCAAAGAGGCTCTCCTGTCTTCTCCATTTAACTTCAAGAACCAGGTCTGTTTTACACAATAGGGACACTCTCACAGCTGTGACAAGCCAGAATTGGCTTGTGATCACAGCTGTCAAAAAGAGATGCCTCATTCCTTCCTGCAGTGTCCTTTGGGAAACCTCTGGGTGGAAGCAGTGGGGAGGAGAGGGAAGGTAGAAAGGCGTGTACAATGAGCCCAATCATTATGGGTGCTTGACACTTACTGGAAACCCACTGTGGTGACTTGCCACTTTGAGTTGCTCTTACTGGAGAACCTGTTCAAATTCTCCTAATTCTTATCAGGTTCAATCCAGTGGGCTGTTTGGTAGGATCATGGGAGGGTAAATCAGAGCATGAGGACAATCTTCCTCATGTGCCATTTTCCCCATAGAATTCAGGGTCCTTCCCCACCACCCCACATATTCACACAACCCAAACCCACCTGTTCTTTCTCCTTCTCAGGTAATATGAGGTAAGCAGCAGTATTTCCCCACCCCCTCTTAACTTTCTAAATCAGTTGTGATGCAAAAGGGAAAGAGAGATTTACTGACAGGTCTTAACATAACTGTCACTGCTTTCACTGTGACAGTTATAATTACAAAAACATAAGCATACATGCACAAAAATATCACAGCGTTGCAGCTATTTTCACTGTAGTCAAGAAGGATTACTGGAACATGTTCTCTCTGGAGTTACAACTGGTCTCCACTCTCTGTACATTCAGGAATAAAGTCAAAGACACATCTTTTTAATTTGGTGTTCTAAATTGTTGTTATGGATTTTACGGTTGCTGCTAACACTTCATTACCCTTGTTTATTATTTTTGTTTCCTGGATTTTTGTAAACTGTGTTGGTTGGACCCAAAAAGCTAGCACAGAAACACAGGTATAATTATTATGGTTATGATGATGGGACAACTTTAAAAAAAAAACAGTGACAACCCTTTCTCTGCAGTTGCACAATTGTAACAGCCCAGACAACTTTACAAGGAAGCATGCTGAAAATTATCTTAACAGGTAGTTTGTTATCTATATCTACATAGGATTCTGCCCAATTTATGAGGGAGGCCTGCCACTACAACGGCACACAAATATCCTTTTAAGACATTAGAACCTTTCTAATGTCAGAACTGAAGAAGGGAGACTGGTGCTGATCGTACGTGAACACATGAATGAAACTTCAGTCTGTTTGCTTGTCCAATTGATAGAAGAAAGGGGCCCACAGTTCATTTTTATTCCCTTTACAGTAACAAGATCCAGCAACAGGAAACATCTGATTGTAAAAGCCATTTCCAATACATTCTGGATTTTCTACTTTAATAAGCTACCTCCTTAAAATAAGATTGCTTTACACAGTCTTACTTTGTGTGTGTTTCACTACATTAGAAATTTACACCCATGGACCACAAAAGTTGAAGGTGTATTTGTAGGGCCTGCCTAAGAAACGTATGTACCTTCATTTATCTCTAAAATAATGTTTATTTTTAAGGTACATGGAGAGATAATAACCAGAAAGTTTACAAAGATGTAGAGTTGATAAGTCTTGCCTAACTAAACCACTAAATCATATGTTTATGTCAAAAATACTATAACTCTTGTACTGTGGAAAAAAGAAACAGCATAGAAGTGATCCACAGGAACTCTGGTTTCCTCCACTTCCACACTAACACAGAGAGGGACACTATTTCATTGCTGAAAGCAATGCTGCTTAAGCCACTACCCTGGGAACAAAGGGCCTCCTTTGAAGGAGAAAGGAAGAGGTTGTGGCAAGGTTTTTGCTTTATCAAAAATTGTGAAGGGCATTCAAGCAGATCCTAAAGGCCCTAAAGGGAGCCAGAGAAATAAAGCTGGTTTATATTGTCCATTTTCATTAATTTTTATGGATTTTAGAATCTATAAATAAGATAAAACTGAGAATTCCAGATTGATACCTCAAAAATTATGATCTGATTTGCAAAAGCCATCACTTCACTTCTCATATTTCTAGATAGACAGGTTAAACACACACGTGTGGACATGTGAAAGCCCATCCTTGTGTCCATGGAGAAAAACCCCATAGACTGTTTTCCAGATTTTTGTACAGCCTGAGCCCCCGCTCCATCCTTGCTCAAAATACCCACATAAACAAAATACTCACATTTCAAATTGGTTGCCACCTTCACTTACTCTTTGTGGAAGTGTGTTCAGAACTTCTGAAAACTGATCAGCAGTAAATTTGGCACTATGCCTGCAAAGGCAAGGCTTGCTGGCTGCCTAGGCTTCCAATCATACTTACGAAGGCAGCAAAGGGAAAGATGACAACGGTATTTTATAACTTAAAGTAAGATTTGTCATTGCCTTGGTTTCCCCATGCCAATTATTCCAAGTCAGGTTTGTGTTAGTGACATTTTAAGAGCACAAATGATTTCTGATGCATTTTAAAGGTAAGTCATAGCAATTTATAGAAGAATAAAATATAATTATTTGAGCAACTAGAACATTGTTTAAAAATGGTATCAATATGTGTGTGTAGAAAAGCATATGGAGTGAATAAAATTAACATGCCAACTTTCACACTGAAAAGAGTGTTCATCAAGGGCACCTCCTCAAACTGGAGAGAGATAACAAGTAGGGTATCAAAGGGTCCAGTTATTGGCCCAATGCTCTTCAACACTTTTATTAATGATTTGAATGAGGGAAGATAGGGAATGATTATCATATTTGCAGAAGATAGAAAAAAACAGAAGACAGGCACAAAATTCAAGGTGATCTTGATACATTGGTGCACTGGGCTGAAAACAACAGAATGAAATTCAATAGGGACAAATGCCAAGTTCTGCACCTGGGAAAGAGAAAACCAACCGCATTGTTACAAGATGAGGAATATTTGGCTCAACAGTACTGCAAGTGAGGAGGAATTGTTGTGGATCACAAGCTGAGTATCAGTCAACAGTGTGATGTGACTGCAAAAAGGGCAAATACAAATGCTTCTATGCATCACTTCCAAATCATGTGAAGTACTAGGTCCTCATTACTCAGCACTGGTTAGGCCTCATCTGGAGTACAGTATCCAGTACTGGGCAACAAAGTTTAAGAAAGATGCAGAGCAGTTGGAATGGTTCAAAGGAGAGCAACAAGGATGATCCAAGGACTGGAAACAAAGCCCTATAAGGAAAGATTGGATGAACTGGGCATGTTTACCCTCGAGAAGACTGAGGGGAGACACAATAGCACTCTACAAGTACTTGAAAGGCTGTCACAAGGAAAGAGGACAGGATCTCTTCTCAATCACTCCGGAGTACAGGACACAGAATAACAGGTTCAGGTTACCAGAAGCTAGATTCCAGCTGAACATCAGGGAGAATTTCTTGACTGTCAGGGAAGTGGAACCAATTACTTAGAGCAGCCTTCCCCAACTTTGTGTCTTCCAAACATGTCTGGACTACAACACCCAGAATTTCAAGTCAATGAATGGGAATTCTGGGAGTTGTGGTCCAAGTGCCTCTGAAGGCCACCAAGTTGGGGAAGGCTGACCTAGAGAGGTTGTGAGCTATCTCATGCTGGAGGCATTCATGATGCAACTGGACAGCCATCTGAGAGGGATGGTTTAACCTGGAATCCTGCACTGAGCAGGGGGTTGGATCCAATGGCCCTCCCTACTGTTTGATGATTATATGAAGATCTGTGCCATAAATACATTACATGTAAACCCAAAGGGAGGAGAAGAAGTAACCCCCCACAAAGTACAAAAACAGAACAAACCAAAACACCCTAAAACAGTATTTTAATTGCTCATTATGAATCAGACCAAATTTTCTTAAACCAAAGCAAAGATCAGCATTTCCAAAATCAAGACTCTTCTCAGAAAGACAATAACGTTCATAAATTTCTGAGAAAGGAAGTGGGTGGCAAAAATGTAAAACCCTAAAAACAACAACAACATCTGCCTCCATTGCTTAGAATTGTCAGTAATTTCATTGTGACAGCTTTACACAGATAAGGCTTGCCTGTCTCAGTTCTACTGACAACAGAAGAGAGCAGAAGAAAGATTAAACTAAACTATCTAGTGACTAAGAGCTCTTCCAGACAAGCTTTCACTGTAAAGCGGTAGTGCCCCATGTCCCTCTTCATTACAAGGGCCTGAACAAGACAGTTATTCAATGAAAGCTGACACTAAACAGACTCAGTCAAAGCTTCTGGTTTTACACTCCTGCCTTTATGACTGCAGGCCTTGGCTGGAAAACTCACAATGGCTGTAATTCTGGATTATCAGTCCAGAAATGTTTTGGGCCCTTGGCTGCCTTATATGATCACTGACCTGAGTTTTCAAAGAATATGCATTGTAGAGAAACATGGCATAAAGTATCTATATAAAAGCATCATATTTTATCACAGAGAGATTAGGCTTGTCCTTCTATAAACCCTGTGACGTTCAGTATAGCAAAGCAAAGCAGCTTCAGAAAAAAAGCCATATGCATTTTAGAAATGAGATAGTATAACTTCAGGGCCAATAGTCTATGAACTGCCTTCCTCTTTTCAGGGGTATCTGACCAAGATTCTGAACTTGAAAGCTGTAAAACTGAGAAACCCAACTGGAGATTTGATGAGAGGTCAAGAAACTCAAATGAGAGAAATTTCCAGCAAATGGGAGAATGATCTCAAAGCAGTAAAGGATCTGCTTCATGGGAAAAACTTGGACATTTCAATAATCCAGAGATCAGGCTCTGAGAGTTACCAGTCAGCTTTATATAGAGAACGCGTGGCCATGAAACCTATTAAAATGAGAGCAGATGACAAGGAAACAGACCATTCCAGCCCCAGACAAATAGAGCTGGAACATTTTCAAAAAGGAAATCATTATTTGCACCATACCACCAAACCATAAAAGGCCTTGTAAATGAGCACTTGGGAACGTTATGATCTAGTGAGAAAAGCAATAGTCCATGATGTTCAGAATTGTAAATGAAGAAAAATGTTTTCTGAGGTCATAAAAAGGAGGGTTACATCAAATATCTAGAAACTGAGTCAAAACCTACTAAGGCTTTTCTAAATCAGCTGTTATCCACTTATACCCCAATTGGGGTAAGGTTCTGCCTTACTTTATAGTAACGACAAACAACCTAACTAACAGCAGTATTAATAAGAAGCTCTAATACAGCAGAGATTTGCAGTAGCATGTGGTCTGCATGGAGACTGAACAAGAAATCCAAACGGGAAAGAGGTGTGACAGGC
The DNA here is from genome assembly GCF_004798865.1 of Varanus komodoensis. Classification (NCBI taxonomy): domain Eukaryota; kingdom Metazoa; phylum Chordata; class Lepidosauria; order Squamata; family Varanidae; genus Varanus; species Varanus komodoensis. The sequence continues at coordinate 119,177,750 of NW_025335268.1, forward strand.
TTGCTGTTCCTACCTGCTTCCTCACAGCTGGGGCAAACCTTGCAATTAAAGTCACACATTTGCCTCTACTGTTACCACAAAAAGAAGATCTATGAAGGCAAGGGCTTCACCAAAGATGCTGAAGAGAGCATTTGAATAAACCTAAGAATACTGAAAGTTCTCTATCATCTGATAAACACATTGACAAAGCTTATCTTGTGGTACTGCATACACCTTCAATTTCTTTAGCCATGCCATTAATAGTCCCTTGCAAGCAGGAAATGTTCACACAGTTAATTCAGGAGTTCATAGAATCATAGAATTGTAGAATAGTAGAGTTGGATGGGGCCATGATGGCTGTTGCAGGAAACCAAATTACACCACCCCACTCAGATGGCTGCCCAGTTTCACCTTGAATGTTTCCACCACCTCTCTAGGCAGCTGGTTCCACTGTCATATCACTCTGACAGTGAGGAAGCTTTTCCTGATGTCCCTTCTGAATCTAGGCTGTCACAACTTAAATTGATTATTCCATGTCCCACACTCTGGCATCAGTGAGAAAAGATCTTGACCTTCCTCTTTGTGACAGCCTTTAAGGTACTTATGGAGGGATATCGTGTCTCCCCTCAGTTTGCTCTTCTCAAGGCCGAACATGCCCAGTCCTTTCAGTCTCTCCTCATAGAGCAGCATTTCTAAAACCTGGTTCATTTTTGTTGCCCTCCTATGGACTCTTTCTAATTTTCCTGCATCTTTCTTAAATCTTGGTGCCCAGAACTGGACACAGTATTCCAGTTGACTAGTGGAAGTATAGAGGAACTACTGCTACTCATGATTTGGAAGTAATACTTTTGTTAATGCATCCCAAAATAGCATTTGCCCTTTGGGCGGCTGTATTGCATTATTGGCTCATGTTTAGCCAATTGTCCACAATTACTCTGAGATCTTTTTCTTTTTTTTCAGTTCTGTTGAACCACACATTCCCCATCCCGTATCAATGCATTTGGTTTCTATTTCCTAGGTGGAGGACTTGGCACTTGTCCTTACTGAATCTCATTCTGTTGCTTTCAGCCCAGTGTTCAAGTTCATCAAGATTGCCTTGGACTGTCATTCTGTCTTCTAGGATGTTTGCTATTCCACCCAGTTTTGTATCATCTGCAAATATGATTATCTTTGTTCTTGTTCAATGTTGCAAGAAGCAGACCTGAGCAAGTCTCATAGTCATTTTTTCCCTAGTATTTCTTGGAATATTTTCACCCACCTGCTACTCCGGCCTCTGATACCAGATATCTTGGACTTATAGGTTTGATGAACTTTACAACTACTTCAGTTTTACAGCTATTTCTATCACCAGACCACCTCATAAATTGCAATGCTATTTTATCAATCTTGTTATTATGAAGTAGTTGCCCTCCCTCTTCAATTTAATTCTCCTTGACAAATTTCTATAGCTAAAGATGTCTGACTCTACTCTGCCCTCCATTCCACTTCTGCAATTCATCCCTTTTTAGGGGTGGAGGACATGAATATAATACTGTTCAGTAACAAAATGTAGTTCTAAATTTATATAAAGGAGATAAGGAGTAAAGAAACAACTGGGAGGTGTGCTGGACATTAAATTAAAGAGGGAAGAATACTGACCATTAAGATCAAATATAATCCTGAATAAATGTTTCCAAACTATTCTAACTGGTCATGTTGACAGTTTTCAGAACTCTAAATCTACAATCACAATCATTCACTATCATTTACAATATTTTAAAATCTATGAAACAAGGAGAATTCACAAAGGCTGCCATATTATACCCACTTATCTATAAGTAAGCTGCAACAAACTCAGTGGGATTTCTTAGTAAATATTTGTAGGATTTAACTGTTAACCTTTCAAAACAAAGCCTATCAGACAGGTTGGATATGGACATCTCATGCACAGCTCTCCTTGTTTATTAGACTGACATAGGTGTGTACAGGTGGCACATAAAGGAGAATGGAAGCATCACCCATTCCATCTTTTTTATTTTGATTCCAAACTTTTTCCAAATAAGAAGGCCATGCCTACTCTTTTGCATCAGGAAATTACCACATTTGTGATGAGAGTTTTTAAATCAGTTAGTGGTTTTAGTGACGATTAGGGCAAAGAAAGAAAGGGTGCATATATTAGAGCCAACAGACATACAGAAGTGCAAGTATAGAAACCATGAGGGGGCATCAGGTAACTGTGTATGGCATTGGTCACACTAGATTCACTATGCTCAACTGAGATATTTCATAGACTTGACATGTATTTTCACAGTTTTTGAATCATTATAGGAGCTAGAGAAGAATGTAACATTTTTATTAAGTCAGAGGAAAGCTGAAGGAGTATTTACAAGGCAATCTTTGATGAAAAGTTATCACCCGGAAGCAAGTTTTGCCTTAATAAAAGCAAAGCTACGTGGTACAATTGAAAGTTAACAGCATCATGAACATCACTTTGGTCCCTAGAGAAGTTCAAGATACAATTTTTAGCTTGCAATTTTTACCATCAGCCCTAACCAGCACACACAATAGTGAGGAACGATGAGAGCTGTAGGGACAAAACCTCCGGAGAACCACAAGTCACCCACTCCTGCTACAAAATAATGTTATTATACTCTGTATAAGAGCACTTCAGATCCAAGTACACAAGCACTGTACAGAAGAGTGAAGTTCAATGTAACCAATAAGAGGAGGAAGGCAGCAACTGGGGACAAGGCACCTAGTCCCACATTGAAGACAATCAAAACAGTGGACACAAGCAAGGTACAATTCTAGCTGGCAAGCAGAATAGACACAGAACGTTAAGAGGAGGATGGAAGATTCCCACACAATCAGTTCTGTTCCATGATCCACTGTTCACCTTAAGCCACCAGAAGTTCATCAATTCTACTGAAAGCACTATGCCTCTTGAAAGGGAAGCCTCCCTTAAAAATAGAAAGCTGCACTGCATTATTTGTGAGCCAACTTTATGGAACCATATGGGAACTGACTTCCAAGCTAGAAGAAGGGAATGGAAAGGCTCCAGCAACACTGACAGGGGTCGTAGCAGTCCATGGACTGGAATTCCTTCAAGCCCCACTCCCAAACACCGTAATTTTTCACAGGTTTCAGCTTGTCATCAGTGGATCCAAATGCACAACAGTCTATGGCAACAGTGCCCCCTGCAGGCCAAAGGAATCAACAGCTGAACAACTGCTTGCTCTTACAAAACATCCATTTCTCACAGAGCACTTCCTCCCGCACAGATACCCCGAGGATAACATCAGCAGGAATTAATTTCTTGTAAGTAAGCTGAAATCATTCCTGATCTGAGCACATTTATTCAACTGACACTCAGAAAACTGAGTAGGCTTTTTACCACACCACATGTGTTACCTAATGCCAGGATGTTTGTATTATCAGCAATGACTATGTATGTAGCCCCTGTTAATAGCAGGGTTGTCACTATCAGTACTTTTCTGCACTTACCAGAGGAGTAGCTTTGATAGTCTGGTGCAGCAATGCGCACTGCACATGATTAAGTGGACAGTGTCCATGTAGACTTATGTCAGAACACCTCTGTTAACCTTTAGAGTACAACAAGACTCTTTGTCATTTTTTCTACATTTAATTTCCTTCTGACCTTACTATTTGAATTCCTTTCCCCCCAAACCCCATTGTATTATATTATATATACATACTATTCAAACCCTCAGCAACTTATCAGGAATCTGATGAACTACACAAAAGCTCATGGCAGTATACCTTTGTCAGTCTTAAAGATACCACAAGACTTTTCATTGTTCTTAAATATTCTAAGTATGTTTATGTGAATTTTTAAAATCCTTTTTAATGGGTTAACTTTGCCCTACTCCCAAAAAAGCTTCTGAAGAGTTGAAATGTTAGAGCTATATAACATATCACACCTGCTTTAACTATCATTTCTGATAGAAAAGCATGCTACAAATCAAAAGTTACAGCAGCAAACATATTTTCTATCATATATACATGTGACAAAAAGATGTAGCTAACTATCCAACCCCCTGGCAAAAGACCTGTATTTTGCAAGGCCTGCTAAATATTCATTTGCTTTGGTGCTGATATAATCTTTAGAGAGAGCCAGAGTTTCATACTACAAGCTAATCCGGATGGTTTGTATATTATGACAGCAGTCTCCTGATAGTTAACTTTTTCTAGCATACAAAAACCAACCAACCAAATATATTTATAGTTATATAGTGATGAACATTACAATTATATACTTACATCACAATATAAATGTTTAATTTCATGCATTCCTACCAGACATGTATGGCTGTATTAAAGACATGAGGATGATCTATTAAAATTGTATGGAAACATGAGAAAAAAGAGGAGGGAAAAGTAGTTGTCTATCAATGCAATCTTACACATGTTTACCAGCAATGTGGATTTTCCAGAAAAAAGGAGAACTGGAAAATTTTCCAATGCTCTAAATAATATCTGATTTAGCAGGTTTCTTTGACTCATTCCCCCCCATACACATTCCCCCTCAATATGCATATAAAATTATTGCATATTTAGCAAATGGAAATAAAAATGAAATCCATGTCCATTATATATGTAGCATAAATATATTCAAAGTTTTTCCAATAGCTACAAAATATTAACTGAAATATCTCCTTAAGGGGGAATTAACCACATGATAACATCTAAATATTATTTCCAAACACATTCAAAGCTTTATGTGGAGGTTATTTTACGCAAAATTGGTAAAAGTGTGAAGGCAACAGCATATCATTCCTTATGTTTGTTTATATTTAACAAAAATGATCACACTTGAAAGAACACATCGTTTTTAGGAAACTTACCCAAAAAGGGCTGATATATTTTTTATCAAAAGTTTAATGTTCTTTTGCTGATATAGCACCTTCAGTTTCATTTTTCTCACGTGAAGTTGAGAAAAATCTGATTCAGAACTAGTTGAACACTCCAGTTCACTTAAGGATAGATTTGGGTCTGAGGCACAGGCTGGAGAACCCTAGAAGGACGGTGCCACTGAATTCATGTCCTGCTTGGATTTCATGCATAACTAGTTAGCCGCTTTGTGCACTAGATGGACTCATGGTCGGATCTAGCACAAATCTTCTTATGTCCTTATGTTCTTAAGTGAAATAAACAGTAATTACTGTCTTAGCTTCAGTTTACCTTCAGGTTATGATTGAAGAATGATGGCGATAGAGGGCCAAAACTCCGTGTACAGGTCTGGTCCGGACCCAATCTGGAGCCAAAGGCACTGGGCACAGGAGCAATATGCTGTGGCACATTTTTCAGTTTCTCCACAGTCAACTGAGCACTAGGATTTGTCAATGTTTTAAAATAATTTAAAGAAATTCACATCCTATATTTAGCCATAATAGACTGATTGCAGTACAACAGTCCAGACAACTATGCATAAAATAGACATATGGTGTGGAAAATTTTCCATGGAAAAACACAGCTCTGGAAAATTTTCCACCCCACATCACTGATTTTACTCACTGTGTAGAATGGAGCAAGTTAGCTTTTTTACCAATAAGTAAGTATACACAGAATTACATATTATAGGTATTTACAAATTAAAGTTTATGCTCAAAGCACATATTTTAATCTTTGCTTGCCAAATCTACTCCTATTAGTTTTCATTATCAATAAGGTATTTTTGCCTAAGGAATAGTAAATAAACTCTAGTGAACAGACATTTAAGTTATTCATTTGGGACAGTGATTCAAACTCATGCCAATAATTGTTTAATACTAAATGAGTCCATATGACAAATATTTGTTTAGCTAAGCTCATTTGCAGCAAAATCTAAACTACATTTGAGGATGATGCAGAAAGGGAAAACTAGAACCAAATGCTTAGTCCATGCAATACTTAAAACACTAATTGGAAGACCTACAGAATAAAACAACCCAGATGGAGGGGAGAAAGAGAAGAAATAAGCAAATTTATTTCTTTTTGTTTCAATTATTTCTAGCATAAATGCTCCCAAGGATATATAGTTCCAGGGTGCAGGGGTAAATTAACTAGTTGGGATGACTCTGAATTTATTTAAACAGGTAAGCAACACAATTGACCCACTGCAGCCCTATTTGCCTATATGTCTCAGGAATCATGTTGCGAATTATTACAATATACAGTGCATTCAAAGACTTTCTTCCATGTGCACAGGTTGATATGGGAACTGAACATCATACTATCAGTAGATTGGGGAGAAAGGCACAATGGGAAAACATGGGACTGGAATGTAAATGCATCCATCATCCAGAAAGCCCTCTTAAAGGCCCATGCCAAATTTAAACAATCAACTTCTGGCCAACAGTCAGACTAGAATCACCCTACATTCAAAAAAGTGGTCTATAACTAAAGAACTCTGCTTATTGCAGTCCTACAATAAATGAAAAATTTGCAGCTGGGATCCTGGTATCCCCAAGTGCATGGCTAATGAACAGCATAACTGTGTAAGTGCCAATCTTAAATTAACATATTCTATTCTAAGTTCTTTTCTGAAATGCCTCCTAATTCTCATTGCTAAAATACATTTCACAAAGCTGTAATATCTTTCATTCTGCATTTTTAAAGAATTTTTTTGGCCTGATACGTAACTCACTCTTGAGTCTGATATATGTTTCATGTGCCATGGCAGCAATTTCTGATTGTTTAACCCAGGAATTGCAGAGATGAATAGAACATTCTTGTCATGACTGCTTTTACTTAACACCCCAGGAATTCCCCTTTCCTATGTTGTTTCATGACATGTTAACAATTGTGGATTGTTTATAAGTTAAAAACCCCAAAGTTAACCCAACATTGCCCACAGTTCATTCTTGGGTTAACTTCAAGTTGTTTGACCCATAAACAACCCAGAATTTCCAGGATCACACATCATGAAACAATCTAGGAAGTTCCTAGGTTGTTAATTAAAGGTATAAATTATGAACATGCACCATGTATGCTCTGCTTGTCCCCACAACCCAGCGATTACCATCATGGTGTATAACTTGGGCCTCCATGTTACTGAATACAGATGATCATATCCAACAAAAGTATGAAAGAAAAGCAAGCTTTAAGTAATACAGCTCAGAACAAAATATATGTAAACCAGGTGGCAGCAAGTGAGAAATATCACTAGTGATTTCAGTTTACTACCCGCATCCAGATGTAACAACAATGAAGGATGTTGATTAAGCCAACAGACAGTCCACAGACTAGGGCCAGACAACTTGGGCCAGACAATTCTCTGTTCTGTTCAGTTTTAAAACTTTGAAACTGAAGGGTGAAGTCTGTGCCATTCAACTAATATCCAATCTTTGTTTCACTCTTACCTAAACAAATTCCACAAAATGGTTATTCATAGTAATATTAAACAAACAATTACTACTTAATGTTTAGAAACTGATTGGATAACTTTAATTGACTTAGCTTTCTATAAGCCAGCCAATTTCCGTACCTCAAAGGACATTCAAAGCCCATTTGAAACAGGCCAAAGTAAAGAGGCTCTGAAACCCAATACTAAGATAATTTATTTGAACTCCAAATTCTGAAGGGTTCAAAATCAAGGAGAATGACAGTGGATTTCTGTAAAATGAAACCTTACAGGATTATACAATATTTAGGAAATAAACGAATACAAGCCATATTTGCAGATATGGCAGAGGTGGATTGATGGCGGGGGGAGGGAAGAATCCTAAAACAAGCAAACTGGGGAAACCCAAATCTGTAGTTATAAAACATATACACACATACAGATATTCTGCATAGAATCTAATCAATCTGTCATAAAGCCCTAATCTACAGGATTGGGAACAGGACAAATGGGAGACTATTAAAATCCATACTGTCATTTCATCCAGAAAAAGAATCCAACTTCAATATTCCAAACAGCAAGTTGGTGATGGAAACTGAGCAATATGAACTATACAATTCCACCAATGCTGGAAGAAATAAGTCCATAAGTTAATGCCTAAAATGAATTTTATCACAAACATGGTGTAGTGAAGTAAATAACTGGCTGAATGGAGTGAGCAATTACCTTTGCATATTTTAAAAAGTTAGCTTTGATCAAAGGAAAAAAATCTGATCTGAAATGGCCAGCAGATGAACTGTGATCCCATTAGAAATACATCTTGAATGCAATTCCTTATAACAGAAGAAGGGGATCTAGTGCCCTCCACATGTTTTGGATAAAAATTTCCATCAACCCTAACCATTGAGCATTCTGGATGATGGTTGGTGGGAATTGTAGTGCAGAATGGGAAATACCGATGCTCATCTCCTCTGTCCCCCACCAGTATTTATATTTTTTAGCTTTCTGATGTGCTAAAAGGAGGCAAAGATGAGTTCCAATTAGTATAGCTTGAGAAAGTTGACAGGGTGCTTGGACAAGTTCATGCAGTCACATCTGTACTGGATCCTTGCCCCTCTTAGCCAATTAAAAGTAGCAAGGAGGAAAGTGTTAGTTGGTTGAGGGAAGTGATTAATGCCTTTTAATAAGATGGTGTGGTCTCTTGCCACTTGAAGCAGGTAGTGATGAGGCCCTCTCAGGACCCAAAAGATAACTTTAGGCCACATGGCAAACATCCCTTTCCTGGGCAAAGAGTACGTAGCAACCAACCAGCTCCAGCTACCCTTTGATAAAACTGATTTTCTGGATCAGCCTTCAGACATTTTTTTAGCATGGAAATGACTTTGGTCACTCTATACAATAACTTATGCAGGAAAAAAGACAAGGCAAACGTGTCTCGATTGGTTCTTCCTGGACCTCTGGGCAACTTTTGACACTATTGACCAGAGTTGGGAGTGGGGAAACTGCATGGCTGGGGTTCAGCTCCTACTTGGATATCTGGCTCCAGAAGATGGTGCTCTAGGGATCTTGCTCTGCCACTTGAATTCCCCAGTGTGGGGTTCCTCAGGGGTTGGTTTTATCCACCATGCTATTTAACATCTATATGAAACCACTGAGTAGGGTCATTCAGAGTTTTGGAGTCTGATGTCATCAGTATGCCAGTGCAGTTTGATTGTTCCTTTTCATCTTCAACAGGTAAGGCTGTGGATGTGTTAAACCGGTGTCTGGCTACAGTGATGGAATGGCTGAGGGCAAACAAACTGAAGCTCAATCCAGACACTATTGAGATGCTGTTAGTGCTGGGACTTCTGCCCAGGAAAAGGAACCCAACCTGTTCTAGGTGGGGTCACACCACCCTTGAAGAAGCAGTTTGGGGGTTATCTTTGAGTTCTCTTGGTCACTTGAGGCCCAAGCGGCACCTGTGGCTCAGCTATGCCCTTAGATGGACAGAGAGCCTGCTGTAAGTAATCTCTAAACTAGATTACTGAAATGCACTACGTAGGGCTCCCCTTGCAGAGTGTTCAGAAGCTGCAGCTTGTGCAAAATACAGCAGCCAGATTAATAACAGGCTCTAGACAGTATGAATGCATGACACCAATTCTGGCTGGCTTGCATTGGCTGCTGTATGCTTACAAGACCAATTCAAGGTGTTGGTTTTAGCCTATAAAGTCTTTCATGGCTTGGGACCACACTACTTGATGGAACACCTCTCTCGACTACACTCTGCCTGAATACTATGATCAAGATCTGGGGGCTGCCTCTGACTGCCACCTCCAATGGAGTTTCTATATGGTGACAAGAAAGAAAGCCTTTTCAGTGGTGGCCCTCCAGTTATGGAATGAATGCTCCACTGAGGCCCTCCTGGCACAATTTTAGTATCTTTTCAGTGTCAGGTTAAGATAATCCTCTACCACAAGGCATTTTATTAGTTTACTATTTTATCAGGACTTTCTTAGCTGCTTAAACACATCTTATAATTTACTTTGTATAAGCTATTTCAGCCTCTATATAGTAGTTTTATTTTTTGTATAGTAACCTTTTATGATTCATTATTGCTTTTGTATATTGTATTTTTATGTGTAGTTGTAAACTAACCAGAGATGTTCAGTGATTGAGCAGTGCAGAAATAAATAAAACCTGGAATATTTAAAAATAATCCTGAAAAGAACCTGAGAGTCAAGTAGCAGTTTTCAAAAGAGCACCATGATTTTTTTTAATGCAAACAATCAGAGTGCAAGGAAAGCAATAATACAGCAAAACAAGCACTTGGGAAAACAATGCATTTCATAAGGTACAATTTTGAATTTCAATGACAGAAGAGAATTAGGGAAGAACAGAATTAAGAAAAAGAAGTCTACTGCCCTCAAGTGGTTAACAAATACTACTTTAAGAAACAAAACTATGCCCAAAGATTGAGCTATGTTCTTTAGACCACAGGCTTTGCAAGACTGCTTAGCATGAATACTATTCAACCTTTACACACTGTGGTCTGCACTCCACAGTTCTGCAAGAACACAGAAAAGGTATCAGTTTTCATTCATGAAAGGATCATCTTTCACTTACGAAACTGCACCCACCCATTTCTAATCCTAATGACTATGAGCATAAGCTTGAGAATGTCCAGCTGTAAATGAAGAAATGGTTAAATGTACACAGTCCAAGCTCAAAGGCATGTTGGCTAGAATGGCTGTGAAGAAATTAGGTCACTAAAAAGTGAATTTCCAGGTACCTGACCATGGCGACTATTTTTAATGAAGAGATGAAAGCCACCTCCTAAATCCTACCCTGAAGGTAGCTGGCAGCTCTACAACATATATGCGAAAGCTTTAAAATAGCTGAACTATTATTCTTTATTTTCACCAAACAGTTTAATGTTTCAAAAGAAAGGGAAAGGAACGGTTAGTTCTAAAATTTAAATCAACCATGACAGCACATAGTTCACAATGAAACAACACTTTCGGGGGGGGGGGACGTGTGCACATGCAGAGAGAGAGAGAGAGAGAGAGAGAGAGAGAGCGCACGCGCACGCTACAATTAAAAATCATTTTAAAGAATTAATCAGCTATACCCTACGGAGAATTAGTTCAGAATTATTCACATTTCCTGTAAGAGTAGAAATGCAATTAGAACCAACCAACCATACAACATAAGCAAGGCTTAGCCAGCCTTTTGGGACAGTGTAATCACTTCCAACAAATAACCCCTCTTACTAGTAACAAGCTAATATGAAAAAGAATTTAAGTGCTGAATTCCAAGTAGCAAAACCTTGCTATGAAATCAAGTTTGCTTAATACATTACTCTGAGAAGTCAGTAGACAGAAATTTCAATTCCCAAGCTCCTCTTTTGGATATTTTATACAAGCTGCCCTTCAAGGAAAGAGCTCAAAGGCAAAGATCATGGCTGAGATTCAGAGAGTTTCTTCTGTGAGCAAAAGGCACTTCATGCAAGTTTGAGGGGAAGAAGGAGAGGAGACACCCAGAAAAACAGGAATTTATTATATTAAAGTGTATTTATTTTTACATGCTCAAACTTCAGTCACCTTCAGAGTACTCTCCGTTGGATGCAAAACACTTATCAAGATGTTTTTTCCACTGCTCAAAACAGGTTTTGAACTCATCGATTTTGATGCCTTTTAGTGCTTCTGCTGTTTTTTGTTTCACCTCAAAGGCAAGATGTTTCCCTTTGAGGACTTTTTTCACCCAGGGAAACAAAAAGAAAGTTTCATGGGCTGAGATTGGGTGAATAGGGAGAGGTGGAACACAAGGGTGATGCTGCTTTGATCAAAAACAGCTGAACACTCAGCTGAACAAAATTTCACCACTGCGCATTGTGTAAATCAGCCATCACGAAATAGGCAAACACATTGAAAGAGTCTCCAAAGAAACATTCACTGAAGCCGAACGCAGCCACTCACAACCACCCAACTGGGTACCCTGATGCAGATGGGTTCCTAGAACACTCACCTAGCAGGGAAGCCTGTATTACAAGGGGCCCACTCTCCAGAAGATAATTCCTGGGTTTTTTGGGTCCCCCCTCGTATATCCCTCTAGTCCCAGTCTTCCACAAAACTTCCAACACCAATTCAGGAGGTGCCATCACATTCGGGAAGGCAGAAAGCCTTGACACCTGGGCAGAACTCCTCTCATTTACCTACCAATGTTCTGCAGGTTTCGCGCTATGTGTGATCTGTGTTTTCCCACCAACTTTCAGGTCTCTTTAAGGATCATATTGAACTTTTCCCTATTCTTCTTCTAGATGCTTGCTCACTGTCTTGTCTTATTCTGATAAGGCTTGTGGATGCATCTGGACTAGAGTTGATATTTAAGAACCCTGAGATATCTTCCTTTCTTCTTTTACCATGCTGCTAATCTAATCTCTTGTAAACCAACCACAGCATATGGAAATTGGGCAGTATATAAAAATCAAAATAATGATAAAGAGGTTAGCACTGAAGCACAAGGCTGGAGTACAGAGATGTTTGTTTGTTTGTTTGTTTGTTTGTTTGTTTAGCGGGCTTATATGCCGCCCCATTCGCCTAAGCCTCGGGGCGGCTTACAAATAAATAAATATCATTAATACAATAAAGTACAATTGGAGACATCCTGGCCAAAGTTGTTAAAATCAATAAATAAAATCAACAATTAAAATGCCGTTTAAATAAAAAGGTCTTGGCCTGGTGCTGAAAAGCAAATAACAATGGCGCCAGGCGGACCTCTCTGGGGAGTGCATTCCATAGGTTGGGCGTCACCGCACATAGAGTGCATTACAGAAGTCTAGTCGGGAAGTTACCAATGCGTGAGTCACTGTCGCCAGGCAGTCGTTCTCTAGGTAGGGACGCAGCTGGTGAATCAGCTGAAGCTGAAAGAAAGCACTCCTCGCCACCGCTGTTACTTGAGCTTCCAGCAAAAGCTCTGGATCGAGGAGCACTCCCAAGCTGCGGACCTTGTCCTTCAGAGGGAGTGCAACCCCATTCAGGACAAGGTCAAGGTCCCCTTCCCCAAAGTCCGAACCACCTACCAACAAGACCTCCATCTTGTCTGGATTAAGCTTCAGTTATATCGGCCTAAGTAACAAATATTTACTCTACTTAAAAACAAACACTTTGTTTTGAGAAAAAAGAAACTTGGTCTATACTTTTTAAATACAGCTCTGGTCTCTATTAAGGTATGGGGTCTTAGACCTTTTGTCATGTCTATCGACTACTTGAACTTATCCCTTCTCTTTCTTTTTTCCCCTGTTTCTTTTGGTGCAGATTCTCCTATCTAATAAAGGACCACAATACCTTATGTATGATCATGATGCATACATTTCCTCCCCAGAGCCAGGATACCTAACCAACTTGTGTGAGGAGGATTTTCTTAGGTGCTTCCTATAAAAAGATAAAAAGTCATTATTTTCTCTCTGTAACACTGATTCAGTCCTCCCCTATCCTTTGACAGGTGATTCTAGCCTATGTTATCCAACATTGTATCCAAGGTATCCAATATTGCTGGATACAATTTTCAGTTAATAATGAATGCATTGGGGAAAATATACTATCACATGCCACAGGGCAGAATTAAAGGAAGGGAGTACTTTCCGTATGTGATGGAGATGGGAAAGGTTCATTAACAGAGCAAAACTACCAGCCTTCTTCAAGAGGAGGCGCACAGAGCACAAGGTCTCATAAATCACCTGCCAGAGCTTGCAAATCCTGGGAAGGAAATGCATGAGCCTAACATGAGGTTAGATCACATTTGTTATGATATTATTATTATTATTATAACATTTCTATGCCGCCCCTTGCCGAAGCCTCGGGGCGGCTTACAACACAATAAAATACATTGAAATACAATAGCACATAGCACATAATAAATTACCATTAAATACAAAAATACAAAAAAATACATTGAGTTACAAACATAATATAAAATTAAAATTATCAGTATAAAATAAGTAAATAAATAATATAGGAGGAGAAAAGAGAAGGAAGAAGAAGTTGCCCTGGACAGATCATATATTTTAACAATTAAAATGATGTTTAAATAAAAAGGTCTTTACCTGGCGCCGAAAAACCAGTAACGACGGTGCCAGGCGGACCTCTTTGGGGAGTGAATTCCATAGGTTGGGTGCCACCGCAGAGAAAACCCTCCTCCGAGTATTTACTCTCCTAATTTCTTTCATGGAGGGTTCCCGGAGAAGGGACTCTCCCGCAGATCTCAAAGGGCGGTCGGGCATATACGGACGTAAGCACTCGTTCAGGTAGCCCGGACCCAAGCCGTTTAGGACTTTATAGGTCATAATCAACACCTTGAATTGGGCCCGGGCTTCAATGGGCAGCCAGTGAAGCTGATGGAGGACTGGAGTCATGTGAGCATAACGCCCCGTCCCCGTCAGCAACCTGGCAGCTCTATTTTGCACCAATTGAAGTGTTCGGACCGTCTTCAGGGGAAGCCCCACGTAAAGCACGTTACAGAAGTCTAGGCGGGAAGTCACCAGCGCGTGTGTCACCGTCGCCAGGCAGTCAAACTCCAGGTAGGGGCGCAGCTGATTAATCAGCCGAAGCTGAAGGAAGGCGCTCCTTGCCACCGCTGTCACCTGAGCTTCCAAAGAAAGCTCCAGGTCGAGGAGTACTCCTAAGCTGCGGACCTTATCCCTAAGAGGGAGTGTTGCACCATTCAGGACCAGGTCAACTCCACCTTCTCCGAAGCCCGATCCGCCAACCAACAGGACCTCTGTCTTGTCTGGGTTGAGTTTCAGTTTATTGGCCCTCATCCAGCCCATTACCTCAGCCAAGCACCGGTTCAGCACAGCCACTGCCTCACCTGGATTAGTGGAAAACGAGAGGTAGAGCTGGGTATCATCAGCGTACTGATGATTCCGCAGCCCACACCTCCTGATGACCTCTCCCAGCGGTTTCATGTAGATGTTGAATAGCAAGGGGGACAAAATGGACCCCTGTGGTACTCCATGGCAAAGCTGCCATGGCGCAGAGCCATAGTCCCCCAACACCACCTTCTGGAATCGGTCGTTGAGATAGGAGCAGAACCATTGCAAAGCAGTGCCTCCAACCCCCAATCCCGCTAGCCTATCCAGAAGGATACCATGGTCGATGGTATCGAAGGCCGCCAAGAGGTCCAGAAGAACCAACAGGGATGCACTCCCCCTGTCCTTCTCCCTGCACAGGTCATCGTACAGGGCGACCAAGGCAGATTCAGTACTGTACCCGGGTCTGAATAGGGGATCCTTATAGTAAGTAAAATAATATTTAACCCTAAAATAGCTGAACAAATATTAGAGCAGCACCATGTAATAAAGTGAACCATGAAGTTTAAAATGACCAAAATGTTAATATATTGTTAGCATAATAAAATGCAATGAAGACAACTGTAGAGGCACAGTTAGAAAGTGACAGCATTACTTTAGAGGCACAGTCGGTATACTGAGCATGGAGACAGAGCATCTCCTTTCTGAGGTTTAAAATCAGCTATTTTTGTCATAATCTTTTCCCCCCTTTCCTTTCCTTTAGCAGGTTGAGGTTCTAATCCATGGTGCCTGGTTATCACTGCTGCAACCCTCACCTAACAGGTCCTGTTCAGCAGCAGTTTGATCTTGTGTTGATGCAATTAATCATTTATCCTTTGTCTCTGCTGTGTGCCCTGTTTTGCTGCTACAAACTCAATTCTCTGAAAGCTCTTTTAAAATCATCCACTGAAATCACCCAAGATTGGTCAGCTCTTATTGAAGTACTAAGTCAGGGTTGTTCAGGTATCATAGTTCTCTTGCTCATTCTCTTGACTGTGCTTAAAAATCTACTTCTGGAGCCGGAGATCTTAGGTTGCCATTGTCATTCTTGCTTTTTAAATCCGCAAAGTGCCCAGAGAGCCCATGGGCTATGGGGCAGTATATAAGTGTAATAAATAAATATACTTTTCTGTACCATGTCCCTACATTTTCTACACTTGCAGTCCAACATTCTCGTAACAAAGAAACCCAATGCATAGTGAAAGAAATGTGCGATCCTCCACATTTGGGCTTACTGTATGATGTACTAGCTGTGCTAACTGGATGCTTTTGGGGGTGTTACTTCCAAAACCACCTCCCGTTCTCAGAAACTGGGGGATTTAGTGAGTAAAGTGAATTTAAGACTACATGTTAAGAAACTGTACAATGTGAAAGAACTTTTCCTCCTCAGCTTCAGAACTACATATCCTATCAACAAATCAATGCCCACTGGTTGCTTTCCCTCTATACTACTATGAGCTACTCTGATTGAACCTGAAAGACTGAGGAGTTTATAGTGAATCTCTGCCCTCTTTGCCTTTTGGAAAGTGTAACTCCTTCTGGGTGTTCTTGTCCTTCTGTTTTACTCTTCACAAAATATCCACTAATCTTCCTTTTTATCTGCATCAGCATCTTTTTGATGTTAACTAGCATGTGGAGACTTAACCCTATTGAGTTATTTTACTTTAAAAACAGAACCAATAAGCATATTGAAAAAAAAAAGAATTAAAACAATACTTGGAGTTTGATAGTCTAGATGCCCTATTACTAGAAACTATATTGGACACAGTGGAGGCCATGATCCAAATGCTGCAAGTTAAGCATAGTAAACACACACACTGGTTCACAAGAGGCAGCTGTGAACGTTGATATGAAATATAACAAGTCAGGCAGTAAAAATGCATACAGTGAGCTAGAAATAAAAAGAAATGGAATGAATGTATTAGAGCAAGGATGGGCAGCCACAAAAGGCCTGGGGGACATTTATGCACACCCCCATGTACTGCACTCATGTCAACTCTACCATGAGGAATTCCACAGTACATCTGCAAAAGAAATCTCAGCCACTAACAACTACAGAGACTTTGGTAGGTCAAAAGTAGCTTGTTTTCAAGCTACATTTGACCTATTTGCTACTCCATAGAAGGCACAGCATAGTAAAAAGGTCATATTTCATTTCAGAACAAGTTAAATTCGATCAGTTCATCACTCAGTAGCAGCAAATGTGTGGGTTTCCACTGCCACACTGACAGAGCAGTTGGGGACACTGGAGATACAAACCATATGTGGTCTACAAGTCACATGTTAACCACTCCTGCATCAGATACTGGGCATATCTATACATGCCATGTGATAGGTCAAAGATACTATGAGTTCCAAAACCAATATTGAGATTAGAGAGCTTAAGAACAGAGAGCTGAAGAAGATCCTTATAAATAGGCCATTACAAATAATGGAGGAAAAAACTTAATAAAGTCTAGATATCCATAGGATATTTTTCAGAGTACCAGCTGCAGTCAGAGCTACAACTCCAAAGTCCAAGTGTCCTTTCCCCCACCCTTCAGCCAGCACCAAAAGATGTTCTGGGGATGGGAGGTGAATGGGACAGGCCCTGCCTTCATACATCATATGCTGGCTGCACCTTGCATTCCTTCCCACCTGCTCCGAGGCTAACACTTGGGCAGCTGAAATTTACCATCTGTGTGTGTTTGCCAGGATCTGAGCAACTCCAGGGCTCCATCTAGTGGCCAAACCCAGCACAACTACAACAGGACTTGTGGGATTGGTCCCTGACCCTGCTGGAGCTCTCAGTCCCCTGATGAGTGCCAGCTGGGAATCCTGGCATTTGCCAAGGCCCACACTACATTCTGCCATGAACCCCAAAGCGGCCGGTGTCATTCAAGCCTTACAAGCACAGGAGGCAGTCTTGCATCTACACTGTTTCCTTCTGCAGTGAAGATGCAGTCCCTTCCTGCTCTGGACCCTTACTAGGATACTTCTCGTGTGAACAGAAGGCTATACAGAACTTCTGTGGTCTCATAACCAGTGTAGATTCCTATTTCAAATATGCTCTGAGGCATACCCAACAGAATCATGTCACCCCATTGATGGGCCTCTTTTCAGCCCCCCTTTGGAAGCCAACAGCACCATGCTAGGAAACCTGACCAGTTTCACATAGGCCCTTGGGGAGAGTGGAGGCAATCCTCACCTCTACATTCCTCCTGCTATGCACAGGATAACCATAATTCTCCAAGCTGGGAGGGTTAAAGGCAGCTTCATTGTTTGTAGCATCTACAGCTGTGCTGGCTAGCAAAAGAAATGTAATTGCACTAACAGTGATAGACTCCAACCAGAACAGGTTCATCAGAAACAGACATTTTCTGCAACATAACAAAGAAGCCAGGTCACACAAACAGAAAGCACAAATAGTTCTGCCATGAGCTGCACAAGCCAACTTTAGCTGGATCCTCCTCTTATGCACAATTCAGAACTTAGTTGCTTCTAGCATAACTTCATTTGCACTAGTGGGATGACACAGGTGGATAATTGTAACTGTTTTTGCAGTCAGAGACTGCAAAAACAGGGGAAGGAATCTCAAAGAGAAGACAAGCGCAAAATGTAGCTGGTGAGCTATGTTCCTCTTGGAACTCTGCTACACAAACATACACTTCTAATAAAAAAGTGTGCCACTTAGCCAGTGTCACTGCATACTACTATAAGAAAAACATAATTCATACTCTGTTGCACAGTTGATACTTTTAGGGATATACATGCATATCTTAAGCTTCTGCAAAATGTTTTTACTACCAACTGTTTACAATCTGGATTGCAAAAACTGTGTTTTAAATTCTGCAGGTTGGTCAAAGACTTTTGTGGATAAATAACCTAACTACTAGAAAAGTAATCTTCAAAAAAGAGCTAAAGGAGATGCCAAAAACACAGTGAAATGCCAAAAAAGTAATTGGCACAAAATGCTTAAAGTGTGCTGGAGTACCAGCAGGATCCCTGAAGACTTCAAGACAAAGTATTTTTTCAGGACTTTCAGTTCAGATTATCTCACACTGATGCTTGCCAGAAATTGAAGTAAAACCAGAATCTATCACCAGCAGTCAAACTCTTGCTCTTGCATTTAATTTCTGTTCCCATGGAAACAGACAGACTGGAGAGAAAAAGAAATGAACCCAGTATTTTCGTGCCACCAGACTATCTTTGCAATACAACCATTGTAGAAAAGCCACTGGTAAGAGCAGAAAGAAATGAGTACAGTGTGAGTATGGTTCAGCAAGAAGCTGACACAATCTGAAATCTACCGTATTTTTCGCTCTATAAGACACACTTTCCCCCCCTCAAAAGTAGGGGGAAATGTCTGTGCGTCTTAAAGAGCGAATGTGTGTGTGCCCGATGCCCGGGATGCTGCTGGCCCGCTTGCACCACGTGGCACCACCTGGCCGGCACGCGCTCGGTGCGCGCTGCTCCACCCACCCCGGCGCAGGTGAGAGCTGTGCCGCTCAGGGAGAGCAGTGCGGAGGAGGAGGAGCCATGGGCTTTAACCCGCCGGCTGCATGGAGAGATGGACTGCTCACCCCCACTGCCCGGGAAGACCTGCCGCCGCCGCCCCGCCATCTGGAAGACCACCACCGGCACGCTGCCGGCCTGGCTGCACCACACCTGGCTGGCACGTGCTCGGCGCGTCCTGCTCCACCCCCCTCCTCCGGTGCAGGTGAGAGCTGTTAATCACAGGTCAGTGTGTGTTTTCAAATGGCAACCCGTCTTTTAATGAAGCCCATGGCGAAGTGATGGAGAATGTGCCTGTGATTATCAGGAAGCTTTCCATGGATCCCTCCTCTA
>NW_025335268.1:119197300-119552234 GCF_004798865.1 Varanus komodoensis
GTGATTATCAGGAAGCTTTCCATGGATCCCTCCTCTAAAAACTAGGTCCGTCTTATGGTCAGGTGCGTCTTATAGAGCGAAAAATATGGTAACTACTGAACAGCTTCAGCAGTTACATACCCGTCTTTATAGTTTCATGGCTGCAAAGGGTATCAGAAGGTTGATCTGAGCTTGCTGGCAAGCTGTATGCATAAAGAATTCAGCAAGAATATTCTACAAGGAAGAAGATTCTGTGCTTTCATAGTTAGAAGGAAGGTGTCAAGTCAAAGCAGTATCAGCCAAAGTTATTACATTAGTTGGCCCACCCAAACTCTTCAGTTTTTCCTTTGAAAGTAAACATCACAGAGACCCATTACGCTAGCATAACAGCTTGGATATTTAGAGTCACCAGTTCATGAGCAGAGTGCACAGGTTGCATTTAGGTCTCAAATTCAGTCCTTGACATGTCTACTCAAAAGGCTCACAATGACAGAGTTCTGCCTTGGACTGTGGTGAGCTGCCACTGCATGGAATTGAAGAATAAATGAACCAATTATGACTTCATACAAGAATCCTTTATAAGTTGATCACAAGTAGTTAAGACTTCCCATTTGCTGGGTAAACTAAAATGCTGATATCCTCTATTACACATGAGTTACATCCAGTTTCAAAAACTGTTAAGATACATAGTTTCAGAGATACAAAATTTGTCTGGTGTTATTTATTTCATTCTATTCTGCCCAATAGCCAAAGCTCCCTGGGCAGTTCACAAAAATACATGAAACATAGCAGTGAAATACAGCACAAATCATTTTTTAATTATGTATACAGAAAAATGTAAACAGCTCAAACAATTTCAACACAAACTAGACCTGTTTAAGAGCTGATATAAACCCCCATCTTGCCATTAACTGTTTGGGAAAGTGTGTCTTCACCTGGCACTGAAAAGATGACGAGTTGAGCATCAGGGGAGTGATCATTTTATAATTGAGAGCCCATCACTGAGAAGGCCTTCTCCCATGTTGCCACCCTCCAGGTTCTCTTCAAGGTGACACTCAGAGGAAGACCTCAGTTGTTGAAAGTAGTGCCCAGGTATTCAGGAAAAGCATTCCATCGGGTACAGCAGTCCCAAACTGTGTAAGCCTTTATAGATTAAAACCAGCTCCTTGAATTGTGCTGGGAAGCTCTGGGGCACCATCTGGTGGCCAGAAATGGAAGGCCACCATAGTAATTGCAGGATCAGGTCCAGGCCCTGCTGGAGCTCTCAACCTCCCGATGGGAGCTAGCTGGGAGAACTGGGGGAAGAGCTATGTAAGACCAAGCTTTCCTCTCCAGTGGCTGCCTCAGCAACACAGATCTTGTTAGTTTGTGGCCTGTTTTGGCTCCTGCATCTTGCCTGACCCTTGCTGCATCCAGTTCCTTCTTTGCCACCTTGCCTCGGCCTTGCCTTGCCCTTTCACATCTTCTGTTGCTCCAGAATCTTGCTTGGTTTACCCTACTTCAGGTATCTGCTCCCTGGTCTGTTTGCCTTCCTCGTTATGAAGGTTTAACTCATCTATGAGCACATCTTTGCCTTGCTTTAATACATGTACCTGACACTGGTCTGCTTCTTGACCATGACTGCCTCTGACCCAACCACCAGGATCTGAACAGTGTTTAAACCCTGCCCTAGCTTGGGTCCTCTTACCCTGGTCCTGGTACATCTGCCAAGACTCCTGCTGCCCATACCCTAGACTGCTGCATTTTGCATAAGATGCAGCTTCTGAACAGTCTTCAAGGCCAACCCCAGATAGAGTACATTGCACTAATCTAACTTGGAGATTACCAACACATAGATCACTGAACCCAGATCATCCCTGTCCAGATAAGGGCATAACTGGGGCAGCTCTATTCTGTGCCACTGAGGCCACCTGGACGTCAAGTGACAGATGGTTCCAGGGGAACCCCCAGGCTAAGAACCTGTGCCTTCAAAGGGAGTGGAACCCCATCCAAAAAAAGTTGAGCAATCTTTATAAGGTCAGAGAATCCCTTCTATTCTCATAACTAGGTTTGGTTTAACCCCCCAACAACCAAGAGTTTCCAGGTTTACAACAATTAAAAGACACAACTCGGACACTTTGCTCAACTCGAGCAATTCCTGGATTAAACAAACCATCACATACAAGCCAAAGTATTTTAAAAGTATTTTAAAACAGTCCTTTCCACTCACCTTCCAAAATTCAAGCCTTTGTACTGGGCAGCTTTTGTTGGCCTATCTGAATGAAGCTCTTACTTATATGTACTGAGTACAAATGTCTTTTGCTAAATATCCATCTTAATGTTCCTGTCGGGAAATCATGCATTTATAGTTAATCTACAGCTTCCTATGTTATATCAACATTGATTAGGAAGTCAGAAAGTTCATTAAATTGAATAAGCCCTGATCTTGCAGTTTCCTGGAACAAGGGTGAGAGAGGAGAAACCAGAGCCTACTATTTAATGCCTGGTAAATCAACTGGACTAAGGAGAAGCCTAGAGTGGTACACAGCAGAAGCATCCTAGTTTTGACAGGGGTATTGAAAGTTCTTGCCCTTCTCTCCTAATGACACACAGACTTTAAGTTTCCATATGGAAGCAAACTCTTCCATCATTTTATATATGAACAGCAAATATATCAAGATCTTGTATTCCAACACCAGGACCATACAGCACATCATACAGAGTATATGCTTTTTGTTTATATTCTGTAGTTTAAAAGGAGACCCTGAGAACCAAGGTGTTTTGCAGCCTCATAATCTACAGTTACTAGGCAACTGTGCAGTTACATGACTTTTTGAAAAGATGCAGATCAATTGTAAGAGTCAGTTATTAGACTCATGTCCTCCAGAGAGACAGCAGGAGTGGATTTCATGCTGCTGACAGATCAAGACATTCAGTTCAAGTTGCAGAGCAGGAAAAAATTCCTATATAAAAGCAAGAAAGTCTTATGGATCTTAAGACTAATAGGCTTATAGCATAAACTTTTGTGTAGGAGTGTGATCAAAAACAAATGAAAAAATACTGAGCATGATCCTGCCAAAACTATACAGTGACGTTCTACTGCCCTCAGAAAGAGAAGAGCATCTCCTTCATTATCCCCTACTGACATTAATAAAACTTCAAAGAGCTTCACTTTGGCTGGGTTGCACCCATTCATCAATGAGGATATTATAACCTTACACAACCAAATAGGATGCTGCTTCATTTATGAATAAAACTGTCCACTTAACTACACACAGAACTACAAGAGCCAAATGTTCTAGCTGTCATTTAAGGTCCAATACCTAAAAGCATATTTTAATTATGTTATTTTGAATCCTCATAAGTTAGAACATGAGTTGTACTGATCTACTGGTATTTTGTCTTCCAGTGGACCTCATTGTTTTTATGAGATTTGTCAACACTCATCAGTTTCAATCCTGTGCTCACTTACCTATAAAATAATTCCTATTGAACTAAGTGGGGTTTAGACTTCCAAGTACACACACTCTAAATCAGGACTGTTATGCCCCAGTCTAACTGGTATGCATTCTATTCTCCAGTGCACTTCAACTCTTCTTTTTGTACACATCTACCACTTCTTAAATTTGTGAAGCAACTAAGTAGACAACCACATTTTTTTAAAAATCACATTGCATTCAATGCTGTAGTGTCCAAGGGTCCCTGTGATGTAATAAAGGGTTGTATAACAGGATGTTTAACAAGTTCGGTCATCACCCCACCCCCAAAAAATGGTGTTAGAATTTTAAAAACCAAATAAGCATAGCAACAATTAACTTAAAAACACAAAGTAGTAGATGATTAGCAAGGCAATCCCTTCATAATGCTGCCATGCGCACAGTGAGTTGTATCCAACGTTACAATAGAAGAGAAAGTACAAGGAGAGGCATTCTTCTGTTTGCACAAGCATAGCTAGTGTAAGCAGCACCTAGCCTAATGGAGATGTGTTGAGGAACTGCAACACCTTGCACAAGAAAAATCAGAGTATTGCATCTGACCCTTTTCCACATGTGGTAGAAGCCTTGCCTTTGGAGAATGAGACAATTGGATACAACTCACACACACATGCTTATCTGTCTTAAGAACATAACTTGTCCTGCTCCTTCCTATCAAATGATAGGATGACTACCCCCATATCCTAAGACAGAGACCCAAACCAGGCAAGTTGCACAATAGTAACCAGGTTGATAACCAAAAAGATCCAACAACATTCACAAAGTAGGAACATTTATGTGATACAGAGGAGGGTAACATACGGCATTTACCAAGTCACCATGCCAATAAAACAACATGCAACGTATGCCAGGAAATAACCCAGAAGAGATTGAAATGAAAGGTACATTCAAACTAAGGAAAAGGCTAAGGCTAACAGTGAAGGGAGAGACCCAAGTTATTTTGCACGTCCTAGATTTAACCAAATATTTAATAATCAAAGCAACACCATTTCTCCAAGCTTACTGGAGCCCCAGATCATCAAATCATCTCTTTCCATTTAAGAAAAGATTAAATAATAGATTCTACTTGTATCTGTTCCACTATAGCTAAAGCTCTACTATATAAGAAAGCCCTAATGATCTGGCACCAAAGCTGCTCTTGACTCCACGCAAACACAATGGCTGCACCAGGCTGTGGGGCTTGATCCCTCCAAATCAATTCTGCATGGACGCAGTGATAACCACACAGGTCAGCTGCACAGCGAGGATTAAATAATCGCACAGAGGCATTTTTATGCAAATAAAGGGGAAACAGCAACTGTGTGGCAACTGCCCTCATAAACACCACAGGAAAAGCAAACAGATCCATTCTTACAAGCTCATGCAACAAGAGTGGCGTACATGAAAATCATGTCCATAAAAGCTTGACTGTATAAACAAGTAGATGGGTAAAAATTATTTTACAGTATCCCAGTGAATCAGTGAGAGAACAAGAACAGTAAGAGAAAGGCAAATTCATTCTCTACAACATATGAAATGATCCAACAAGTGCTTGGGTTTGTTTCAGGCTGTTCTACTATGGGCAGACCTAAAAAACAGGAGAATTGCTTAGCCTCATGTCAACAAAGACTCTCACATGGTCTGCACCATAAATATACTTACTTGAATCCTCCCATCGGAGAAGATGTAGTTTCCAAGCTGAGTAATAGAGAAATCCCAACACCAGAAAGAGACAGAGGGCTAGTAGCACATTACGCAAAAGCACCAGAAGTCCCATCTTCATATGGGATTCGCTCTTCTACAACACCTGGGGGAAAGAAACCAATTTGAGCCTTGCATTTTCTAATCAATTTACTATATTCTACAGTTAAAGCAGCAAATGTAAGTTCTAGACTAGGCATTGACCCCAGCTTATTTAGCACTTTGGAAAACAGCCTGGTTCAAGTATGCAATTCAGTTTGCATTGCAATTTGGAGTCCATCCACATCAAACTGGTATGGAATTTTAGAAATACGAGGCTTTGTGCTTCCCAGTGACTATCATGGCAATATGGTGTTAAAGGCTATTTTGCCCCTCTTGGTCAGAAATGGAGCCACACTCTCTGCTCTAGCCTTAATCAGCCCAGAGAACAAAAAGCAAAAGCAGGAGACATAGGATAGGTGTCACACAACACAACAAGCTGGTGTGTCATGTTGTCCGAACCCCAGTGTGGTATTTTGGTATGGTATGGCTTTAGAATCCAAGAACAGAAGCAATACTCTGTTCTATGACACCTATGACACAATGGCTTCTTGTGTCGCCTGAATCTGGGAAACACAGCTCTTCATGGTGTCATGGTACCAAGGCCAGGACCATAGAACTGGTTTGCCAGAGTGGCCTTGCTGTTCTTGCCCAGCAGCTGGCCAAAGAATGCTACCAACAGCTGCTGTTTTGCTGCTGTTTCTGCAGTACTGCCCAGCAGATTTTACCTCTTTTTACCAAACTGTGGACCAAGCAACCCCCTCTTGCCCTGTGGAGCAAGAGCTGAGGTGTCCAATTAGCTCCTTCATCTTCTGCACTGCATTTCAGAACAAGAGCCCTGACAAAGACTGCTTGACAAGTGAGGCTGTCAAAGAAAATCTCCCTACAGTGCCTCCTGGGATACCACCTGGAGGACTGAGCAGGAAGGGGACAGTGGAGGCAGTAGAGTTACCACCATGTTCCCAATCATCTACTAGGCACTTCTATGCAAAAAAATATGAAGCATGAAAAGCACACAGGGTTGCCTGTTGTGACATGTGAATATATCCATAAAGCTGATGTATCTCTTTGCTAGCAAAGCCTCATTCTAGATGAGCTTCAATTCTGTTGGCTATCCCTAGGAAATGACAAGCCCACACTGAAACAGCCTACGTCTTCTCAGGCTTTGGGTTTCATCTGAATCCAAAACACATCCTTGATAGGTTCACTTCCTAGCATACATATTATCCAGGCACTCTTATCATGGACAATGATACCCAATTCTGTCTATCTCTTCCACGGACATTAAGTTCTAGTAAGACAAACAGAATACACTTGTAACTGCAAAAATCAAAATAAAATCAGGATGTTACTCCTCCAAGCTTTAGTCTGTCATTGCAAATACTAACTGCTACTAGATTGCTAAAACACAGGAAGCCAGCCCTTTACTTGATCAGTCTGATTTGGAAGTCTACTCTTCCATAATGCATTGGGCTCAGTTTAGAACAATTGCTGAAATTTCAGACATTCTAACTTTTATTCTATAAAATAATCCACAAGATGGATGAATGGCACAAAAATACTTATACACAAAACACCAAGTCTAAACTTGCCTGATTTAATTATACAAGTCCCAAAAAAATAACTTTTCCCTTAAAAAGTATTATTCATGTTCATTTGAATGTTACTCGCAGCCATTTATCCTTTGTACTATTATCCTGTTATTTACATCATCGTAAATAGTTTTGGCTCCCTCCAAAACTTCATCAACCTTCCTTTATCAATTCCAACTACAATATACATCATGATTATGGCAACAATGCTCACAAAGTTCACTGAGATAAAGTACTATAAGATCCAATATCTTATAGATTATATGGCTAGGTTTTATAGGTGTGGCTAAGCAAGGCTTATACATTTCCAGTGTCTCTAGAACTGTTCAGAATGGTACAGAAAACCAACTAATATTAGATTATATTGACTTGATATATGGTTCTGTTAGAACTACTCCCATTTTGGAACAGTAAAATCTGAAAATTATTATTTATTACTTAATTATTACTTAATAACAAGAAAAATGATGACTGCTCAGCAATGGAAAATATGAATCTGCCATCTACAATAAACTGGATGAATGAGTCACTGTTCTTATAAAAAACTTTTGAGTTTTGTGGGTATTGGAAGTTCAAAAACAACAATCTGTTCTGAGAAAATGGGACTTTATTTGCATTACGTTGGAACAAAAAAATAGAAGATTCAGGCTAAATTCAGGAAGCCCACTCATAGTTAGAGAACTGCATATACATCACAATCTAGACACTTCCTCTTTCTAATCAAGTACTTCCATTTTTGATCACACTGCACAAAATTGCAACCTCAGTGCCAACTATGGTTTAACGAAAACAAGAAGCCACAATTAAGCCACACACATGAATAAGAGGAAGAGCAGAGGAAGGATAACGAACAGCTGTGCCTTACTCCTAATCCTCCAAACAGTGGCTTGGCATATCATCGGAATTCAGATATTCTAGAACCACATACTGATCAAAACCACTGGGACATAGCAAAATAGGATTTATCCCACAACTTGTCAGGTGTGGATTCTATAATACATTAAGGGTGTGATCCTATGGCCACCAGATGCCACCCAGACGTACACAAGAGAACTTGGAGTACTAGCTCAGACTTCAGAAACTTGTTGGAGCTTAGTCTATGAACTCAAAGTGCCATCCCTGCCCCTTCACAGCTGGTGCAACAAAAGCAACCTTCAAGACAGAGCTTTGTGAGTATTCCAGTGGTGGGGAGGAGAGGAAGAGACTGGTGTTGATGCCTGGTGGCACCTGAGCCTCCTCTCATGCTCTGGGGCAAGCACTCAGCCGAAACTCGCCTTCTAAGTGTTTTGGAGGGCAGGGGAAGCATGGAGGTGACCTTCACCTCTCAGCATCTTCCACCCTCTTAACATGCTCATAATCCTCTGAGTTCAGAGGGTTGTAGGCAGCCTCATTGGCATACATGGGCCAGATTGCCCTCCCCTAAACAAAAAGAGCACTTGCTAAAATGTTCCAAATACTGTAATAGCCCCAAGCAAACATAACACATTGTTCTAAGAAAAATATGCCAATCTGCATGGTTTTATTAACAGAGTGCAAAAGCTAGGGCCAGAGACACAATATATTAATTTGTTTTAATGTACAGAAAGTCCTATTAAAAGACAGCTGATAAATGGAAACCTTGGTGCTCTTTTATAAGGGCAAATTATACACAATAGTGAAGAGCACGTCTTCTGTTGCCTTATTAATGGGGAAGTACATGAAGCAGACGGAAAAGACAGTGAGTGAGCAGAAACAAAGTCTCTACCCTCCAACCATTAGAGTACTTCCCTCTAGGTTTTAAAGTTTTCACTACATACAGTCTTGCAACATGAAGTACCTTCATCTAAATTCTGGGTCCACATTTATATGAGACCACTGTTACTGTGATTGCACCTTTCTTTAAAATTCTTTCGGGAAGCAGTAGGATTGGTGTTGCAAATGCGCACGGGATTCTGACAAAACCTGAAGTCCGGGCAGAATCAGGCAGTTTCAGTCCAGTTCTGTTGCACCCCAAGGCAAATGAGGATTCTCTCCAAAGCCATGAACTGATGTCATGTCCAGAATATGGTTTCATTATCAGCACGTCTTCAGGCAATGTGCAAACCTGATGTCCCCTGAATATATTCTTATATATTTCATGTCTAATTCATCCACTATCCGATGTTCTATGGATGAATTACAAAGAGTTAAATAATTAAAATGTCATAGAAAGAATTAAAATATTAAATGTAATATTTAACATAATACAATACAATAAATCCCTAATTCAGTTGCTCTAAACACTAATTATGGGCAGAGGGAGGGCATCCAGTTGAGTGACTGGCAACAGAATTTCAATTTTACAGCACATTTTACCATGGCTGCAATCACTGTGCCTTGGGGGAAGGAGTGGATTCCATTTAGGTTTTCATAAAAATTCTCTGTCTTCCATTTCTCTCAGTAACAGCTTAGCACTTTTCTACACAAGGCTGTTAATCCACTATATCGTCTTTGAGTTTTGTCGCAGCCATTCATTTCCTCCTTTCCTGCTACATGACCTCTAGGAAGCATTGCAGTATAGCAGAATAACAACTGCACAAGTAAAAAAGCTGTTTCTTTAGCTTTCTCAAATAGGTTTTCTACTAAAAAAAAAAAAAAAAACAACCCTCCCTGATTACTGATAGTGACATAGGAATATCATGATCCGGGCTGAAGACCCAGTAAACAGCTATGAGTAGGGAATGACAAGTACATCATACATGCCTCATGTAGAAAAGGTCTTAGGGAATAAGGGGGGAAATGGGATAAATTACTTCTGAGTGGGTGAGGTAGGATGACATGGCTTCAAGTTTTAAGGCTGGCTGGGACATGGCTGAAAGTTGTAAGCCTTTTTTCTAGAGTTAAAGCAACACTGAAGCAAGCAGACACATAAGGGGGCACAGGACAGCCCTGTTGGTAGAATGAGCCTCTTGGCAGAAGAGCTGGTTCAGTGACTGATGTTTAAAAAGCATACTCAAAGCTATACTTAAGTTCAAGATAGATTCACTCACAGTATATATCTGCGGATCACCTGAAGGGCTGCAATTCTGAAGAGTGAGCAAATCCTGCGTAAACTAAGAGACAAGATTCTCTCTCCTCTCTTAGTAATTAGAGAACGGGAGCATTACAATATTACGCATGGACTACCTAAAGGAACTCTGAAATATAAAACCAAGTTGGTTTGAACTACAGGACAAGTTTTAGCATACAACTCAACAGCTGCAACTATAGGAGGATCTGGGTTTCTTAGCCTGATCACTGGTTCCAGCCACATGTAATTTTACACATTTTTCAGATATCTAAATCCTGTTTCATGGCTCCTGTGTCAAACGCAACAAAAGTGACAACACTCACAACATCCACCAGCATTAAGGGACACAACTGGTAAACACTCTACTATTCCAGAGACTTCAAGAAAGCAAACTGCCATTCCCACCCCTTCATTCTGCTCACCTGAAAGGAGTTCCCCTTTCCTTCAATATCCTGTTTGAGTAATTACCCGTGAAAGGTCATGCCTTGAACGCCTCTATACTCCATATGTAACCCGCTATTCCACTGCTAGTACATTTCATACCCCACCCTGTTTGTCATGAAGAGAAACAAATATTGCAGAAACCTCATCTGATAGCCAGCTGGAGTCCAAGTCACATTTAGCTAATCTGGAAAGAAATCTAACTGTCTTCCATGTAACTGCAGCAATCAATACTCAAAGAGAAGAGTACAGTAACACTGTTTCGCCATTATCTGCAACAGCTGCCCTTGCTCAAAGTGATTTCCCCACTTCCTATAAAAAGTCAAGTGCTACAAAGGGCAGAGTTGTTTGAAACTGAACTGTTTACAAAGTAACATATGCTGTTCTCTTGAAGGTTTCAATGAATATCATGACAAAAAGGAAAGATTCATCTGCTTGTATGCGGTACTAGATCTAGCAAAAGGCCAAAGATGATTGGCACTGGTACAATGTATTACTGCTCACACTATTATACCCCCAAAATTGCTACAGGGTATTAACCAAACGTAGGTGTACACTTTCAAAATTACGGTCATTGCTTTCTTGACCCAAGCTGTGCCTACAGGCAAAATGATGAACAAAACAGACACTTCGGGTATGAAGCCTACTCAGAGTAATTCTATGCATTTCTATTCAGAAATAAGTCTCACTAAGTTCAGTGGAACATACTCCCAGGCATGGGACGGTGGCCCGACATAACATCCAAGTAAGCTTTGCAAGTGACTGCCAATCCAAAACATCAAACTGTAGTTTGAAGTACTTTTGCAAGCCACAGGTTTGCTAACTGTAGTTTGAAGTATGCCTGCATTTACAATAAGAGTCAGGCTTGCAATATTCAAAGATCAAGAAGGATATGAGAGAATTGATGTGTTCATATGGGAATAGAAGCATCCACATCTTTAAGTTCAGGATCCAGTTTAATAAATAACACCTGCCTCATTGCAAGACAGGCTAGAAAAAGTAAGACCTGTATCACCGTGAGGTTATTAGCAAAGCAGCAGCATTCCCAATGCCTGGCAAACTTTAGCTTTAGCCCAAAATAAGTTCCCTGCTTCTAGAAATTAAAAAAACTAATGTAATTTTATTGTAGCAATTTCTACCAAAACTAAATTCCTAATCCAAAGTAAGTATTGAGGCTTACCCTCTACATGAACTCCTCAAGCAGATTTAACAATAGTGAGACTACGCAAAGTACTTTTAAAATATAGCTGCGGTCCATCCCTCTTGAAGTCCATCCCTTTCATCTGTCCTGTTTTTTGGCATTCCACCCATGTTAGCTAACAAGCAAATACAAGAATCAATATTAGGACTGGTGTATTTAACTTATTCTTACACGGTCCAAAATCCAGCATAAAATACAAAGTAGATCACATAATTCATGATGAAATCCTAAGCAAGCTCTAAGGAGCACAAAAAAGATCTTTAATTATTGAGGATTATTGAGACTGAGAGTCAGTTAAATATAATGTATAACTACGTATGGTGAGCATTGAGATAGATGAACAAAAAAACCTTTTATGCTAATAATCCACCTGGATTACCTCTGTCCACTCCAGAATAATTTCTGTACAGAATGTATGTATAATGTGCCTTTAAGACACTTACAAAAAGGGAACTAAATTTGCGGCAATATACAGATATATGCACTGATATACAGATATAGCATCTTACTATTTAAACTATTTTTGCATATACCCTACAAAATTCTCAATGTTAAAAAAGTCAGAGGTAGAATTTATGGAAATGTTGAGTGCTTTTATTTTCACCTTTTATTCTTTCTTGTTTGTTATCTGATAAAATATGCTTAGGTTAGATCCCTTATTATTGTGAACATTGCAAATAACAGGTTAAAATTCATTTCATCTGCTTAGAGAAGGCAAGTCTGAAAAGTTAGTGTCACACCATATATTTTAGATATATTTACTAGGGAATTTCCCACCACATTTTTCTTAGTCTTCGTACTACTACTCTAACTACATCACTGCACCAGGGAGAAAACGAGTAACAGTAGTTTATTTATGTATATAACATATGCCTTTGCCACCTCTCAGTCTGACAACTTCCAGGGTAGCCTCCAAAAATCATAAAACAATGTGTGTTGTTCCTTTTGTGTTTAATTTTTGTTTTAGTATTTTATTATCCTTTTTTGCAAGACATTTTAGGGACTCTCATGGATGAGATGATAATAAATAACACTGAAAAGAACAAGAACAAAACATGGTAAGACAAACCAGCAGAGCCAGTAAATGATTTGTCAGCAACAGTTCGCATCAGTTGGGCTGGACTGCACTGGTAAGCAAATAAAAGTTTTCACCAGGGGCTGGAGAAACATCAAGTCCAGCAGGGCATGACAACTGAAAAGGCCCTCTTATCAGTCTTTATCTGCCAGGCTTCAGAAGGGGGTGGATTTTGGACACTGGACTCAGATTTCAAGCCGTTTAAGTCACTTTGGTTCTGTGTAATAGATGATCCCTGTTGGCATGATGCCATCCTTCTAAAATTGATAGGCACTTTTTGACTTACAAGATGCACCTCTGAGCAGGCAAACCAGCTGTTGTCTTTGTCATTGTGCATCTTTCACACCAACTGACCTGGAGATACAGCAACCTCCAGGACCTGCCTTATCACTACACAATGCAATTATCTGCATTTGCACCTGAGGGTGCACTACTTGGGATTTTCATCTGAGATAGTGAAATGCCTGGCTGTGTCTCCTGCCTCCAGTGATACATTTCTGAAAAGTCACCTTTGCTTGAACAAGGCCCAATTTATGTTTACCAGCAGGCACGTGAGAGTCATTTCTGGATCAGAAGCCAGAAACAAAATGGAAACATCCAATTACACAGTTCCTCTTCACTGAACCATCACACATTTCCATGGCTAAACAGTGGCCATGCATACAGCTCCAGTCGTGTCACTCTTACCTTCAAACCATGTCTCAAAGCAGCATGGGAATTCATCATGAGGAAATGCCAGGGCATGCAACCACTTGGCAGCCTTGCATGATATTCTGTGGCTGGACTGTGATACGTCAGAATGCAGGCAGTGGTTAAATGTCTAGATACTGCCTTACACCAGAAAACAAAAAACAAACAAAAATTCAAAGACAGCAGTTTGGCTCAGATGATGTGACAACCCACCATGGTTTGTTATCATGGGGAGGTTCTGCCATGCTAGCACAGCCCAGGTAACCTCAGCTAGGTGGTTGTTGTTGTTTTCAAACAACACACCCTGAGAACCCATGAGTTGTTCTAGGGTTGCTGCCTCCCCTGATGGGTTGTCACGTTGTCCAAATCCAGAGGACAGAGACCACCACGAGTGAGCTCAACAGCCAGTGAGCTGCTTTATGAAGGCCGCAAAATGATATGCCACCCTTGACAAGTAGCTGTCAATGAGCCCTGCTGACAGTGGCTTCCAAAGAACCCAAGTGGCACCTGGAGGCTGCTCTCAAAAGCTCTTCCCTGCTCACAGAAGCGAGGAATGGCCATCCTTGCCGAGAGGAGCAGATCCTACTGGAAAGGATGGCTGGGATCCTAACCAACTTCCCCAATACGCTGAGAAGAGACCTCTCAAGCCCCTGGTAAGGGCATGCTCTATGGTGCTACCCCATGCTTTGGAGAACCCCACACAGTAGATCAGGCATTCCTGACTGCTGCTGGAGAGAGGAGGTGGGCTGAACGAGCCACCTGGCAGCACTGCCCCAGGCCTGGGTCAGCAGTGCCATGTAGACTGGGCACCCCACCTGCTTCCTGCCCAGGAACAGATCACCTAGGCAGAAGGCAGGAGCATAGGCAGGACCACTGGACAGACCAGGGATTACCACCTCCTGTCTCCTGCTTGGGATGCAGCGGGAGACAAGGATGCCCACCTGGGTCCCCTGCCTCCCCATTTCACTTCAAAGCATGGCCCTTGCTTGTGCTATGCACTAGTGAAGCACTAGTTCTCCTATACTCAGCACTAGTCAGCCTTCACCTGGAGTACTGTGTCCAGTTCTGGGAACCTAAGTTTTGAAAAGATGGAGCAAAGCTAGAAGGATGCAGAGGAGGGCAACAGGAATGATTCAGGGATGGGATGCACAGCCCTGTGAGGAAAGATTGCAAAAACCAGGCATGTTCCGCCTCAAGAAGAGAAGGCTGAGGGGTGATATGATAGCACTCTACAAGTACCTGAACAGCTTTCACAAAGGGGAAGGACAAGATCACTTTCCATCCATTCCAGCATGCAAGACACAGAACAACAGACTTGAGGTAAAAGAAAGCAGATTCAGACTAGACACCAGGAAGAACTTCCTGTCAGAGCAGTACGACAATGGAACCTGTTACCTGGGGAAGTTGTGGGCTCTCCCTCACTAGAGACTTTCAAAAGCATCTGGACAGTCATCTGAATGAGATGGTGTGATTTAGCGTCCTGCAACAGCAAGGAGTTGGACCCAATGGCCTTCTGCCCCCTTCCAATTCTACTATTCCATGATTCTACAAAATATGATATTATTTCTACTAGTAGTATTATCCTTTTGCCTGCACCACAGAGTTTCTGCCCTGAAGCACAGTGCAGTCAACTTCCAGGCTGGGCTGGGGCAACATGCAGGGGGTAGCCCCCTTCACACTGCTGCAGCTGAGCCGGAAGGAGATCCCCTTGGCCGACCCTGTGTCAGCCACAGTAAGATGAAACCAGCTCACAATCATGACTGTCAAAAAGAGATTCTTTCCTCTAGGTGGTCAAAATATCCACAATGAGCCTGATTGTCCACTGGGCTCATTGTGGGTATTTCTAAAAACAACCAGCCCACCCTGGCTTATTGCCTGGAGGAGTTGTCATGTCATGTGAATTTAACCACTATGTCAGGAAGAAATCTAGGCCAGAACTTTTCCCCTGATACAAAGCTTGCTTTTCAGGACAGCACATAAGAAAAGAAGGGAATGGAAGAACTATTGATTAAATTCTGTCAGGAAGGTCTTCTTGCCATCTTAGGCCAGTCTGTAGCATGGGCAGGCATTATTGATCCCTTTTAGCAGCAAACTCTCATGTTACCTTCTACATAAATGCTGCATAAATCCTGCAAACCTGGACAGCAGTTGAAGATTATTTTTCAGCAGACCTATCTTTAACTACCAGAGGTTACAATAAGAGAGCATTGTGGCCATTGCAGATATATTCCTACATGGAACTATTCAGGTTTTCTCTATACTCTAAACAAAACAGTTTGGGTTATAGTTCAAGCCACAGTTCTACTGATATTCCCCCTTGGGTCAGTCCTTAATGTTTCTGCTAGAAAATTTATTTAGAAAGTGACTAATACGTGCACATTCAGCTGTACAGTTAATTCATGAGGCACAATCTGTATAGTTGAGATCTAGGGCAAAAATTAATCTAGGCACAGGAAGTAACTTCACTAGTTTTAATAAACATTCTAGCTCAATTTTCCTTCTTCATTCTTTCCTCTTCTGCCTTTGCTACATAGCAAAAGTTGGATGAAAGAGAGGTGTGTAGCCTGAGGCCCTGCAGAAGTTGTCAGACTGCAACGCACATTCGTACCTACCAGTACAGCCCATGGCTGAAATACAATAATATATGGTTGCCCATTTCTGGTTTGGAAGAATACACACCACCTGAACATTTCCAGAAGAAAGCAGAGTGGTGTGCCTATTATG
This sequence comes from Varanus komodoensis, assembly GCF_004798865.1. Classification (NCBI taxonomy): domain Eukaryota; kingdom Metazoa; phylum Chordata; class Lepidosauria; order Squamata; family Varanidae; genus Varanus; species Varanus komodoensis. The sequence goes on from NW_025335268.1 coordinate 119,213,223, forward strand.
AACACCAGTTGCTGCGAGATGGGGGTGGGAAGTGATGCAGCCCCCCCCCCCCGTTCTGCTTTTGGGTTCCCATGGGCACCAGGTTGGCCACTGTGTGAACAGAGTGCTGGATTAGATGGACCCTGGTTCTGATCCAGCACAGTTCTTACATTCTTGAGTGGCACAACCCTCCTGCTGCACACAGACATAAATGATAGCAGCTCCAGTACTTTTCCTCCCATCTAAGCAATCTGTCATATCCAGACTCATTCTGCAGAGGAACCAAGATGAAAAGATCTGTGTCTTAAAGACAGACAAATCTCAGTCTAATCCAGGATAGCTAACACAGAGGGAGATTCTTAAATCAACCTTCCCTAATCCAGCACCATCCAGATGTGCTGCACTACAATTCCCAGCAACCCCCAAGAGGGCTCGGGGATTCTGGGAGTTGTAGTCCCCCATATCTGGAGGGCATGCTGGCTGGGGTCGCTCGAAGTCATAATCCAACTCGACTAGAGGGCACCAGGTTGGGAAAGGGTGGTTTTGCTTATGCGACTGGGGCACATCCTGAAGGAAGGGAAGGACGGGCTGGAAAGGCTAAGAGGCGCTCCTGTAGCGGAAAGAATAACTGGCCAAACCCTGTGGATTGGGCAGGCCATGTGGGAGAGCACTCTCGGAAGCCAGAGGAGGGGGCGTGGGGGGAGCCCCGTACTGCGGTGACAACTGGATCTTGAGGAAGGACAAGGGAGATCCGCGCTGAGGGAAAGGCGTAGGCAGGGAGAGGGGCCCCCGAGATGAATCGCTGCAGGGACGGGCACCTGGCCGGGCGAAGGGAAACGCGAGGAAGGATGCCGAACCGAAGCGCACGCTCGCCGCCGGGGCGCCCTCCCCTGCCGCCCGCCCGGCATCGGGACCGCGCCCCGCCCTCCCTCCTCGCCCGACCCCTCACCAAAGTCGCCAGGGGATTCCGGCCGCCCTTGCTCCGGGCTCGCGCTCCGATCGCCGAGCCGCCCGCCATGCCGGCCCGGGCACCAGCGGCCGGACTCCGAAGCGGCGCCCCCGCGCCAATCACGCCGCGAGGCGGGACTTCCCCCGCCCAATGGGGGAAGGCGAGGGGCATCTCCGCCGGCGCCCGGCGACTGCGGGCGCGCGAGGGACTTCCCGCCGCCCAATCAGGCCCCACGGAGGGCGCCCCGCCGCTCGAGCGCTCCGAAAGGGGGCGCGCGGCGGCCCAATCGTCTCCGGCCGGGGGGGGGGGTCGCGTCTTCCCGTCCTCGCCCCCCTCCACGCACTGGGCGGGGCCGCGAGTACCCCCTCGGCCAATCGCGGAGCAGCGTGGGAGGGCCGCTGCCCGCTGCGGAGATTAGGCAGGGTCAAGGGGGCGCTGGGAGGTTCGGAAGCCCGCGCGGGCGGATCGCCGGGCTCAGCCCAGCCAGCCTGATCCAGACTGACGGGCCGGCCAGCCGCGCTCCCCGAGGGAGGAGGGGAGGGGAGGGGAAACACCCTCCGCGTCGCTCGATCGCCGCGATTGGCGCGAGGCTGGTGCCAAACGTAACGCGCCGATGGCATCGGTGGAGGAGCAGGGCCAGGTTGTGCTCGGCAAAGCGCGCTTGCCCGCGAGCGGTCTCCCGCCCATCACCCAAGCAGGGTCATTGTGGAAAAGTTAACTCGCACGGCAGCAATGCAAAGGCTGGCCAACCAGCTGGTCAGAGCAGACACACATTTCCACGGTCATGGGAGACCGACGGAGCCGGAGCGCCGCACGCTGAGCTGGACTGCCCTGCTACACCGTCATCCAACGGATGCGCTCTCCTTGAGCCTCCTCCTCCTCCCCCCACCATTTCTCGCTGCACCTTCCCTCTCCTCCGTGCCGGACAGAGCGACTCGGGGGTTTTACCTGATCCGTCCTGAAAAAGCAGCCCTGCCAGCACCAGCTCCTGGCGAAAGCAAGAGCAGAGGGTTGAGGCGGCGCCAAGGCATACCAGCGGAACTTCCGTTGAGGGGAGCCAGCAAGATGCTAGTCTGGGTCCTCTCCGGAAAAAGGCTCCAGGCCAGAGCACGGAGGCGCGTGTCCCGAGAAGGGATGATGTGACAACCTGGAGGCCGGTGCTGGCGCGCGCGCGCACACACAAAAAGAAAAGAAAGTGGGGTTGTGGGGGGGGGGGGGAAGAATCAGGTTGCAAAGCATTCCTCTGGGAGTGTGGAATGTATCCCCACCCCCAATTCCACACACAACACCTCCAAAAACAGAATTTATAAATACGGTCTGCCAGCTGCAGGTATCAGCAAAACGCTGCACAAAGAGGGAACTGTTATGTCCTGAAAGTCCATTAAGTTTGGATAAGAAAAAGTGTAACAGCCAGCCAGCCTAAGTGGTGTTTGAGCAGAGAAAAGTAGAATGAATGGCATGGGCAGGTGCACAATGAAGGACAAGCTCTGCAAATGTCAGACTCTGCAGGGAGAAGAGAGGCCACCTGCTTATTCTACCTCTGCAAAATGAGATCACAAAGTGATGAAATGAAGCGGCTACAGAAAATGATAGGACACTGAGCAAGCTACTTGAGGACAGGAGAAAAATTTCCACACAGGTTAGGTATGAGAAATGCAGGGCAGTAGATATAAATTGGGAAGAGTAAATGGGATTATTTCCAGGAGATTTAAATACTCTTTTGAATGTCTGAGTAAAGAAACCTCCTCTGGAATGCAAACCTTAACATGGTGAGGGGGTTTGAAAGTGTCAGAGAAGCTGAGAGCAATGCCACCAAGAAGCCAGACTGACCAGTAGACTGGCAGGGTCATCCAAGACAGAATAGTCAAAGCAGAGACACCAGAGTAAGATGTGACTGTTACTAAGATACATCCAGACACATCAGCAGAAGAGAATGGAGCTCTGTAATGATAGGTGTGAAGAAACCTCTGAAGGGCAGCTAGTAGGTAGCAGTGGTAATTGAAGACAACTATGATGGAGGATCTTTTACAGATGACATTGATGCTCAAGCGAACTCTGGTTAGTACTGTGCAGAAGGTAGCAATGATAAACCACATCTGAATATTCTTATCTTGAAAAACTTATGAAACAATCCAGAATGAAACAACAGATAGTGCCAGAGAATGAGACCCTCAGGTTAGAAGGCAGTCAGCAAACCAGTGGGAAAAAGCAAAGGACAAGTATGAATAGCACTGTCACTAATGAGTCAACTAGATCAAAGCCCAAAGGAAGGCCAGTGTCTGACATGCACAGAGGCAAAAAGCTAAATAAGAGGTGGATTGACTGCATGAAAGGAAGCCACAGCCTTGAATTTACAAGCACTGAGTGGGGCTGTCATGGATAGGACACTTGGAGAGCTGTCCTTCATAGGTTCACCGTAAGTTGGAAATGGCACATAAGAACAGGGTAAAGAAAACAAATGAGTAGAGGCTCTCATCTTTTAAGTGGGCATGGTTAATTTCTGTTTAAATACTGCATTGCAGTACTGGAAAAGACTCCTGCCTTAGACCATGAAAAGCCTCTCACTCTTAGTGTAGAAGATAGTCAAACCAAGCATAACATAAGGCAAATTCATGTTCAGCCTTTCCCTGCTGTTTGATAGTCTCATTTTTGGGGTTCAGGGCCTCATTCAGCAGAATGAGCAAGAGCACCTCCTCAATGAAGCTGACCTGGCTTACAACATTTCGAAGTAATACACATTACCATCTAAGGATCAAGGGGCCATGTACAACCATTATATTCAAAATCTAACATGACCTAACTTCTGCTTTTAGATATTTTTCCACCATTGCATATTTGGCTGGATTCATGCTGCCTATAAATGTTCAAATGGATGCAAACATTTCCAATCAATATTGCAAGATTTCTACCTATTTATTCATGCTAAGTGCTTCCAGACAAGGCTTTTATTGTACAATCATGCTTCTTCAAACATATAGAGAGCCAGACTTTTTATTGCAAAACTTTCCTCTACCCCAGTCCAAGGTAGGGGAAAGGTGATGCCCAGCACTTCTTCAGTCTTTTCTCCGTAAACCATGGTCTATACAAGGAGAGAAAGACTGACTAATGCCCTTTGATGGGTAGTGTCAGTGCAGAGAAGAACAATTCTCTGTTGTATCATCTTCATCACCTCTGTCCAATGAATTTTAGTGTCAGCTAAGATGTACTGTTATTATTAAAACAATGTAAGAATTGCCTTCAAATTGGAGAGGAGAGATGGGAGGTGATAACAGGTGATAGGAGTGAACAGGCCGGGAAACTAAGTAAAGGAGTAGTGCAGTAGTCAGTGAGAACAATTCTCAGAAAGTGACCATAAAGGCAGTAAACAGTAACCAGATGGTTTTAAGCCTGTGTGAAACTGTTTGCTGTGTCATCATATGGGAAGTTGAAACTGTCATGTGTATTTCTTCAGCTCTTGCAGCCAACAAGAGCTGTGTTCTGTTATGCTCTCAGTAATGATCCCTCGCTTCCCTTTAGTGGCATTTATTTCCTTCCAGTGGAGGACTTACTTGTTCCTTGCAAACCCGAATAAGATAAATAATATTGCAATCCTAACTGTAGTTACTAAGCTCCATTGAACATAGTAGGACTTACATCTCCATAAGCACTTACAGAATTCTCTGTAGATGTCATGGTTGCTGAAAATGTTGCTACTTTTCTATTAAAAACAAAGTGAGTCATAGAAAAAGAAACACACCATCTGCCATAAAATCAGATAGAATTAAAAACAACTTGGACAGAATTAAAAACACCACAGAATGTTAAAATAGTAGCAACAGTATAGTAACAATTTAAAGTAACAGTAGCAAACCACAGCAGTTCCTTAAAACAGACTCCACTGTATACATTTAGAAGCCAAGTTTAATTTTACTGCTTGCTCCTCTGTGTATTTAAATATTTCTACTGCTACATAAGACACTGTCTTTTTTTGGCTCACAAAAACACACTAGGTCTTATTTTTGGGGTAGGCCTTATTTTTTAAATTTTTTAATGTGTACAACAATCCACACTTATTCATGTACAACAACACGAATACATGTACATTTGGTACATTTGGTATCACTCCACCTGTGACAGGAGCTGGTGCTATAGAGGAAGCATCAGCTTATGTGGCTCTGCTCCCTCCACAGGTTAAAGTTAAGTTAAAAAATAAAGTTTAAAAAGGCTCTTTATGTTCTCCACCAGCCCTGGGACTAAACACAGCTAGGTCTTATTTTCGGGGTAGGTCTTATATTTTAGCAAGTACCAAAAATAGTACTAGGTCTTATTTTCAGGGCAACATGGTATTATTGTGGTAGTCTTACATGTATATATTTTTGGATGAAAAATGAGAGTGCAAATGTTGGCTTGAAACTCAACATTAAGAAAATTAAGTTCATGGCATCCGGTCCTATCACTTCCTGACAAATAGATGGGGAAGAAATGGAGGTAGTGACAGATTTTATTTTCTTGGGCTCCAAGATCACCATAGACGGGGACTGCAGCCAAGAAATTAAAAGATGTTTGCTCCTTGGGAAGAAAGCTATGACAAATCTAGACAGCATACTAAAAAGCAGAGACATCACCCTGCCAACAAAAGTGCATATAGTCAAGGCTATGGTTTTCCCAGTTGCAATGTATGGCTGTGAAAGCTGGACCATAAGGAAGGCTGAGCACCGAAGAAGTGAGGCCTTTGAATTGTGGTGCTGGAGAAGACTCCTGTGAGTCCCTTGGACTGCAAGGAGATCAAGCCAGTCAGTCCTAGAGGAGATCAACCCTGACTGCTCTTTAGAAGGTCAGATCCTGAAGATGAAATTCAAATACTTTGGCCACCTAATGAGAAGGAAGGTCTCCCTGGAGAAGAGCCTAATGCTGGGAACAATTGAGGGCAAAAGAGGAAGGGGACGGCAGAGAATGAGGTGGCTAGATGGAGCCACTGAAGCAGTTGGTGTGAGCTTGAGTGGACTCCAGGGGATGGTGGAAGACAGGAGGGCCTGGAGGAATGTAGTCCATGGGGTTGTGATGGGTCAGACACGACTTCGCCACTAACAACAAAAACAACAAATAGTTGATGACAGCATCTGGGAATCATCAACATCTCTCAGATGGGGTGAGTACACATTAAAATGTTTGTCTAGAAGCAGTCTCCAGAACTTCCTGAGCCCACCTCCCCATCTCCTGGGTGAGCAGGGTCTCTGGGGCTAATCTCTACCAGGGCAGTTAAATAATATTGCAGCTATATGGTGTAATATTCAAGTGTCAGAAATCTAGTAGCCACTTTTGGACTAGTTGATATTTTCAGCTATTCATACCTAGAAGCTGGCCTAGAAGTAACTAGGGCATGGATAACTGAAGCCAGGTCTGACTTCTCCAGGATAGCCAGTGCCAAATGAACCAGCCAAAGCTGATGAAACAAACTTGACTTTCAAGAAATGTGTGGAACCAATTAAAACAATGTCCTGTAAGATCATTCCTGCATGGTGCTGAGAAATCCAGAATAACCAAGAAGCGCACTCTGAGACACACATGCGCACGCACTCTTTCTGTCTCTCATATAACCTGCATTTTCTTTGCCAGTAATGTCACATTGTTTTGATTCATATCTTCCATTATCATCTGAAAATAGCATGCTGATTGAGTCTCTGAAACAGCCTCCTTTTTCCGCATTTTACACCAGGAAAATTTACTATCAGCCATTGCTTTTAATTGATCTGTTTCTTCATGTTCATTCTCATGTTGATTTTACAATTATGGGTAACTGAGTTTTATGCAGTTTTCCTAGTCTTGTTGGACATTATTTGCTTGCTTTATTATGTGCTCCCTTTGTTTCTGCCATGGTGATTTGTTTGGTGATACAGCTTGGCATTCAGGGATTTCTAATCCTTCTGTTATCAATTATAAATGTTAGTTTTTAAGGTGCCACAAGACTATTTTTTGAGTAGTGTGTAGGGGGTGGTTTCTAGTATTAAGGTGTTGCTTTTATCTATACATCTCCTCCAGCTGTATGCCATGTTGATTTGCAATTCACGTTCAGTTGTCTCTAACAATTACTTCTTTGTTGTTAGAGTTCTTTCTCACCAAGTGAGAAAAACAATTGTTTCAAGTGCTCTTTTCAGTTTCACACTGGAGTTGTTTCTCTTTTTCCATTTGGCCTGAAGTACAGTGCTTTCCGCCATGTCCTCATTAAGTGTAATCATGCAAGCAGCTGCTCTCAATTTTGAACTGATCTGGATGTGGTCAGTAGCAGCTCTTTCCTTTGTCAGTTGTTAACTTTAGTATGTAGTTGTAATCAAGGGGTTATTGCTGCTAGGTTGGGTCTCTGGCACTTTATATGCACAACCCCTTTGGGAGATCAGATTGTCTACCCTATTAAATAGCTTCCATCAATAAATTAAAGGTTTTCATTTACAAAGGATTTTGCTGAATTGCTCTGGCTGTGACAACAGTAGAAAATCACACTGTTTCATTTGTTTTTTGTTATAGCAGGCCCAGATCTGAAGTAGGGGGCAATTGCCCCCTCAAGCAGGAAATTCACATACAGAGTAATGGTAAATAAATAAAATTGCCTGATGTTTGTGTGTGGGGGGTGAATGCTCCCCTTGACCCTCTAGATCCAGGTCTGCATCATGGTTTTAAAGACGATGTCACTCTGAGCAGCAGGAAAGGGGTTTAACAATTTTTATATGTAATACATGCACAATGAAGGTTAAAGTAAGCATATAAAAGTTAATCACTGATAGAAGTCAATTAATATTCTAAATCTGAAAATGCTAAGTACCAAAGCATTGCACTTTGGCCTGATCATGCCCATAATAAAACAAATTCCCCCATTGCTTCCTGACAGGCAGTGCATCATCAGGCCCCAGTTGTACTCTATGCCAGAATATCCTTTACCTAATGCATTCTCAACAGACACCTTTCCTTGGAAACATTCATGGATGAAGATTCCACAATTAACCTAGGCAATATAATCTTATTACATATCTCTTATGCTTGAACATGTGAGCAATTTTTTTAACAAAAATGAACCCATTAAAACTGTCCTTTTCTCCGAGTAAACAGCTGTTGATTCCTTTTGATACAAAAAGTGACCATGTGTCAAGTTTTTTACTTAATTGGACCTCTTAAGTGTCTGTTGTAGACAAAAGAAACATGCATAATGTCTAAACATTTTATCATATAATGTCCATCTTTCTTGCATCTCACTTATTAATCCTTTCAAATACCAGTATCTATGGCAGAACCAATGCGGTCTGCTGGCAATAGCAATCCAAAGGACTTGTGCAGCTGTTCCATCTTTTTTTCCCACTACAGATTTTCTGCATTATGGAAAAAGATGGAAGAAGCAATAAGAAAACACAAGTCACAAATAGGAAGCAACCTTGTCTTGACCCTCTATAAATCTCAGTGAATGAGGCAGGGTGATAGTACCATATCTAGAAATTCCCTAAATGATGCTATATTTTAATATCACTGCTTACAGACACAGAAAAAAACCCTTTACTGCATATGAGTTTGACATCAGCTATGGAAACATAACTTCACTGATACATGTTAAGAGCCGAGGAAGCATTATTACACCAAGTCAGGCCTAGGGATGTTAGAAAAATCCGCAATGGAGTCAATTAAGTTCCTGTGGAATCCACAGTGGATTGCTCCGAATCATGTGTATTCCAAACTTTTAAATTTTATTTTTGTGGGGGAATGTGCAAATTTGCACTTGTACTAATATGCACTTATGTAATACACATTGAAATAATGCAAATTAGAGCATGCAGAATGAAATTCTGGTTAAAAGAAAGTTAGGCTAATGAACATCTGTGAAATCCACAGATGTGACCATCCCTAGTCAGATCATCATCGGTCCATCTAGCCCTGTGTCGCCAGCATTGGCTAGATGCATTTCTCCAAGGGTTTAAGCAGGAGCTTTTCCAATCTGGAAAAACCAGGGATTGAAGCTAGAAAATTCTTCATGAATAGTATGTGTTTTACTATGCAGCTACCACTTTTGCTCATAATATTTGCTGTTTTCTCTAATCTTCCTTTTTTCCCATTTTGGATGGGCTGCTGGGGAGTAAAGCACTGCTGCTAGAAAGTTATCTCCATTACTTACACTCTTCCCATATTTAACATTACATATTTGTCCCCATTGCCCTACTTAAGCCTTTCCCCCATTTTAGACTAGTTTGTAGACTTTACAATTCTTCCCACTGCAGTTTATCAGTCACACAAATTGCTGAAAACAAGTAGTCATTGGGTTCACTGTCATTCTTCTACTTTCTGTATTCATCTAAAGCAGATGCGTTATCTGTGGCCAGAATATGGTGACTGACTTGAGCGCCATTTTTCTTGGTAGAAAAGCAGGGTACACATCAAATAATAGAGCATTTGATCGTTTCACAGCATGTGTCATAAGGGGAATGTGCATTGTCACTGCTGTTTAGAGTACAGGATGGACAATTTCTCTCTTTCTAGATGTTTTGACCTACAACTCACCCCATTCCTCACTGTTGGGTATTCTAGCTCCAACCCTGTGCCCAAAAATTCCCAGTCTCCGTATTACCTTCCTCAGATCCATCAGTTCAGTCCACAAGTCAAAGCCATACAGTTTGTGTGTGTCCAAAGTTTCAGGGGTGTCCAAAACAATGTCCAGGAAACAAGCCAGAAGTCTAGATACTGGTTCATTTTCAACAAAGCCAGATAACAACACTTGCTGTTTGCCACAAAGAGCAGGCTCTGGCTGATCTAATTTATAGCCAGCTGTAAATCAGCCCAGCTGACTAATTAAGCTAGTGTGCTGTTTAATGGAAGGCTCCATGCTCAGCCTGATGTTTGAACTTCTACTGGAGCCACAAGCAACTTCTTTCCAAGGTGTGAATTCCCTCTGCCTCTGGCTCATTCTCTTGAGGCACCCTAGGGACAGCCCAAGAAGGACCTGGCTGCTTCTCCATCCCATGGAAGGCAGTCAGCTGCAGCCTCAGCTCCTGTGTCTGACTGTGGTTCTCTTCATCTGAGGAATCCTCCTCCTCCCATTCAGTCAGATGGGAGTTACAGGCTCAAAAATTCTGAAAGGCCACAAATTTGTTTGCTTGCTTGCTTTTTATTCCACCCCATTAGCCATAAGGTTCCCTAGGCAGTGTCTCCTTGGAACTTCCATGCCTCACAGCATTTCTCTTTGAATGTTCGTAGAGGCCCAGTATTACAAGTTGATGGCTGTCATCTTCCTTACAATTTGTGAGGCCTCTGTTGTTTTAAACAATTGATTTTAGTGGAGGAACTGCTTTCATGCATTATGGATCTGTGAGTGGTTGATGGAGATCATTACTGCACACCCATCTAACAGAACTATACATTTATTTTGTGTCTGTAACAAGGTGATTTTAAAAGATGAGGTAATTAGAATTGTACTGGACTGCCTCCATACCCTTATACTGCTCCATTCTAAGTGCATTCTGTTATGATAGGGGTGCATTAGCAGAATTTCCGATATTATTCAATCCCTTTATATTAAATGGGAAAGCAGTATTTGCCAGAGGAGAAAAGTGGATGTCATCGGGCCAGCTGAAAAGCCAGGCCAAAACTCAGGCTAAATTATGGTGAAGAGAATGAAGGTCTATGGCAAACCTTATGTTTGACCTCCAGTCCTGAGAACTGGGACAGGCTACAAGTCAAAGGTAGAACTCGCTCAGCCTCACTCAAATGTATTTTTAGCATGCCTTATTCACCGCAGATGGGGACTGCAGCCAAGAAATTAAAAGATGCTTGCTCCTGGGAAGGAAAGCTATGGCAAATCTAGACAGCATACTAAAAAGCAGAGACAACACCCTGCCAACGAAAGTGTGTATAGTCAAGACTATGGTTTTCCCAGTTGCAATGTATGGTTGTGAAAGTTGGACCATAAGGAAGGCTGAGCACCGAAGAATTGAGGCCTTTGAATTGTGGCACTGGCGGAGACTCCTGTGAGTCCCTTGGACAGCAAGGCGATCAAACCAGTCAGTCCTAGAGGAGATCAACCCTGACTGCTCTTTAGAAGGTCAGATCCTGAAGATGAAACTCAGATACTTTAGCCACCTAATGAGAAGGAAAGACTCCCTGGAGAAGAGCCTAATGCTGGGAACAATTGAGGGCAAAAGAGGAAGGGGACGGCAGAGGATGAGGTGGCTAGATGGAGCCACTGAAGCAGTTGGTGTGAGCTTAAGTGGACTCCGGGGGATGGTGGAGGACAGGAAGGCCTGGAACAATGTTGTCCATGGGGTCGCGATGGGTTGGACATGACTTCACAACTAACAACAACAAAATCCTGCTTATAAGTCTTTGTAGTTCATCTATCTAAACAGATAGGCCTCTTTTTAGATCCTTTCACCAAGTGAAGATTCAGTGCATGAGTAAGTAGGCCAAGTTCCAGGCTACGCAAGAGAATCAAATCAGTTCCAGTTTCCACCTCAATACATTTATTAGGGAAGCAAGCCAAGAGAAATTCAGAAATAGTTGCTTCAAAACTAAAACAAGGCATCAGACTAGCTCACTAGGAATCACTTAACAAGATTCTATCGGAAACTCCCCAAAGCAGTTTACAGACTGGGAAAGATCTGCATGGGACTCAGAGGATGGAAGAAATTTGCTGTGACCTTTTGTTAACTATTGGAAGAAAACCAAAGCAAAGAAGAATTCACAAGTCACATATTTCCGCAAGGGCTGAGCAATTCCCGGACAGGAAGTTTGTAATGCCTGGAAGGAAGTGATGGTGTAAAATTCCAGGGAATTCTAGCAGTTCCTACTTAGCATAACACTGAATTTGCCTGGGATGATAGAGAAATTAATGTAGGGACTACCTTAGCCTAGCCAGTTCTTGTTTCAGAGCTAAGGCAGAGAGGGAAGTTTATAGCTTATAGAGCAAACCTCACCAGATAATTTAATGACAGCTTTAATGTTTTCCTAGCAAAATCTCAAAAATAACATGGAAATGAGATGCCTTTTTCCCCAGTGTTGACATGTAGAACACAGAGGGGCAGGGGGGAATGAAAGTTAACAAATTTGCACTATTCCTCAATCAGTTCTGCAACCCCCAACTTTTCTAGAAACTGTTTGGTCAGATGAGGGATAATATGAGCAGTATTTAAGAGAAGCCTCAAAGCTGACAGAATCCATGGAGAAACTAGTTCTAGAAATTATATTTGCCTCAAAGGCTGCCTGAGACAACTTACAGAAAGTCACCTAATCCACAAAGTTGTACTGGGAACAAATGAAACAATACAATTATCTTTTTCTGTTACAAGACATCCAGAATTGCACCTAAAACGCCTCATCAATAGTGAATTGTATTCGGTCTTAGACAATGACGCACCCCTTTTAGAGGTCTTGTGGGTGCATTGTTCTTTGCTTGCCAACAGTGCCCTAATTTACAATGGACATCAGCAGCAGCAGCAACATACCACTCAATGAACCAGCTTTCCCCAAGCTCACGCCTTCCAAGATATCTTTGGAGTACAATTCCCATACTTACCAACCAGCAGAACCAATGGTTCAAACAGATCTGAAGGGCAAGAAGCTTAGTCCATATGCAAAATTATACATGAACTCATCTGTCATTTAACAAAGATCGGGGAGAACCTATTAATGTCGCAGGACACTGTATGAATTACTTGCAAGTGGCCATATTTTTAAGCAAAAGAACTTTGAAGGCTCCAGAATGAAATGGTTGAATTAAAACTTACGTGACTCTGTAGGTTTACCATTCATAGTGAAAAATCACAATGCTTTGCTGTACCACCATGGGTATCGATTAACATAACAAACTGAATCCTGCTGTAGTGTAGGGTCATTATTAATTTTGCATCTCTCTACATTTTATCTGGATTCCCCCAGGCTGTACTTCTTACAACTCGTAATCATTTACACAGTTTCCCTCTTGACTTACACACCAATGCACGCATGCCTTCAGTGCAGTGGAGTTTAGTCCATAACCACACTGACACCACTATTGAAACTGCTATGGTATGGAGTAGGTGTGAGTGAGACCCATTTAATCCAACATCTCCATCTAGACCCAAATTGTGAGGAGATCCATAGATTTTCTGTGAATAGGTGTGGTGGTCAACTGGAACAGGTAATGGAAGCTGTCATTCATACAGGTAAAGTATAGATTTAAGATGCAATCCCATAAGCACTTACCTTGGGGTGAGTCCCATTGAATTCAGTAGAGTAGGCATGTACTGGATTGTGCTGTTAATTACTAAAAGGCTTGGTTGAACGTTATTATTAATGAAAGAAGATATTAGCAGCAGCTTCTGTTTAGCTTAACAAAGCTTAAATTCCTTAAGAGAAATTGATCCCACAGGAAGCAGTTTTCTTTAGAAGGCCCACCTCATCAGAAGAGCATTTTAAGCTGACGGGAAAAGCTGCCATTGTAGACAGTCAGGATGCAGAATTTTAAGTACAGATACCAAACTGAGCCCTCTAAGGTTCCCTGGATGGCTGTGCCCCCTTCCCCTGGCCCCACCGCATTTCACCAAACCATTAATCATTTCCCAGCTTTTGTGCTGCTTTTTTCCCATTCTGAAAGGTTGACATGCTTCTCCTAAGGCTTAGTTACAAGCAAGAAGAGCTTTAAGCAAAACTAGACTGGTACGTCTGGTTATTTGCCTTTGGACTACTTTATTTTGGCTTCAGTTCCTTCTGCTGTAGTGTAGTTCCTGTAAGCTTTTCCAAAATAGATAGAGGTTCTGCCCCCCTAATGCCTTGGATCCACAGATCCACAAAAGAAATGAGAATTCAGTTAGATGACTCTCCTTCTCATAGCTCCTTCCAATTATCTCCTTCCAGCCCGGATCCCAAAATCAAGAGATGCAGCTAGAGAGCTCTGCCATTCATACCTTCTCTAGCTGCATTAGCTCATGCAGATTACCAGTCACATGGCCTCTGATGTAGGTGATAACCTGCTTTTGACAAAACATGGAAGGAACAATTATCCAAATAGGAGCAAGGTTCTCATTTGTTACAACAGCCTGTGTTTTGTGTCTCTGGAAATATGACTCTGTATTCTCGGGTGTCCACATCCTGGAAAGGCGCCACAACCAAATCAGATTTCCTGCCACAGTGACTCTTGAGACAAGGATGCCTTTTCACCCTGTGGCAGGCTGTGTGGTTGCAGCCGGGTAGCTAAATGCCAAACGGAAGATTAGGGGTGTGATTACTGGATGGTGTTTGTGACTAATGTGTTCCTGTTTGACATAAAACAGTATTTTCAAACAGATGTTGAGCAGGAAGACATTAAAGCACTAAGCATCTTTGCTAAGATGTTGCTAAGAGAACATGTGAACCATGAAGTAATTTGGTATGATTACACACCATTGTCTTAAGGCTCTTTTGGGATTTGAAGGTCCTTCGAGAAACAGACAGTGAGAGAGGACAGGAAAGAAAGCGTCCACACTGTATCGGAACATTGCAACTGCCTACTTTGCTCCCTTCATCTGTTATCAACAACTCTCAACAGGAATGTCCAGAACCAAGGAAGGAAGGAAAAGCTCTTTGTTTCCTTCATCCTGTATGAAAAAGCAGGAGCTCTCAGTGAAATGGGTATCTGAAGGAGAAGGGAAGGAGAAGGGGGGGAAAGAGGAGAAATGACTCCATGTAATGTTTTTTATATTTGCCATATATTTGTATCCCAATTTTGTAACAACTTCAGGGGTCACCCAGTCAAATTGATGGGCAGGACAGACAAAGTAAAATATTTGCTGCATGAGAAAATGACCCCGATTTTTCCCAAAACAAGGACCACTATTGTATTAATTTTTGCATAAACCTTTCAAATTCTCTAATACATGGACAACCAGTTACCCCATGTCACTTATGGCAAGCGTTGACTTGCCAATAATCAGAAATCAGAACTGCTTGTACACATTAAAAAGGTCGTACAAGCAGATCCAGCCCTACCATTAGGCAGAATGAAGTGCCCTCTCACAGGTGGCAGATACTGAGCAGTGTAGTAGAGGCAGACCCCCAACTGTTTCTCCACAAACCGTAGTTGTTACCCTCTGCTGTGTAAAAGTTGTGCAAGCCCCATGGCCCTGCACCCAATATACATTGGTATATTCCTCCTTAAAAATAGGAATGCTAGCTACTGGAACATAGTTCTGTGTCTACCACACTTAGCAGATACCTTGCTTCTTTGGATAGTTCTCCTTTCTACAGGATCCATGTTTTATTTGGTAATGCCTGTGGGAAGAAGTTAAAACTGTATACTCTAGTTCACAAATCCCAAAAATAGGGAATACCAGGACTTCTTAAAACCAAGGAGTTACACTAAAAAGAAATTCAAGTAAATAGATGGCCAGTAAAGTAAGCAGTTTACAAACAGATCCAATTTTCTCATCATATCTTGTTGCTAACAGTCTACTCCAAATGCATCTCTAAGAAACGTATCCCTGCAGAAGCCTTTTTACTTAAAAGAATAAGTAGAGGCTGCTCTCCAGGTGATAAGCTGAGTCCCGTAGTTTGAACTGTTAGCAAAATGTCAAAGAGCGCAAGTGGAGCTCCAGGGAGTAGCTGTCCTTATTCCTAGCTGAGCTCTGCAAAATTCACTGAAAGGAAGGAAAGAAGATCCGTTGATATTCAACTCTGACTCCAGACAGGTTTACAAAATGGCTAAGAAAAGATGAGCAGGGGCATATAAGTGCTGTTCACTCACTTAAGAATTACTTTGTTTCAGCACCATGTTGATGAAGGAACTGATCTCAGGAGTCTATTCTGTTAAAGCAGACACATAAAATTTTCATGACAAGCATGGCAAGAATCAAATATATAACCCATTCTAAATTTGATACTATTGCCAGTGAAGCTGCTGTGAGCCAGTCCCCCCTCCCCCTCCCTCCATCTCCCTCCTTTTCTTCTCCCAGATCAAGAAAAAGGCTACTAAATACAGTCTTTTATTATGTTAAAGTTTTGCGATACAAAGGAAACATTGTAGACATACCTAGAAAAAGACATCTATCAAGGTAATGTGCCAGCTAATTACAGAGAAAGTATTGTTCAGGCTAAGACATTGATTCCAAACTGAATCCCACTTCTCCCTTACCAACCAACCAGAGACAGCTCCACCCTCAGGGAGGGTTTTTTGTGCTTGTGGTGAGAGCCAGTGTGGTGTAGTGGTTAAGAGCATGGGACTGGGACTCAGGAGATCTGAGTTCTAGTTCCCACTCAGCTGTGGAGCCAAATGGGTGACTTTGAGCCTGTCACAGACTATCAGGCCAACCTACCTCACAAGATTGTTGTTGTCAGGATAAGATTGAGAGCAGGAAAAGGAGAATTATGTAAGCTGAGTTTGTTATATGAAAAAAGCTGGATAGAAATCTAATAAATAAAATGAGTGGCTGTAGTGGTGCTCCAACTTGTCCCCTACTACAGCCAAATTGAGATTTTACAGGCTAATGTCATGTGAAAAATTGCTCCTGTCAAACTGCCTCTTTCCTTGAATAATTCTGAAGTTTCGATTCTATAACACAGTTCCATTTTGTAAAGACAGGAGCAACCCACCAGTAGTTAGCCAAATTAGTAGTGCCAAACATGAACCAAATTGCTGAAACAATAGCTCAGTTATTTTACTTAGAATCTTGGAAAAGAGTATAAAAAACTGACAGAAGAGTAAAAGGTACAGCAAGCTCTGGCCCATGAATATCCTCTTCTGCTCCTTTCCAGGCAGGGGAAAGCTCCTATCTCCGATTAGCATTTAATCAGAGATAAGAGTTTCTCCCAGGTGCACAGTGAGAAAGGGAACATTTCTCAGTGTGCAGCTGGAGTGGAGGGGGTGGATGTGGAATCTTATCTACAATAAACAACTAATAGGAGGTAAAATCTTTTTCAGGGCTAAGCCAGGTTTTAATTCTTTCAAATCTAAACAGGAAAATTTAAATCTTCTCATCCAGCATGCGACAATCAAGTAATTTCTGACTTTTGGTGACCGTGTAAATAAATCTCCTCCAAAATGTCCTGTCCTTTCCCTAGCATGACTTGATTGAATTATTCAGTGAGTCCTGCCTTCTCATGATGTGCCTAAAACAATCTCCGCTTTCATAATTTTGGCTTCCAGGGAAAGCTCTGACTTGATTTGATCTAGGATTTGCTTGTTTGTCTTTCTGTCAGTCCAGAGTATCTGCAAAGTTCTTCTCCAGCACCATGTTTTGAAAGCATCTATTTCCTTCTGTTCAGCTTCACACCCATACATAGTGATAAGGAAAAGAATGATATGGATTGTCTTGGACTTGGTCATTCTTACACTTGATGATCTTTTCTAGTTGCTTCATTGCTGTCCTTCCAAGACTTCTAGTTTCTTGACTGCAGACTTCATTTGAATTGATGACTTTATCAAAGTATACAAATATTTCAGTTTCAGTTTCTTTATTGTTGACCTTAAAGTTATGTAAGTCTCCTGTAATCATGATTTTTTCTTAATGTTCAACTACAGTCCCACTTTAGTAATTCCTTTCTTTTATTTTCATTATAAGAGGCTTCAGTTAATTGCTGCTTTCTGCCAGTAATGTGATATCATTTGAATATCTTAAATTGTTGTTGTGTCTTCCTCTGATTCTAATTCAGCTTTCCTTATATGTTCTGCATCCAGATTGAACAAATGGGGAGATAAAATGCACCTTTTCTATAGCAAATCATCTAAGCTTTTTTCTTTCTTTTTGCTACAGGAATTGTCTGTTGGCATTCTTTCACTCCATCAGTTCTCCAGGTTCATAGTCACTTGAGTTTAGTAATACAATCTGTTCATTATATGGATTTTAAATTCCCCATATTCTGTCCTAACAGTATCACTTTTGTCCAAATTACAGGATACAGGTTACACATCAGAACAATCAAGTGCTGAGGCATTCCTATTTCTTTTAGGACCATCCGTAGCATCCAATGCATATTTATGATATGATCTTGAGTGCCTCTTCTTTTTGAAATCCAGTTTGAATGTTGGCATTTTTCACTCCATAATGTTCTTCGTTGCAACATGTTGAGCATCACTTTGCTTGTATGGGAAATTAATACAATGGCCCTGTAGCTGCTGCACTCTTTTTAATCTCCTTTCTTGGGGATTGAAATGTATATTGAACATTTCCATTCTGTGCACCATTGATTCCCCCCATCTTTATATATATAGTGGAGGGGGGGTGGAGGAGAGAATTTGGATTGATTCAGTCTCTGTACCTTGCAATAGTTCTATTTTCACCCTATCTACTCTGGATGCTTTCAGAGCAGCTTTCACTTTTCTTTCCAGTATTGCAGGCTCTTCCTTACAGGTTCCCTCTTCAAAGAAGTCGCTTCTGTATACTGTTTGCACCTTCTCTTTATTTTCTCCTGGTCAGATAGCATGTCCCCCTGTTTGTCTTGTCAGGACTACTAGTCCAAGTTTGAATTTCCCTTTGATTTCTTGGATTTTTTTTGGAAGAGATCTTCCCCCTCTCCCCTTTTGTTTTCTCTTCTGTTTCTTTACAGTGATCATTATAATAGTTCTTTTTGTCTCTATGAGATAGAAAAAAGCTGCATTCAGGACTCTGACCCTATTTCTGTCACCTTTTGCTTCTCACCTATCCTTAGCAACTGGGAGTATTTCTTTCATCCATCTAGGTTTTTTCTTTCTTTTTGCTACAGGAATTGTCTTTTGGCATTGCTCTCTAATCATGTCTCTGGTTTCACTCCATAGTTCTCCTGGTTCATGGTCAGTTGAATTTAGTAACACAAATCTGTTCGTTATATGGATTTTAAATTCCCCAGGAATGCTTGTTAGTGATCTTTTTCAGCTCGCCTTCCTGCTGCTCCCACTGATTGGCATGGAGTTCAGGAATAGCCATCCACATCCACTCTTCTCTTGCAGAATCAGCCACATGGTTCTAGCAACCATGCACATCATCCCCAGGCACAGAGGTACACTGCAACCCCCAAGAAAATGAGAGGTTTTGTCTTATGCTAGCTATATATTGAGCTAGCAAGTTAAGCCCCGTTTGCTAAGCTGAAAAGCCACAGGCCTGCAGCTGGGTGGGTGACCTCATGTGGAAGTGGAGCAGTGGGTTAGACTCAAGGGCCTTCTAGGCTCTTTCCAGCTCTGCTTCTGTTCTATTCTAGGAAAAGCAGTGGCACACATCTTGCATTTCTTCCTCTCCCTCCTCCGGCAGAGAGGGAGCCCAGTGAGTCCATACTTTTGCAGGGAGCCCCATTCTAGCACATGCTATCCTGTCATGTCTGCACACACACAAGATTTTGTCATATTTTCCGCTGTGTCTCTTCCCCTCTGCCTCCTTCTCCTCATCATAGGCTAGCAACCAGCTGATGTGGGTTCTAGATATTACTTTCCTGTAGTGGTCAGCCCATATGGCTACAAACCATGATGACCAGGAGGTGCTCAGCTATGGCAGGTGCACCTGTCAGTCACTTCCCACCATCCAGGCTCCTGCATCATTGCAAACCGTGCAACAGACAGCTATGTCCCCAGTGCAAGTGGTTCATGGAATGCTTTGTCTAGGCCAGACATAGTCTTTCTGCACATGTTAGCCTGCTCTTTATCTAGCCATTATCCAAGGCATGGGAGACCCACTTTAGGGAGTATTTGACTGCCTCTCAGTGGATTATAGTGAAATGGGGAGCTGTTGTTCTTGGTGTTTTAACCATTCAACACATTGTATTTGTTGCTGGGATTAATTATATGCTTTCTGCTGGGCCTTTGTTGAGCTGGGACTCATCAGTGTGGTCCCAAGAGGGGAATGTTGGAAGCTGAGGGAGAAAGGATTTAGATATCTTTACGAATGCTGGTGTTTCTTATATTACTCTGCTGTAAAAATTGAACTGTTCCTGTTCCTTAAGCGGAAAATAAAAGTTTTATTTATTTATTTATTTATTTATTTATTTAAAACTTTTATATCCTGTCACCATATGCCTTGGCATCTCGGCATTTATTCAGCTTAGTAGAGGTCATCATGTACATGAGCTGGAGCTGGCAAAGTACTGGCCCTGGAATTCTTGAGGGAACAGGAGAATGGAACGTCAAGAAGTAACAGGAGGCTGGTAATGGCAAGTGCTGGACCTCCTACTTGCGTGGGGTGAGGCATCACCCATCACCAAACCCATCATCCCATCACCAAATTAACATTGAATTCTGTGTCCCTTCCTCTATAGCAGTCAGCGGCTGCAGGGGATCCTGGAAGAGCCATGCTCAGTCCCTCCAGGTGCAGCTCATTGACCATACCTCCTGGGCGTTATGAGATCTGCAGTTTAAATATAGTGACAGGAGGGACCCAGAATGAGGACAGCAGCACCTGATGACCTGGGAGTGTGGCTGAAGGGGACTGGGCAAGGAAGGATACTTCTTGATTCAGCAAGGAAGATAGCTACTTCCAATTGAAAGGAAGTCCCCTATGAACATCTAGTTTCAATAACTATTAACACCTGTTAGAAGATATCCTAGGAGAAAGGCATAAAACCAGCCGTCCCCAACCCTGTGTTTTCCAAATGCATTAGAAACAACTTCCCCAACCCCACTTTTTAAAATTACAAAAATCCCTTAAAGTAAAATCAGTCCGCATCCCTGCCCCCCACCAAAAAGACTAATATGCTCATAATAATGCCTGTGCCAGAATATCTTTCCAACCTATTTATTTTAATTGGTACCACTATCTCTAAGGGACAGTATCCATGTTGTAATTCATAAAGCAGATGAAATAGCACTAAACAGAAACTAGAAAGCCATGCCATTTTTTTGGATTCCCAGATACAAGATTGAAGAATCACTCAAACTTAATTGCTGGTGGTCCATACTCAGAACCACCCCCACTGGCTGGCAAAGGCATAACTATGCTGGCTGTTTCTCTGAGTTCATAAAAGGGACCTTGGACAAGAGGGCTGCGGGTATCCCAGGCAGAGGGAAGGGGAGACCAGTGGTGCCAAAATATGATGCATTCTGGTGGCACCTCAGCCTCCTGCACTCCCTTTCCAGACTGTTGCACATGTAAATCGGCTATCTAAGTGCCTTGCAGAGTGAAAGAAGCATGAGGTGACCTTTGCCTTCGCATTCCTCACACACTGCGTAGGACACCTACCATCCTTCAGAGGATTGTGGGCAGCCTCATTAATTCTGCCCTCGGTGTGTGCTTTGTAAATATACTTGTACATATGGCTCATTCAGAAAATCCATAGATCAAACATCTTATTTCCTTTCAGAATTTTCTCATGCAGTAGTTCCACTGCTTATTACACTATAGAAGGCAGGGATTAAATTAATCAGTTCTGGTTTGCCTTAACAAATGTTTTAGTGGATAAAATAAGATGCCTTCCAAAAGATTATCCTCTTTGGCATCCAACGCCAGCATTGGCCCAACACAACTTGCTGCCTCAAGCAATAGCATCCGCTATGACTGCTTTCCACTACCTGGCACCCTCCAGCTACTGAGAACATCTATTCCCATCACCCACTGGCTATGAATCCAAACAATCTGGGTGACACAAGACTGGGGAAAAAATGAAGGATGATTTGCAAGAGACTATGGGGGTGACTCCTTCAGATAAGGTGCAACTTCCTTGCTGCCCCACACAGCCACCAGAGGAGTTTGTGCAGCAGAGGCTGCTCCCAAAAGTGGCCCCTGGCAGAAAAGTCTTACATCAGGCTGAGCCATGTTTAGGGTAGCAACAGAGAATCAAGCCTGAGGGAGTTTTCTTCCAAATTGAGGAAGAGTCGGTACAAACCTAATATAAATTCTTCCTAGAGACAACAAATCGATGTATGGTATTTAGGCCTGATCAGTTGCGGACACATTGAGAGTAAATATAAATGAGCACATACAAATGCAAGCCCTAGGGGCCAACAGAAACAAAATCACTTAATACCTAATCAGAGTAGAACACACTGCTAAGCATCTTTGACTGAAAGGCAGTTTAGAACGATTCCTATCAATCAATTGGTTTATGGTTGAACTGAATGAGAGACTGGGGAATTCGTAATATTCATGAGGAAGGTGGCAAAATGGTTCAGAAAGAAAAGTCTAAATAGCCCCCTTTGCTAATTTCCTAAATGGAATTCTGTCCATCTCGTGCTGCTATTTGCTCATGGGAAAAAAATGGACAGATGCCTATATTGTGCCTCTATATTTTGTCAGTAGCTACTTGAAGCAGGGTAACTTAGATCAGGAAAAATGAATGGGAGAGAGTTAAATACTCACACAGTCAGTGCCACTTCTGATCTGACTCAGTTCCAACTCCCCTGCAGCTGTTGCAACTTAAAAGAAATCTTGCAGGAGATGGGTTTTCCAGCATCTTGTCTGGACCCATAGGCAAGACTGATTTGGGGGAAATAATCATTTTAAAGACCTATTTATTGCAGTGGGGAGCATTTTATACAAGTGATGATCTCACTGGAATTGATTGATTAGAATTTAGCTTTGGCTGGAGACCAGAGTGGTGAAGTGGAGAGAGAAAGCTGAATAGAGCACTCTAGCCAATTATGGAGCGTAGCCATATGTAGCCAAGACATTATTTCTACTCTTATCATTGCATGAGTGCGTCCCCTGCCCCCAACCAAAAGCATTCATGCCTCTTCAAGGTGTCAGTGCTTTCTAACGCAGGCTGTTTTGCAGATTGTTCTTTCAGATAGCATCAGTGACATTTTAAAAATTTGGACAAGTGTTTGCAGATAAGCCAGCTGCAGCCCAAATAGCATGTGCCCACCACGTGCCTACTGTAGCAGCGCATTTTCTACATAAATTCGCATTTGCCTTCACAAACCTGTCTGTACAAATCTGATCAGTTTCATGTTTGCAGCCAAGATGCATAGAATACATTTATATCACAGCACGATTGTCTGTGCTGGATATTGAAAGATATTACCTTAACATCAAAAGCAGCTATTTGGCAGTTCTTGAATCTTATGCATACATATATTGTAGGTAATACTCCTCCTGCAGTACAATCTCTCTTCTGAGCCCAAAGGGTTGCTTTTCAAAGCAAACTCCCCACTCACCCCAAAAAAGCATCATTCTCCTGCCTCCAAGTATTGCTCCCTGACCTCAGATGGGTTCTCAGGTATGTGCCTTAGCAATGGACCACCAAAACTGCTTTGCCATCCTAAACTGGTGATACAGAAAGACTGCCGACAGCACAGGGTCTGATTTCTATGCTTGTGCACTAATAGATGGTGACCTAAAAATATCCCCAGTGGCGAGATGACTTCATTCATGAAACAGCATCCATTAAACTGGGAGCTCTTCAGGGAGGAAGGGCTTAACTGCAAACCCACAGCAGAAAACTCATGTCCCCAAATTATAAAATAAAAAAACTGAAAAACAGGGCAGGCAAAAACTCCCACAGTAGCTGCATCTACAAATTCTCCCCAGTTCCCCTTGTTGTAGAGAGATGTTGTCCGTCCAATCCAATATGGAGCAAGTTACGTTGCAAGGACAGATTGTTTTGGTCTAACCTGCTCTCACCTATGAAATTGTGATGCCTCTATAGTTTAGCAGCAGCAAAATACACTCCAGCTCTGAATCGACTGTACTACTGTCTGCAGAGTGCAGGATGGTTTGGTGTTATTGCTCCAGGACAATAAAGTATATCTGATGTTCCTGGCATTTAAGCAAAAGGTGCCCATGAAAGGGAGACTGTTGCTAGGTAGCTGGTGCTTCTTAATCATTTTGACTCACACCCCTCCATGTGCCATGTTCCCCATGTACATTCCTCACACTCTACAAAGTTAAGGGACAGAAGTCAAGCCTGAACCCCTGTATTTAACTGATATCCATCACCATCACATTTCTGTTCATCTGTATGGATATTTGGGGGATATTGGCAGGAAAAAGTGGAGCAGTTACCTGGCAACCACAGTATCTTTGCATTCTGGACAGCAAATGTGGTACTTTTAGAGAGCCGGTGTGGTGTAGTGGTTAAGAGCATGGGACTGGGACTCAGACGACCTGGGTTCTAGTCCCCGCTCAGCCATGGAGCCAACTGGGTGACTTTGGGCCAGTCACAGACTCTCAGCCCAACCTACCTCACAGGGTTGTTCTTGTGGGGATAAGATGGAGGAGGAGAATGATGTAAGCTGCCTTGAGCCCTTTGTAGGTAAAAGGCAGGATATGAATTGAAATATATATATATATATACACACACATACATACTTAACTGGAGCAAGATGTCAACTTCTGACCTGCCAAAAACCCCATTAAAAAATGAGAGGTTGCCTCAGAAGTCCTGTGGTAACCCCAGTTTAGCACTTTAGGTATGCTGGACAACTGGGTGGCATCCTGTGCTACCTTTAGCCACTTTGGCTGTAAGCACCAACATACCACCCACCCTTAAGCTTGCCCAGGTCCCTTTCCATTACCAAACAAACAGTTGCCCTAGGAACCTTTGGGGGATTGTATTACTTCATGCCAGCTGCTCAGTAGATTCAAAGTGCCATTTGTGCAGTGCTTAGCAGCCTAGGAAGTTCCAACCGCACCTGCCAAGCATCCCACGTGAAGTGATGAACAAGGGTCTCTAAAACAAATACCCTTAATACATCCTTAACACAGACAGCACAGCATGGTCAAGCTGCTTGGTTGGGGATTCTTGTGTACCTCCTTCCTGGTGAGAAGCTGGTCATTCCTACCTTTAAACGACAGAACCGGCCTTTAAAGTTCCAAATAATAAATTTTATTGGTACAGAGTACACATAGCTAATAATTTGTGCTCTGCACAATAGGAAAGATTAACATAATCAGTGTTGTAGCCCAACACATCTGGAGTACACCAAGTTAGGGGAAAATGTATGAAGAATAGTTGGGTTGTTAGAAAGCTTGCACCAGTGCAGGAATATAGGCAGAGTGATGCAAGGCAAGCTAGGAAACCTCCCTGCCCCAGGCTTGATTTGGTCGGTGATGGGTTCAGCCTTGCTGCAAGAAAAGGACAGGTTAATTCCTCTTCAGAGCTACAAGCCTCCTTTCAAAATATAGCCCTCGTGCACTGGATATCAGCTTGAATAAAAGGTTCCACTGACTTCAGTGGAAAGCTTTTTCCAAACCGAATAGAAGCAGGGAGAAGAGACCTCGGCATCCACCTCCTTTCAAAAATTGCCCTACTGTGCTGCATTCAGGCTCCACTGACACCAGTAGAGACTTTTAAAAAACCTAATTGGATGGGAGCATTTTGAGGAAGGGAGAAACTGCAAGATTCTGTGATTGGTGTTTCAGCAATCACTGCAGGAACCACATACTTTCCCAGGCCTACTTCAGCTAATGATTCCATCCACCAAGCTCTTAAGAGCTGTTGCTATTGGTGAAAGTCCATCATCAGGGTAGTAGGAGGGAGCATTCAACCTGCCAGGCTGCAGTGCTCGTTCCCAAGGGACAGGCAAACAGACTCTAATCTAATTAAATGACTTTGTGCTCTGCCACTCCGCCCCCATGCAAGGATTCTGGCAGGACCAAGTCACTATGGGGCAATATCCTTGTACTAATTGTCGACGTGTAACATCCTGTAACATCCTCCGGGGTGGGAATACTGATGATCACACTCTACTGGGAACAGTAAATAAACCCAGGTACCTTCCAGCTCCCTCAACTGTGGATTGATAGGTAGATTTAGAAGCAGAGATTAGAATGAATGAAAGGCTATAATGTCCGTACGCTGCCTGCTGCTGTGGAAATTTTTGGGTCTCTGGGACTTTTTCCACTGATTTTTGCAACACTCAACACATCCCTTGAGCAAACATTGCCAAGAAGTTAGCTTGCCAAAGGAAGCATTGTAATAATGGGTGATTTCAATTACCCTTGATACCAAATGGATAAGTGCATGTTTTAGCAGTGACAAATGACAAATACACTTCTCAATGCCCTATGATTGCACCCTTGAAGATATTCTACAGGTCATAGGTAAAGTTTGAACCTCCTTTGGAGAACTTGCTCCACTCCTTTGTCACATGTTTTTGGGCTACCCTTATCAAGTAAAGCATTTATTAGTGAAAGAGACACTACAAGGGCACTGACCATCAGGACCTTGAGCTGATCCATAATCTTACTCGGAACAGAATAACATTTATTAGCTCTTAGCAGGCACTTCCTATTCAATGTTCAAGGACTTAACAAAGTTACCTGGCTGTGCTGTACTGCTCAGAACTGCCTGGCTCACCACCACAATTGCCCAGGTGCTGGGTCTCCCAGTGCTTGCATTCCTTGGGGAAGGGGATTCTATAGCTTCCTTGGCTGATGGGAGTAGGCATTCTCTTTCCCAAAGCCGAATAGGCCGTACAAGAGATAATGGAGAAAGATGCTGCACTGTAGTCTAAGGCCCCAGAACTAAAACACCTTCCTTGACTCTCTTCCAGAAAGTTGGAAACCTATAGCCTTCCAGATGCTGGACTCCAATTCCATTCAGCTAGGATGGCCAATAGCCAGAGATGATGGCAGTTCTAGTCAAATGTTATCTGGAGGCCATTGGTTCTCCACAGCAGGCCTAGACTGACCATCTCAGGTTTACTCAAGGGAATGGTTTTTGCATAATCAAGAAGAGAGAAAACATTGCAGATTTGCACAAGTGACTTGGGTCTCTCTTGTCAGCCACCCTTAAAATGCCTCAATTTCTTGGGTGTTGGTGGAGTGAAGCTGGATGTAGTGTCCTGCCAGATAACACAATGACATGGTAGGACACAGTACACTCTGGTTTCTTGTTTGCACTGGGTCCAAACAGTCATTCCAAAGCAAACATGTAGGGAGAGAGCACATGAAGGCTGTGTTCCATCAGGCCGTGTACGGAAGGATTTTGTGAGGCAAAAGCCCATTCTGACCTTGTAAGGATGGAAGGAAATACAACAGAACTTCTGCCAACCACTGAAGATCATGCCAATGGAAGCTGAAACAACCTAGCTCCAAGGATGTCAGAACGCAGACAGGAGTATGAGAAACAAACTAAATAATGAAGCTCCTGCAATATATAGACAACATGCAAATAATATTTAGTATGCTACTGCCGTCTCTCTACTCAGTCATAAAATTATCTCAAGTACACTGCCTCAAGATTTTTTGAAAATATAAAACGGTATAGAATTTTTCTAAATAAATAAAAGCTAAGGTCACTGAATCAGAGTGGAAGGGTCCAAGGAGCCCTCAGTCTACCCCTGGTCAATACAGGACACCACCTGAAAGCATCTCTAGCAGATGGCTGTCTGGCTGCATCCTGAATGTCTCCATTGTGGGAGAGCTCCTTGGGTAATCAGCTCCACTGTTATAATGCTTTAAGTCAGGAATCTTTTCCTGATGTTCAGCTGGATTCTGGCTTCCTGTAACTTGAGCCTGTTATTCAATGTCCTCCACAAAAGATCCTGGCCCTTCTCTGTGTGACAGCCTTTCAGGTACTTGAAGAGTGCTATATTTGCCTTTGGTTTTCTCTTGTCAAGGTTAAACATCCGGGTTCATTAAATAGGGCTTCTCATAGGGCTTTGTTTCCCTCCTCTGAAACATTTCCAGCTTGTTTACATCTTTCTTCAACAATGGTTCTCAGAACTGGATGTAGTGCTCAAGGTTAAAGTAGAGGGAACTAGTTAGTACTTCACACTGTTTGGAAGTGATACTTTTATTAATGTAGTAACCATTCATGTTGCTGTCTCATATTCAGCTTGTGACCTACAACAATTCCAAGATCTTTCTCATTTGTAAGATGCTTGTAGCTATGCATGTAGGTTTCTTTATCCTAGGTGTAGTTTGGCATTTGTCCTTATTACATTTCCTTCTCTTAATTTCATCCCAGTGTTTTAACCTATCAAGATCATATCAAATTTTGTTTGTGTCTTCTGCAGTATTAGCTATCCCATCCAATTTTGTATCATCAGTAAATCTGATAAGCATTTCCTGAAGTTCATCAAATAATTAATAAAAATGTTGAAAAACATTGGGTTTAGGACTGAGTCCTGTGGTATCCCATTGATTACCTTTCTCCAGTTTAAGAAGATACCATTGCTAAGCAATATCTGAGTCTGATTCTATACCCAACTGTGGATCCACCTGGTAACCATTCCATCTACCCACTTTTACTAGTTTGCTAATCAGGTAGACTAGGATCCAACAGCTAATTTTAGCAGATCACCTACAGACAGGTAGTTGCTGGGATCCTTACCAAAAATATAGGATTAGTTAGACCATGCTTGATCAGGTAAGACACGCATTTTTAAGCATGATTGCATACTTAATATAATTTAAATGCATTTTTCATAGATATATCTCAAGGTCCAAGGGCCTACAGAGAAGCTATTTCTATGTATGCTGTAATTATGAGGAGGCCTTGAAGATGCACATTTGCTTGGAGTTTTGATGTCTAAAATTGATTGCAGTCATCTTGGGCATTTAATTTGAAATGAAGCAATAAGGCTGTAAGTGTTGTGTAAGAAAGATGTATCAGTGGAACATAGGGAACCAAACAAGCAAGTGTACCATCCCAGAGGAAAATCATCCGTCTCCTTTGGGAGGATTTGAAGAATACTGGAATGGTTGGCATGTGCTGTCTTGTGAGCTTATCTGTCCATCCAATTTTTTCTCTTAAATTCTTTATGGTTTGCAAGCAATGAGACATTGCTCGCAACTCAGTAATTCCACCCCAATACACTGATCAATTATTTGCTTTATATGGAGTGCTATCCCGGCCTGTTTTGGGGTCCACAGTAACTTAAAGTCATCAGGTGAAAAGGCTAGGGCTTTCCTAAGCTACTCCCCACCTGCTCCTCAATGCCAAGTGCCAGCAAACAAAAACAGATTCTTTAAAAAAAAATAAAAATAAAATCCTTAGCACACCACTCTCCTTTGCAGCCCTGAGCTCCCCTTGCACCTCTAAAGCAGCTCTTCTTTGCTTTCCTCCAATTTCCTTAGCAGAAGCACAGAGAGTTACTGTACAGGTCTTCCTCCAGCCCTGTCTGGGCCTCACGCACAAGCTGAGAGGACAAGCCTGACCTTATGCTCATACCCTGGGTAAGCAGCGGGTAGATGCTGTATTTAACTAGTGACAGCTTCTAGGCCTCCTGCCAATTCTCCCTGTATTCTGCAAGCAGCAGAACAGGCATCCTCAGAGCATGGATTATCCCTAGGCAGGATGCTCAGGCCTTCTTCCTTGTAAGCCTTCATCTTTTTTACTGTCTAGGCACTACTGTCTTGGCATGAATGAGGGCAAACAGCCAAAAAAAAAAAAAAACCCACACAAAAACAAACCCAAAACAAAACATATCAACTTGAAAGATGAAAAAATTTCAAATATGCAGAAACCACATACTAATTCTTGATTAGAAGAGTATATTCTGGGTGACCAACATACATTTATATAGCTATATACTTAATACAGGTCTTCCAGAACAGAGACTGGTCTGGAGTCTGAACCGCATGGCTAAGAGTACTGCAGCAAACACAAAGCTATAGATACCAGGCACAAGGGTACTTCCCCCTTCTCTCCTAAACAGTTCTCAAAATTTCTGAAGTTTCTAAATGTAGATCTATGTTTCATGAGATGGAAATAAGCCCCATCCTAGACTGGAGATAGACAGAAACAGGGTTTTGGGAATGATCAACCCTTTATCACACTTTAATACTATGCTTGGGCAACCATGCCTGTGGAAACATGTGGAAGCAACAGAATGTATAATGGTACATGTGTCAGTCTTTGCAATGACCTTTAATAAATGAAAGGGAATTTGCAAATCTTCTGCAAAAGATGAGCTGAAACTGCTGCAACACTATCCATAAAATGTTAGTCCATCTATACTCTTGAATATTTTAGTAGGTCTGCATATACAACATTGAGGCAACTAGTGATGCAATAACAACTCAAAATCGTTCCCGAAGTTCTATTTCTATATAAATGTGGCTGCAGCAAGAAAGTTACAAGCAATGCATTCTCCCATGGCAAAATACACCTTTGTCATATATTTTCCCTCTCATGTTTATCTTCTCTTTCTACAGCCCTGTTCAACAGAAATGATATAGGCACAGATGTAAAAGTAATGAAGGCAAGCAGGTCTCTCTAGCAGCCAGTACACAAGCATCCAAATCTAATGAAAACTGCAAGCAGGGGAACACATTGCTCAACACCCTTTTTCAAGACTGATAACTGGGTGAAAGGCCCTAACTGTCCAATGATTAAGCAAGTCCTACAGAAGGGCACTGAAGACCACTGCCACATCTGTCAGCTGTTGTAGGCCCTTGAGGCAAAGTTACCTGTAGCAATGGGGCTAAATCTAGAATCAGCAGAGTTAACAAAAATTTGGTTGTTTGAAAAGCTATACTCCAAGTCTACTGATAAAATGATAGAGGTTCAGCAGTGTAATTAAAGACACAAGGCTTTCGAAGTTAAAGTGTATCAGATTTAATCAGTTTGATTCTAGTTCAAAATTATATTACTAGATCAGGTTGAAAACAATACATAAAGCTGCCTATATTGTATCCATCTCACATCGGCATTCCAAAATCAGTACAACTTCAGGCATGTCAAATTATCGGAGTCCATTTTAGAGAAGGGCAGTAATGACAGACCATGTCTATATCACAAAATTTTGCTGTTCATGTTGAGCGCACTGCATCCCAATACATATATCTGTATTTAAACTGGGGCAAAAGCTAAGAAAGTGGAGTAACTCCCCAAGAGCCTATTAGAACATCAACAGGAAGGAGTTCCCCAGTTATTGCATCAACAGATATATAAAAAATAAAACAGTCAGAACTTTGGGGGACAAACACTTGTTTTGCTAACACTGATTTCATAGGCTAAGATGAAATAAATATAATTGATCTGAAAGAAAACTATAAACACACCCACAAAAGAGAAAAGGGTATTGGGAGTGAAAAAAACACTTTTGGTAAGTTCTGGACAGGATCTTTAGACATCACAAAGTGTGTATTCACAAACATTGTCTGCACACTATTTCTTCAATTTACATTTATTTTGTAGCAATCTGGTATCATGTTTACCCACATTATGGAACAGGAAAAGACATTTCCAGAGACACACTGGTGTTCCCAGCCCCTGATATGCATTTAAAAAAATCCTCAGGCCCTGAACCACAAATCAGCTACAATTCAATGCATTGACATTTGATGATAAATGCCTTCTAGAATTCATTTTCAATTCAGACATTTTGGGACAAAAGCGTAAGTCTTCTGTGTTTGGCATTTGTTTTTTAAGATCATGATTTACTTTCAGTATCGTTAGATAAAGGTCCATTCCTAGAGCTGAAACATACTGACAAGCCATGCTGGAAAACAGACCAACAGAAGGAGTTCCAACATGTATCAGGTTGCACAGCTGAGCAAGAAGTACAAGCACACACAGTCCTTCTTGACTCAGGATGCAGGAAATGCCAGCTGGGAGAGCAGTCGTCTCCAGGGAGGGAGGGATATCTCTGTTTATCAATAAGAACATACCTGAGGGAATCTGAAGAATACTGACAGAGGGAAAATATTGCCAAAATTACTTCTGCTTAACACTAAAAGCATCAAAAATATGCTCACTTTGTCAGATGTATCAGCTGCAGACAGTATATAAAAATGTTCCTGTATACACTGTGCTTCTGAAAAGATCCAGCTCATACATCAGCTACCCCAATCTGGTGCCTTCCAGATATTGTAGTCTACACCACCCAGCGTTCCTCACTCTTATGCTGGCTGGGACTGATAGGAGCTAAAGTTCAAGACATCTGGAGGGCACCAGGGTATGAAAGGCTGTGCTTCAGAGACTGGCCTACTCGAACTATACAGTAATTCACAGAATAGGTCAATACTGTTACTGAGACTTGCACCCACTCTTTTGTTCAGGGTTGCCTCAGGATGTATCCAGGATTCCAACTAACAGAGGCTGACAGGAATCAAGAAAAGGCCTTAAGATTTATTGTTCTTAATATTTGCAGGCTGAAACACAATTTGGTCAAGTTTAGAACAAACCAATTAGCATAAAGATGCAATTGATACTGCATAGCTAATCTAGAAGCAGTGGCCTTACCTCTCCCTTCAACAATCCTTTGGGTCACGAGGTATCCCATCCCTAAAAATATGTAAATAGCACCCCCTTTGCAGCAAGAGAACTAGCTAAATAGAGGGTGAGGACCCAAAATCCTTTGCCAGAGCAATCAGTGAATGTAAAAGTACAGTTATCTTCCTAGATCTGGGCATGCACATTGGCACAGACAATGCCACATTTAGAGCTGTAATGCCAGCTTCACACTTTTTCTGGAACACATCTGAATAGAAATTGCTCCATGACTGTATAGCAAGGAAGCAGTGTCCCTCGCAAAATCATACTCTTTTGACCTTTCCCCACATAGGGCTAAATACACGCATGCCCTGCTACTCTTACAGGCATGGTTTTGGGGGAAACTGCTAACGCTTCCAGACAGAAATACCAGTAATGCAATCCTGTGAAACAGTTTTATGAATACTCTGAATGGGCTCAAACACTCCACAAGCTGGAGCCACTGCCAGCATGAGGAAACTACGATCATTTTCCAAGGCAACCTTGCTGTATTCCTGGGCCCAACTTGTTACTTCCAAGGAAGAATGGGTCCGTAAAATCCCTGCAATTCTTATTGCCTTAATGAAAGGTACTTTCCAAGATTTTCTTGCCTGAGGAATGCACGGTGCTAAATGGCTCCAAACAGTTTCCTATTACATAGGCACATACTATTACAATTAAACGCATGAGTAAATAAGTCTCTGAATATAAAATAGGGACAAAAGCTTAACCAAAGGTTCAAGAATTTGGGACTAAAGAGAGCTAATCAGTTTCACTCTCCCTTCTTCAGCTCACTTGGCTCTGTCTCAGAGGTGATGCTGAAAAAACGCGTGCTCATGACAAAAACAGGATTATAAATATAAAAAGGAATTCACTGTCAAGCACCAGTAACGTTGCCAGCTTTGTGCAGGCGTGGTGATCTAGGAAACATTCCTAGAACCAGACATTTAATCCAGGAGAAAGTATTGGGGGGCAGTTTTCATCCGTAGCACTGCTGCTGTCTAGGCTGCTCCTAGGGGTGGTGTTAAGATTTGCCTCTGGATGAGAACAGTTTGTACTGCATAAAGCAACTCACTGCCAAAGGTGTTGCCATCAAGCTGGTTTGAGCCAACTGGTTCAAGATGTTAGAGAAGTGCTCCCAAATTCTACACTTGGAGTCTGCCATTCCGTTATCTGACAACTACCTTCAAGGTGTGCAGAATCAGGTAAGTTTATCTCTCCCTTTAAAAAAAAACCTGGATGTGAAGACTGTCTGTTTGGCCTCTATTGTGCTGGAGTGCTAGCATCCGCCTAGAGGTGGTCACTGCAATCCTGCTGCCAGCTGCTATTCCATAATGGCCCGGTACAGTGCAGGCTCGATGTAATCCTCACGGTAGCGTGAGTTTATCACCCTTTGTCTTTTTCTCTCTTGTTTGACCTCTTTCTCTGTGAAGATCTCTGTGAAACGCATGTCAGAAGCAACAGACTGGAAAAAAAGATCAACCGAGACTGTTACCTACAAGAGTAGCACTCACATTCCCCATTAGAGGTAGGTCAATTTTTTTCAATTTCTTTTCTAGGAAGTGCAATGACAACAGATTGTTTATAACTAATTCAAAAGCTGAACCATGATTCCATGAGTTCTATAGGACAGCTCCTGATAATCAATTCAGGATGCTTACCCATTGAGAAGATTAGGACAAATTAGAAAAGGGGTCAACACCTCCTTTCATGGAACATACCAGTCTTGAATACTGCACACACTAAGAGTTTATCTAAAAGAAGTTTAGGACATCAATATGTAATACCTTTACTGCACATGAGAAAAATGTGAAGTACTAAGACACTTTTATAAAAGAACAGAAAATAGATTTCTTAACTAGAAGGTAACACACAAGTTGAGTCAAATTAGATTATACATCCTAGGCCTGTATACATAGGATTTATATGTGCATTCAGGATCTTTTCATTGCCACAGCTATGGGTATTCCAGTATTGTGCACAAATGCAGATTTCAGTATTGTGTGCACAATACAGCTTCCTGAAAAAAATCACTCTTTAAAAAAACTGCATTGACTTCATGGTTGTGAGCATTCCCTGCACATTTTTATAGTTAGGTGCCTTATGAAATTTCGTAATATAGAAGAGGAAAGGATGGCTGAATAGGCCTGTAAGAGGACAGGGCACCAGTATCTGATATAGCTTCTTGCTCTTCTCAATGACCAATGGAAGTAGACTAAACTATCTAAGAAAAGACACAAATATTTGCTTAAGAATATGGTCACAGATCTCAGATTTCCTCAATACACTATTTTTAAAGCACAGAGTACATGTAGCCCTACCCACAGTTCTTCCTAACAGTAGCTGCCAGCACAGCAAGCTTGTTTAAGCCAAGCTAGCTTTTAAATACTTCTCTTGGTTAGACTGACTAGTGGCCCGAAGGTTCTCTTCAAGCAATATTTTAAAAAACTGAGTTCTCAGCTGCATTCAGAACATGTGCTATGTCATTATGGGTTTGTATTGCACCTTGCAGGGTGACAATCCCAATTGCTCAACAGGAGGCATATGTCACCTTTGTTAATAATTGCAATGTAACTGTGCGTGAGGCATCCAGGATGGAACAATCTCAGGCACAGAAGAGATGCTCCGCACGTAAGGATGAGCTATCTATCTAGCCACTTCATCAAAAACAGTGAATCAACTTTGTGTTCTCCAGGACTTACCAGCCTTGACTTGACCCTCTTGGGAAGTTCTTCATTAAGTGTGTAAACATCATCCCTTTTTGCCATCAGTTGGGATCCATCTTCAAATTCCACCTAGATCCAGAAAAACCAGAGATCTATCAGATGGAAAAAGACAGCAATGCCATGTTTCACGTGTTCATGAACCTCTGCATGGAATGCTTTTGTTTTTCTAGCAAATAAGAACGGAATACCTACGCATTCTATAATGGTCACAATGGGGATAATGTACTAACTGCAGTACAGAGGATGCTAACAAGGTCTATATTTCAAATGGTCACCTCAACCAATGCAGGTCCCACCCTAACACAGCTATAGGTTTTGAGCCGGTGCAGCCCAGACCACATCATAGACTTTATGTGCCATTTGTATAACAAAGAAGTTTCTGAAATAAACAAGGGTGGACGTCCACCAAGTTAGTAGGTCACAAGCACCACACAAAAAGATAGAAAGAAAAGAGATGGAAACTCAATTCCTTTCTCTCGGTTCTCCTACCTGGTACATTTGGATGACATGTGAGGCCACAAATGTAGCTCCATAGACTTGACCATCTGTCCATCTCACTTGAACAACTTCCCCTCCGGCTGGGGGACCCAGCTGGAGACAGTCTCGGCTCTGTCCACAGTTTGAGAAAGTTAAGCATTAGCTACCAGTAAATGGGGAGAACAAACAACGCCTAGCATAATCTACCCTGAAGACTGTTACTTATGCTTAAATGCTTAGGCTTATCAGATCAGGGGAAGGAAAAAAAGGCAAGTGTCAGCTCTCTGATAAGGAATAGCAGGAATAAACTTCTCAGAATTCTTGTAACAGAGAATTCCTGCCTTTATATTATACAGCTTTTAATCTTGTGCCAGAACAGCTCTGAGGAGTGGAACCACTACTACCTAAACTTTGTATCAATAATACAAGTGAAGGTCTGGCAATATGAAAAAACATATACTCAGTGTTTCAGACTTGTGCCACCACTGTTGCTTCACCTGGACTTATTTGGCCTTCTTAAGAAAAGCTGCTAAAAGCACCAAGCAGGCCAACTAGGAGAGGGGAAGGAGAAAATTGATAACACAGAAGTCTAGTTATGCAAATGCTATGTTCAGAGTCCATATCCTACAACCCAAAATGAAACACTACTGAATCTTGCTCAAGTCTTTAGAAGTCTGTTCCACGTCAGTATAGCAGTGACACTTTAGCAATATTAGCATATAACAAGGTGTCCTCTAAAACCATACACCCCCTAGTGGAAGAGATCCCTTATTACAAAGCATACCACAATATCTTCCGGGTACAGGTTATCACTGAAGGAGCCATCATCAAAGTTGACCTCATAAAAGGTTTCCTTGGTCAGACTGATCACTTCACATTGGTAGAAACGCCCATTCTTATGCTTGCTAATCACTGCCTGCCCAACAGTGAGATCCTGTAGAGCAGCCTTGGCTCGCTGAGGAGAGAGGAGTATGGAAAAAACCTAGATCTTCATGTTGTGTTTTGAAACAGATCTGTTAAAGGCATCTTTATTACCAGTAAAGCAGAAACAGCTGTTTAGGGAGGGACAGATGACTACAGTAACATGCTAGGCAGTCAGGAAAACCCCATCCTGGTAGAGAAATCACACAGTATTTATATAGCATATCAGTTTAAACATTTCTTGATAAGCCAGATAACTGAAATAATTCAGTAGTTACAGAGGAAAGCAGCAGCTTCAGCATTCTTGTACTTTCTGGCAGCTACAACTCTCAGAACAGATAAGAACATTCTTGCAATTCAAGGACCAGAATGAAACATTCCTGTCCTTTCTCACCCTTCCCACTTCCTTTTACACAACATTGTTCCAGACCAGTTTGAGCCTGATTTGTTTTAATTGCCACAGGAGCTATAATCAGGACATATACACAGAACCCAAGCTTGGATAGTTTAGCCCCTCAACATTATCCCCAACCTTATGGAAGGCTGCTTCCAGTGTGGGTTTTTTTAATAGTATGAGAAGAAAATTTGCCTGGAGTTGTCAATTAATAAAGAGGAATATTCCCATAATCTTGCTTCAGAACAACACATTTTTTCCAAAATTGCATAATGTTATGTGGTGATACATGTTTTTCAATAACTGACCACTTACACCACTGTCCAGGTCCCAGTTATCCAGTTAAGAAGTTCAGGGGTGATGGATCCAAGGGAAAAAAGTTACCTGAGCCTAAATGAAACCTAGCAGTCCCCATTTCTTACCTCTGCCTGGGATGGGATCTTAT
This sequence comes from Varanus komodoensis, assembly GCF_004798865.1. Classification (NCBI taxonomy): domain Eukaryota; kingdom Metazoa; phylum Chordata; class Lepidosauria; order Squamata; family Varanidae; genus Varanus; species Varanus komodoensis. The sequence continues at coordinate 119,250,113 of NW_025335268.1, forward strand.
GCCTGAAGCACGTAATGAAGACCACAAAAGGCCAATCATCTGGCTGCATCATGACTCCAGCAGCTTGAGCACAGCTGACATGGAAGGATGTAGGACAGCGGCCATGAGAGCACTGCACACAACAACCTGCAATTCTCTTCCGCCGCTTCTTGCAGAAGACACATTTCTGTAAACAAAGTGAGCATTGCCATTGAAGTGTTTCAACAGATCCCAAGAAGCCTAAAAAATAACAACCACTATGCAGTCACTTCAACCCTATCAAATTCAAATGTGCTTTAAGTGTTACATTTTTGCAGTTGATCTTGTGAGGTAAATTTGAATATATATCACACAAGAGTGACATGGTCACAGGCATAAAATGCTGAACCAGATAGGCTTTTCCCAGATTTTTTGTTTTTGTCGTTCTGTTCTCAAATCCCAATTGTGTCTTACCTACTGTCTTACCTATTTGCATGCTATATTTACCTGACTATATGAGTCCTGCGTTGTATCAAACATTGATAAAAGATCTGCCAGCAAGATGAGGAACCACTTTATTGGCTTACCCATCTGTTTTCTCCATCCCCACCAACCAATAAATTGTCGATAAATAGCCAGGAATAGTGCTCCCAGTATCTCATATACTCTCATGAAATGATTGATAGCCTTTTCCAATCAGATGCCCTCCAGATGTTTTGGGTTGCTTAAAGACAGTTGCCTGGCTAGTGTGTGAACTAGATAAACCTTTGGCCAAATTCTACATGGCTTTTCAAATGTTCTCAACTCCCAGCATCCCTAACTATAAGTCACACTGACTAGGACTGATGGGGGCTAAAGTCCAAAACATCTGAAAAGAAGCAGGTGGTAGAAAGCTGTTCTAGTCAGTTGCAGTGAAACTGGGACATTCAATCTAACACTGGCCAGAAGATGCTTTTTGCACTTTGGTGCAACCCTGATCACTCTTGTTTAGGAACGTTTCTGGGACTACAATTCCCAATAAGTATTAATCTAAAAAAGTTGCATAGTATTTATTATGTTCTATTGTATTTCAATGTATCTTATTGTGTTGTAAGCCGCCCCGAGGCTTCGGCAAGGGGCGGCATAGAAATGTTATAATAATAATAATAATAATAATAATAATAATAATAATAATACATGCAGATAGGAGAAAGGTTAGGAATACAGGGGAGAAGTTAATAGGAAGGGAGTTGGAAACTAGAAAATATTCATTTCAGTTCCCCAGCAAATTAAGTTTGAACAGGAGTTGTCTGTAAGTATGTGACATGTGAGCTGTCTCGAGGCTATAAGCGATGGGACGGCATACAAAAACTCTAAATAAATAAATAAATAAATACATACATACATACATACATACAGAATGACATTACTAAAGCCAAGCAAGTATAAGACTGGCATTTGAGAACACTCGTGTAACCAAGAAGGGCAGGACACAAATACATACGCTTCTAGCAAACAAGATATCCACTGGGAGTACCAGAATTCCTCAAAGTGGTGCTTTCTTTGGCATGCTGGCACTTTGCAAGAGTACTGCCACATTCGTATTGGTATGCTGCTAAGAATGCTTAATTATAGGAGTTCACAGATGGTGTGCCAGTTACAAACTCACTCAGTGGCCTTTGGAGGTCTAATATTTCTAAATTTTATCTGCAATATGAGAATACTGTTGGCCTAGTGTAATAGTACCATTGTACAGACCATTAAAATATTTTATTTGTACTATTTGTACCACTAAATATTTAAAGAATCTTTAAGCAGTTTCCAAATAAATGTTAAAATCATAACTAAAATTACATTTAAAATAATCCTAAAAACAATACAAGAATAATGTATGTGTTTAGTACCCCTAAAAGGCACAGTATACCTGTCAAGTGGTATAATTTACCATTTGGAGCTTCATCCTATCCTGTTTCACCCTACAATCCATATTGTCTGATCCTCCGTATCTAGCATCATGTGATAAATAGCTTATTTAATTGCTTTATCAGACCCCTTATGCAAACATCCTATAGCCCATATGTTGCAAACCCAACCAATTTGGAAGAGCAAGATGGTTTATTTCCTTACCAGCCTGAAGCGTTGCAATGGTATTTTGCTGACATCCACTGGACTGCGCTCAGCAATGTTTACAAATTTGGCCTCTAGAACTGCCACAGCACACATAACGTGGACCCACCTGGAAATAGACAAACATCCTCTGTTTGGTATAAAGCACAGGAACCCATTTGGGTTATATAATCCCCTGCCCCATCAACCAGCTCTACAATAAACAGGAGAACATCACTCTTGAATCTATCACATGAAGTTAAGTAAACAGCTGATGCATTTATTATTATTATTATTATTATTATTATTATTATTATTATTATAACATTTCTATGCCGCCCCTTGCCAAAGCCTCGGGGCGGCTTACAAACACAATAAAATACAAAAATAACAATATAAAATTAAAATTAACAATATAAAATAAATAAAAATATAAAATATAAAATATAAAAGAAGGGAAGAGACTTTCTATATTTGGTAACTCCTGGAGACTCACTTGTTGTCATTGGCTTTTTGAAGTGCACCTCCTCGAAGTGAACACAAACAGCAATCCTGACAAAGAGGAGAAAAGGCCATTTTATCAAATCAATCAACATAATTTCCTCAGAATTTCTCAGTTATCCCTTATTATTTTTTATTATTAAGGGTTTCATTAATTTTGTTGTTCTTATTGTTGTTATATTGCATATTACCTTGGTAGCTTTTAAAAAGGCAGTGTAAAAATGCTTAATGAATATTCCTTTTGATGGAACCTTCTTATAGTCCCTAAACAAAAAAGAGTTCTATACTGCAGAATGTACACGAGGATGCTGAAAGCTGTAATCTAAAACATCTGGAAAGCACCAGGCTGGGGAAACCTGAGCTAGTGCTTTAATCACATTTGTCCATGAGGAAACTCTTAAATCTTGCAGACTAAAAGGAAGAGGAGCTTAATCAGTTCTATAGGAAGCCTGCAGGAGGACTTTAAAAATTGCTCAAGCTAGCTAGAACACACATAACAAGGTCCAATTATCGAACTGCTTTCAGCCATCAGTGATGCAGGATCTCTGCTTTATTCTGATAAAAGCTGATACATTTACAGTATCCTATTTAATAGGTATTTCATGGCAGACAAGACAAGGTGGACCAGAAGAACAACTTTATAAGTCGGAAACCATTCACTAGACCAGTAGACCAGGCAGTGATTCCCAACAGGCACCATAACATAAAATCATTTTGACAAAGGTTTTCATTGTATGACCTACGGAGCTGATACAGAAGAATTTCAAGAGACCTATCCCAAAGGTACTACTATTTAAGTCAGTTCCAGTATGAAGTTCTGCATCCAAGAGAGAGGTTTTATAATGCTCAAGAATATATTTCATGGATGAAAATAAGTCAACTATGCAACCTGCTTAGAGACAATTCCATAAACCAATTTATGACAAGATATAATTCACAGGATCTTGTGGAATTTTCTTTAAAAATCTATCAACTCTTTCATGTCCTCGAATCTATTGCAAAGGTTATTCTAGGTCTGTTATGCTGACTGCAATAAATTCACCATCAGATTCATCATTTTATTATCCCATTGTTGCAAACCTGAATCTAAATAGAGCTGCCAGGCTACTGACGGGGACTGGGCATTATGTTCAATTCAAGGTGTTGGTTATTACCTATAAAGCCCTTAACACAGCTTGGGTCTTGGTTACCTAAAGGAGCGCTTACGCCCATACGTGCCCTCCCACTCCTTGAGATCAGTGGGAGAGACCCTTCTCCGGGAACCCTCCGTGAAGGATATTAGGAGGGTAAGTACCTGGAGGAGGGCTTTCTCTGCAGTGGCGCCTAATCTATGGAATGCACTCCCCAGAGAGGTCCGCCTGGCCAAGCCCTTTTTATTTGTCGTTGTTTTTTGGTGCCAGGCCAAGACCTTTTTATTTAAATGTCATTTTAATTGTTAGCTTATTTATTGATTTTATATCTTTGGCCAGGACATTTCTAATTATATTGTTTTTATATGATTAATATGTATTTATTTATTGTTGTAAGCCACTCCGAGGCTTTGGTGAATGGGGCAGCATAGAGGTTTACTAAATAAACAAACAAACAAACAAACTGGCTGAGACTGCATTGAATTGAGACCCATGCATATACACAAGAGAATTTTATTGAATGCACCAGGCAGTCTTACCTCTTCTAAAGCATTAGCTTTGCATCGAGAGCATTTCCAGTCCTCAGTTGCTTTTTCAGGAGCAACACCGTAACAACCTAACATGGAAATGAAAAAATAACTTCAGCAATCTAAGCAAGTTCTCTCTCTCTAATAGCAGCTAGCAGCTTTTCAGACTCTACTCTTACCTTATATATTATGTACTATCAATTAATCGATCTAATTATGATAGCTGTGTCCCCCACCACTTGGCTAGTGTTGAGACCAGAGGGAGAACAGAACAGAGAGTTCTATAGAATCTAAACGAAGACAGCATTACACTTATCCTTCAATCATCTCTTCAAATTACATCACTAGCTGTCAATCAATAGCCCTGATCCACTTATCCCTCATTTAAACTGGAATGTCAAGTCTACATTTCCTTCATGACTTACTTGAAACATAAGAGCAACCATGTTTGGTCAAATTAATGGGTTCTGTTATTTAAAGGAGTAACTAAAATAAAGGAGTTCTGAGCCGTCTTAAGACCTATTTTGGTATAGACAGGATGTAAATGTTTTAAATAAATAAATAACCAGGGCACTACTGCTACTACAGCACCATCCCAAGTATTCCAAACTTCAATGCAAGGGTAGGGAAACTTTTAGGCCAAGGGCTTACTTCCATTCTCAGAGAAAATTACAGGCTCCATTCTAGTAGTAGGTGGGTACGAATGCAGCTTAAAGTTCTTACTGCCAGCAACTAATCCTTAGGAGAGACATTTCAACCTTTTAATAATAGGAAAAAACTACACAAAAGCTGGAAAGCCATCAAATGATTTTTAGTTGAGGGAACAGCAAAGCATCAGATAAGAACCCCAGGGAGAGGCAGATTCAGCCCCCAGACCTGGGGCAACCATCCTCTGCTGTAGCACTTTAAGGTATTAGGGATACTGCAAACATTAGGTGAGAAATTTTCAATGGCCATCCTGATATTGTTCATTAGTTGTTTTGTATTCTTCTGAACTCTTAACACGACTGCCCATTAAAGTTTTCCAGTGCACTCACTAGCATGTACGCGGACCCGACATCGCTTGCAGGTGATCAGAAGACTGGTGCCATCTTCTTCCAAGTAAGGGGTAGAGAGGCTAACATCTGTGCTACAACCAGTGGTAGTAAAGCACATTTCAGGAATCAAGGGTTTAGTTCTCATCTTTCCATCAGCTGCATCTGGAACTGCTTGGGAGCTCTGGCCTCCACAATCTGCCTGCCGGGAGAAAAGGTGCATTTTACAGGAAATAAGCTTCAGAAAGCAGTGTAGCTACTAAAGGACTTATGTTCTGTTTGGTATTGCCATGACCCAAGCTAAACACAGAAGGTGCTTTATATTGTTGTCTTAATCAGATGTAACAACATAGTCAGTGACAGGATTAGTGGAAAATCAGAATGAGTTTTGGTAGAATACTCTGTTGGAAATCACTAAATATTACGTTTGTGGAATTCACTCCCCAGAGAAATATGCCTGGCACCAATACTTTACATCTTCCAATGCCAGGCAAAAACTTTTTTGTTTTCCCAGTATTTTAATTAAGTGATCAATTTTAAAAATTATTATATTTGCTTTTATCTACCTTGTTGGGTCACTATTTGCTTATTTAATTGCATATGTTTATTTGTCATTAGCTTTATTTTTTGCTCTTACTGGTTGGCTCAGGTAAAAACCGCTGAAATGTTTCATTGTTATTGAAATATATTACTATTGTTTTGCTATTTTATCATTATATGGTACTTTTTATCTTGTAAACTGTTCTGAGAGCCAAACTGGCTATTGTATATAAAAGCTTGTATAAATAACTACAGAAATAAATATTGCTGTCAAAGAGCTAATCTCCAGTCAGATCAAGGCACAGAATGTTGTTATGCAATTATTTTAATAATTTCAACAGGTCATATGTCAAAATAGAATACAGGTTAGATGAGATCTTAATGTCATATTGTAACTCTAGCACAGAGCCTAGTAATGAGGTGCAAATTTGATTCTAAGAAGTTAAAGGAAACAAAATGTAAGAGGAACCTCCAGCAGTTGCAGAATATAGCCTGTCACAACTCAAGAGACACATCCAATAGCTGCCAAGAGTTGTCATAAGCAATGCATTTTGTGTAAGCAAGCACTGCAAAACAGTGCAAAGGGACTCATGAACTTCTTTCTTAAATAAAAAAGGAACCACACTAGTCGCACCACCAATATACAATTATGATCAAAAGAACTGAGATTAACAACTGATGCAAAACAGTTTCATCTATGAAAATATATGCAAAATTGCTATCACATACATTTCAAACGGTTTTGAAGATTATTTTTGACAGCTATAAAGCATGAATACCTTAAAATTGTATTGAAAAGGAACTTTGCACAACATAATAGTTTTGTATGCATTCACAAATACACCTCCAAAAAACCTTTATTGCAAGTCCCGATATAATCAACTCTCCAACTTTTCAAAATACTCTATCACATAATAGTGGTTCTAAGCCTGTTGCAAAAGTGTTATTTATGTAACTTCCAGCAAAACGACTGACGGTGCTCAGGTCTGAAGACGCTCACTTGCATTATGAAATTTACAAAATTAGAAGACACTCTAAAATGTACAATGAAGCTACAAGGCAGTTTATAAAAAACAGCAATGCAAAGTTCATGATGTTAGGGCACCAACATCACTTATGATGAAGTTAGAAATTTAGCTACTGGCAAGAGCCAGTAGTAAAACTGAAGTAGCACTGTTAGTGTCAGAATCCTTATGGACCACATTCCTTCTGTGTCCTACAATACAAACTGCAAAAGGGATTTAAGCTTCTCACCTGGTAGGTTTGGAAAAGCATGCACACCGCACAGTAAGGGGCCTGTTCAGCCATGATGGCATTATACTCTTTTTCAGCCTCAAAGTTCGGAGGGCGATTTTGCCACAGCTGGCTGAGGGGCTTTGCCCATGCTTCTGCCTCCTCCATTTCCTCTTCTGTTGCTAGCTGCTCTGACATCTCTGCAGTAAGAAACAGTAAGGCCAGTCAAAAATTAAAAGCTTTTGGCTTTTCTTTCTTGCCAATCAAGAAAATAATAGGTCTAGATTACTGGCAAGACAATTAATTAGACATACTACACAGTACCACGAAATGGGAACATTCTCTGTCCCACTGAATGCTCATCCACACCCACCTGCTGAGAATGCAATAACTACAAACATGACTTTTAATTTCATTTACAGAAATTATATCCTGCTCCACATCCAAATAGAGTCTACAGCAGTGAACAATTAAAAAATAAAATAGATAAAAGAATGATAAAAGAATGTTAAAATGGGTTATCGGTACATCTGAGGCTGGTCAAGTCAGGGAAGACTTCTTCAAGCAGGGATGTTTTTCAGGAGGTGCCAAAAACAGCTGTGTTGGTGCCAGCATGCCTGACCTCTTGAGGCAGAGTTCAATAAAAATGGAGTCACTACACTAAAGGGTCTTTTGTGGGTTGACTCCAATCAGGCCCTAGCTCCACATGGAACCACCTGGAGCATGCTATCTGATGACCTTAGTGATGGGGCAGGTTGGTAAGGGAGAAGGACACACTCTCAAGTATCTTGGCTCCTAATTATTTAGAGCTTTCTACACTTATCATTGGCAATTTCACTACTATCTCACTACTTTCACTGTTACAGAGAGTTGTGCCATTTCACTACTATGGCACAACAGCATTCTATAACAGTACAAAATGAGCACAGAACTTACCATCATCACTGAGGCCATCATTAACTAGCAGGGGGTGATGACGAGGGAGTTTGCTTAAGGGCTGACGACGTCCTTTTGACTTCTTCCGATCTTTAACTGATCTTATGTACTCCTTTGCCATCTGGGCAAGACAAAGGTAGGTCAGTAGGCATTATACAGAAATGGTTCGGGTTATTATGTCTTAAAACTGAAGTTAGCAGGAAGAGGAGCAAAAATCTAAAAGTTGTTTTTGGACAAGACACATTTGTTGTATGAAGCTACTGGACAGAGGCTGAATGTTAATACAGCCTCTCATTTTTTTAAAATGCCATGCCATGCAAGACCTGCATTTTCCAAAGGTGCTCATATTTTAGAAACTAGAGATGTACATGCACAGCTTTTGAGCATATGTAGCTTCTGAGCATCAGGTATTAAGAGTAACTTGGAGCCCAAGACTAAAAAAGCAGTCCTAACATGTACACCCTGTTAAATTCTTATTTAAAATCTAATTCATGTTTGTAGCAGCAAATCACACAGAATGTCAGACAGACAGTATATTACAGAAAAACCATATGAAGACTAAGACCATTGTTCATCATGTGACCCATCCCATTTAGATACCACTGATCATTACAGTCTGCTATGGCAAGGCAACTTTTTCATGAACCACCACACCCATGTCAATCTTCTCATTACTTTGGCAAGCTCTTGTTCATTCACACTGGCTTTCTTCCCAGATGGCTGCACATCATCCATGCCATTGGCATCTTCTTTAGCATAACTGTGTACTGTGAGCACCTCGGCTTGCTCAAGGGCCTGTCTGGGCAGGTCAAGGCATTCAGAACCTGAAGAAGCAGAGCACAGTGGAGAGCCAGACTGAAGGCTGGAGCCTGAGCCTTGCTTCATGCCTGATGGGGTCAAGGCTGACGTCACAGAATGTGAAATGGAAAGATCTAGAACAGCTGCCTCTGGCTCTTCCTCTTCCTCATCTAATTTGACATTTTTCAGTTCTTCAAATTTTACTTCTGAGGAATCTGCATATTCTGAATCAAAAACAATGTTTAAAGTATGCATTAGCAATTGTTACTAAAGTAAACTAGATTGCTTCTTAAAGCTTAAGTAGACTGATTCCAACGGGAGCTTCCACAGATTAACCACCAGCCTAGGTCCAGCCTAATTATGCAACTACTGCACCAGTAACCCTTATTATTTTCCATGACCAGACAAAACATTCTAGTTCAGCCTCCTCCTCCAATTTCAAAGCAAATACGTAAATGTTTAAGCATTTTTTCCATTTTCAAATTCTTGTTACCAACTTTGAGTTCTTGGCTTGCAAGAAGTTTGGCTCCCTACCCCACGCTTTTTGAAGTCTACCTCCTCTACTTGTGTTCCCCAAATATGTTGCCAAACCATGTCATGTTTTAAAATTTCATTTTAGTGTTTTTTTACTGAATATGATATTTTAGATTTTATTTTACTGCCCCAGAATTTGGTTATACTGGAGCAGTTATAAACATAGCATGTAAGACAAATAGAGTTATCTTCTAATGATTTCAATGACAGGCTGCCTATTGTTTTGTAATTCCGTATCATTAGTTTCATAACTCTTGGGAGATTACCGCCTGATCCTAGGAGCTAAATGCTATTCACATTATTAAGTTGCTCTGAAACATTTTACTAGGATGTCAATGCTAAAAAGAATCTGAATGACTAATATGAACCTTACTGCAAAGAATCCATCTAGCTACTCTCCATTTTCCTAAGCTCTCCTTTGTTCTCTGGAGTTATGCCAATTTACTTGTTGAATTTCTGCTCCCAATGCTGAAGTACTCCTATACCTTTTTTATTTAGTGAAAGTTGTGATGCCTAAGAGTAAAAGCATAAAGTTTCAGTGTCACAGCCCACAAGGAGAGAGCATGCACTTGTGCAGTGGCACGACAGACCCTGAAGTAATTACCTGGGGGTGCAAGCCCTTGGTCCCCTTGTGGTACAGGTTCTCTAGCTGGTCCAACTGGAGACTCTGCCACGTCCATGTCAAACTGTACTGGACCCAGCTCCTCCTTGGGAAAGGCCTCACTTTGGCTCACTTCATGAGGAACCTCCAAGCAGACCCGGTGCCGCTTTGTTCCAATACGGTGCTTTGTCACACTGAAAGAAACAAGTTAAACACAACTCCAATCATCACATCAGGTTGCTAGCTCTGATTAGTTTGCGACCTTCCTGTATTGTTTCAGAAGCTGAAGGCGCAGCTCCAAAATGGAGAAACACTTCTCTATGGGGAAGACCCCCTGGGAAAAAAACAACAACCCAGCTATCCCATTCTCCGCCACAACATGTCCCGGGGGGTGAGCTTTTGTTAACACCAATACTTAGAATAAGTTTTGCAGTATTTTCTCACCTGTAAACCTCTATTTTAAGTAGAAATTTCAAATGGGATATATTTGCCTATGATATGAAGGAATCTTAATGAACGCAATCTTAAACTGAATCAGACAATGGCAATTTACACTGATTCTAAAATAGACATATTAAAGCAACTCACATTTTCTTTAAGTGTTCTCTCACCAACCTACAGTAATAATGTTTTGGGAAACAGTCTGGCTAAATAGGACAAATTATCCTTCTTCCCTTATGCTTAAATTTCCTGTGTTCACTGACACATTCAGTAGCTTACTGGAAGATGAAAAACTTCAAATAATATATGTTGATCATTATATCCCCAGTAGGTTGAATGAATCAGATTGTTCATTTCTGGAAAGGGAAAGTTTTCATGTTTGTTTATTTAAGATATTTGTATGCCGTCCTTTGCAAGAGCCTCAGGACGGCTTACACAAATAAAATACAAATACCTAACATAACATTAATGACCCACTCGTTACTGTTAAATTAAAATTAATGCTGCAATTAAAATATGATAAAATTCAATATTAAAACTTATTAAAATATTGTTTAAATAAAAAGGTCTTAACCTGGTGCCGAAAAACATATAATGACGGTGCCAGGTGGACCTTTCTGGGGAGCACATTTCATAGACGGGGTGCCACCGCAGAGAAGGCCCTCCTCCGGGTACTCTGTCTCCTAATGTCTTTCACAGAGGGTTCCCGGAGGAGGGCTTCTGCTGCCGATCTCAGGGGGCAGGAGGGCAAATAGGGAAGAAGGTGTTCCTTTAGGTATCCTGGTCCCAAGCCATTTAGGGCTTTATAGGTAATAACCAGCACCTTGAATTGAGCCCGGACTTCGATGGGAAGCCAATGGAGCTGATAGAGGACTGGGGTTATATGAGAATAACGCCCAGTCCCTGACAGCATCCTGGCAGCTCTGTTTTGCACCATCTGAAGTATCCAGATGGTCTTCAAGGGCAGCACCACATAAAGCGCATTACAGAACTCCAACCGGGAAGTAAGCAATGCGTGTGTTACTGTTCCTAGGCAATCTTCCTCCAGGTAGGGACGCAGCTGATGGATTAGCCGAAGCTGAAGGAAAGCGCTCCTCACCACCGCTGCCACTTGAGCTTCCAAGGACTGCATCGGATCAAGGAGCACTCCCAAGCTGCGGACCCTGTCCTTTAGAGGGAGTGCAACACCATCCAGGGCAAGGCCCAAGTTACCTACCCAGGAGCTCGAATCACCCACCAACAGAACCTCTGTCTTATCTGGACTGAGTTTCAGTTTATTGGCCCTCATCCAGCCCATTACCTTGGCCAGGCACCGGTTCAGTACAGCCACTGCCTCACCTGGGTTAGTTGAAAAAGAGAGGTAGAGCTGGGTGTCATCAGCATACTGATTACTCCGCAACCCAAACCTTATGACCTCCCCCAGTGGTTTCATGAAGATATTAAATAGCAAGGGGGACAAAATGGAACCCTGCGGTACTCCATGGCAAAGTTGCCATGGCGCAGAGCCAAAGTCCCCCAGTACCACCTTCTGGAATCGGCCGTCAAGGTAGGAGCAGAACAACTGCCAAGCAGTGGCTCCGACTCCCAGTCCTGCCAGCTTATCCAGGAGGATACCATGGTCACTGAAGTCCAGGAGAACCCACAGGGACACACTCCCCGTCTCTCTCCCTGTACAGGTCATCATACAGGGCGACCAAGGCAGATTCAGTACCATAACTGGGTCTGAAGCCAGACTGAAATGGGTCCAGATAATCAGTTTCATCCAAGAGTGCTTGGAGTTGTCTCGCCACCACCCGTTCCAACACCTTGCCCAAAAACGGGATGTTGGCCACCCGTCTATAATTGGAAGTCATCTCTGGATCCAGAGATGCCTTCTTTAGGACAGGCCTGATTACCACCTCCTTTAAAGGAGTGGGCACCTGGCCGTCCCTCAGAGAGGTGTTGATGACCTCCAGGATCCAGGAACCAATCCTGTGTTTGGCTTTGGTCAGCAGCCACGAAGAGCAAGGGTCAAGTAAGCAGGTGGTAGGACGTACTTGTCCAAGCACCTTGTCCACATCATCAGGCCGCATTAACTGAAATTCATTCATTAATACCTGACCAGACAGAGCCATTGGTGTCTCCCCTAAAGGATCTGAATCACTTGTGGAGTCCAGCTATATAAAATCATAATATCTTTGCTAGAATCAAAATGTCAAAGCCATGAATCCACTTTATTTTTCCAAATTCTTCTATGGGCTGGGTGTTAAACAAAAAATTATGCCCTGAAGTCTTGCAGTTTGTAAACACTCTGAAGGTGGAATGCAGGAGGATATGCCCAAACATAATGGATTAAATGGGGTATCTCAGCTAGCTAAATAACGATTTCACTGAATAAAAACAGTTAAGCATACCTCCTCTTCTCCATATCTCCATCTGCTTTGCATTCTTCTTCTGGCTCAGTTTCCTCAGGGCAGTGCTTCTCATTCTGAACTTTCTGGAGGAGCTCTCCCTTGAAGAACTCAGCGGCTTCTGGTGTTGGAAGGGTGTGGTCAATGACTGTTACATCTTTTCCTGCTTTCCAGAGCTTGTAGCGTTCAGGCTGGTATTTCCTCACAAAGACATCCATTGATATTTTGACCATGTCCTTTCTGCACGAGCACTGCACAAAACAACAAGCCAGCTGAGGCTGCTTATCTTTCCATTTTAACCAACTTTACTCTGCTGCCATACCTTCTCTTCCTGCAATTCTCCCAGAATTTCTGATTATACCATCCCAAGTTAGAATTGCAGACATAAAGATTAGAGACTGAAAAGTAACACTAACATGTATAAAATGCATTCCACATTTAAATACTTTGAAATAAAAAAGTGACCAAGTGAATGGCCTTTGATCAATTGATGCTGCTGTACTTCTAAACTGATGTGTGGTTTGGCCCACATGAAAGCATGCAGCTAGTAAGACTGTTGAATGGAAGAACACTTACAAACCTGAAGAAAGAGTAAAATAGACACCTAACATATTTAGGTTTCTGGGACATGTACTGGAACCTCAAAAAGTCCTGTTACCCTGGGCAATATCTTACTACTGGCTAATGCTAATAATGTTGTATTTAAGTTCCCATCTGATAGCATAATATAATTGTCATTTCCAGAGTGATACAGAATACTGCTCCCTATTTCTATTTCACAAGATGAAACAGCAGTATATACATGTATTTCACAAGCTACATTTATCTCTTAACTAATGCTTTACACCTGCTAAATATTGACAATTAAGATAGGTCATGAGTTTTCAAACTACGGCCTGGGCCCACCATGGCCATTTATCCAGCTCGCTTCCGAGGTTTTCCATGCACCCACCACTGCCTGCCTCACCCCCTGCACGGGGAGGCGGTGGCTTGCTCGCGAGATCATTTGGAGAAAACGATCTCCAAGCGAGCAAGCTGAATTGCCTGCCCGCCGCTGCATCGTGGCATGTGCCCACCCCCACCTTGCCATGCCCCCGCACCAGCCCACACACCCTGCCGGCACCACCTTTCTGGCCCGCGCCCAGCACTGACACCTTTCAACTGGCCCCCTGGTGAAAAAGTTTGAAGACCCCTGATATAGGCCAATGGGCAGTAGACCTGCATAGCAACTCAAAGGGCTCTGATGAAATTCTCTCCTCATTCCTACGAAAAGTTTGAATCCAGAGATTTTATTCACACTAAATCCCACTAAACATTTTTATATGCTGTCTCAAACTTACAGATTAAAAAGGTCAACTCAACTTTACATCCCATAATTGTCAATAAAAGCATGTTATTTTTTAAAACTGATTTCTAAATCTCCAATCAACCCAGATCATCACATAGCTAGACAAAGAACTAAAATGTTGTTTTCTAAATAGAAAAGAAGCACACTATTTAACACGTACTAAAACAGACTGCTTTCCATACTCAATCCACCTAAGTGTGGCAAAATTAGTAGATTCAGCGCAGTTGAAACCATGATTAAAACCAGCGTGGTATCCATACGGAAAGGTTATCATGAATTCACCTGCTTCCTGGGTGACCTGAAAGAGAAAAGGTTTACTTGGATTTCCATAGTTCACACAAACCCTAAAACTTGTATTTTTCATTGCTATGGCATTAGTAATAGCATGACTCCTTTACCTAGCTTGCCAGAGAAATTATCTAGTAAAAAGATACTCTAACAAGCCACAAAATAAGCAATTTAATCTTGGCATAAACAATCAAACTAGATCAAACACAAGCAGTTGAACACTGAAGAGTAGAGATTAAATGAAACTCAATCTAATGAACATGAGTTGCATTTGATACATTGTCTAAGGCTGAATCAATGTACCTGTGCTATTCACAAAGTTCTGGGAGATGCAGACTGATTTCGTATGTTATGCAAAGCCATGGTGATTTCTTACCCTTGTTGGTCTGTCATGCTGTCCACACCTAGTCATTGCATTTGTCTGTAGTATGCTTCCAAAAACCACAGAGAGAATCCAGAATATATACTAAGGTTGTCACATTTCACCATGGCTACTCTGGTTGTCCAAACCTGTAATCTCCATGTTACAGAGGCCATTCAGCCATCCTTTCTCTGCCACTCTCAGATCACTAACAAAAGATGTATCATTACCTACCTTGTTTCTATTGGCCAAGCTATGTGGCCATCACCCTTTTTCTTTTGAAAACAGAGACAAACAGGTAAATGGGGAAATCACAGCAAAAATGTTTATTATGGCTAAATAAAAAATCATCTGGGGACTAGAGTGGCTATGAAGTATTGCAGAGGTGCAGACATTTTCAGGAGGGGGAGAGGAAGAACCTGCCTCAAAACCTCAGTGGACCAAGAAGGATGCCCCTACTGAATGTCCAAAGGGAGCAACAGTATGAGAAGAGATGTTGATAAGACAGGAGGCTGCCAGGATATGTGGTGAGACCAGAAGGGTGGAGAAGTGTGAAAACTGTATTGCCATAGGAACCACATCAGCATCTGACTGATAAATTAGGCAAAAATCCACACATCATGGAAACTACACAGGTAGTTTCTGGCATATTTGAGTCCAGCTAGATAAAAATAAGGTGCAAGATAGATCTTAATCATTCACTGATGAACAAATAAACAAATTATATGTAAGCTGTGACTTTGTAGCATCTTCCAATCCTGTAAAACTGATTTTGCTTTTTTGGTTGGAAACTGCAAAAAAGAAGTAGGCCCGACTGTTTGAAATACAACTTATACTCTCTAAGCACAAATCAAAGCAATTTACTGCATGCATCATCCCCTTACAGGGCATTCAACTGTGTATCTCAGAATTCATTTGCAAAAGTGACTACATTTCCTGGGAAGTTTAAAGTAAGTTGCATTTTCTAGAAATAAAAACCCCAGCGATTATTCCAGTCTTAACTAGTATCATATTAAACAATTTGAGCCCTGTTACAAGTTGTAGTGTAGAGTGCTTCTGCCAAGGATTCTAGCCATTCCACTCATTCCCACTTCCTCACTTTATGTCCTATCCCTGAATAGTATAGGGCAAAGTATGAGCATTGTCAGTCCATATTAGGCTGTTTTGGGAGGAAGAACAAATGTGTCCAATCCAATTTAAATTTAAATATTGGATTACTCATTTAATCTCTACAGCTAGCTTTTCTTTCCAATCATAGAGACATTTTTAAAAGCCTTGCCATGAAGCAGGAAATGAGCTGTGCAGGCGACAAGTAGGTATTCTACATTTTTAATCATTATTTCTTTCTCCTACTATCCTTCTTTCCCAGTCATTCTATTCCATTATTTTTCCCATTTGATTTTCAGTTTTCCTTTCTCAACTTAGTCTGTAGACACTGAGCACAAATGATTCTCATTAGGGTGTTTTTTGTGGGCCTTACTCTTTAGTCCCCCCCCCGCCCCAAGATGTGTTTGATATCTAAAAAAAGGTTGGGATCCCCAAGTCTATCAAGGCTTCCCTTTTGTGTTTTGCTGGGTCAATTTTGTCTACATAAGAAGAGTATTTCAAGGAAAGAAGTAATTAAAATAAAGCATTTTCTGGTCTGGTGGTCTAAAAATCTGACTTCTACAATCTTACAACGATAGCAGGTGGTGCATAGCTTTGCTTTAATGTTGTAGCCATGTTGCAGCTGCTTCCTTACCTTATCAAAAGGAATTCCGTATTTCTTCAGTATGGATGGAGAGATCAGGGTCATTTTGTGACGGAGGAAAGCTTCACAGCTCTGGGCACTTCCAGGAAAAAACCCTATTTAAGAAAAGAGTGTTCAGTGTATATATTTGATCTAAACAGACTACACAACTGATTGAAAAAGGCTAAAGGAATAAATACTTTCTACACTACTCTTCTTACTCAAGAAGCTATGAGGATTAGAGACAGGGCTGAAAAGACATTACCATGGGCCAAATGCAAATTTCAGGACAAAAGAAGGCTTGACTTGCACCCATTGTTTTCAGTAGCACATAGGAAGGTGTACTTCTTTATCTAATCTCTTGCCACAATGCAAATTAAGTCAGAGGCTGGAGGACCCCTCATTAGAAAATTTTGACAGATCTTGCACACAACAATGAAGATGCATCTATAAACTAGGACCACTGCCCAGCAGATTTTAGGCATTTAAAAGCAGTAAGTTCAGAAGTAATAGAAAATTGAAGGAGGAATTGGAAGAGAAATACCTGAAATGCTAAAAACAAAGACTCTAAGAGCAGCTATTTACAGCAAGTTTTTACTTTTAGAACCCTAAGAAAAGCAGGATATTGTTCATAGGTTACAGAGAAAATGAAGCTATTAAACTGGACTTCCCTAACTTATGTTAAATAAAGGTTATTTTACTAGCATAAATTGGAATTAAAATGAAGCAAGGTGGATAAAATTGCATGATTTTAAAAATCCCCAAAATCAGGTTTTAAAATTTAATTAAAGAAAGTATTTCTCATTTTTAAAATAGCTAAATAGTGATTAAGTTTTACTATAAATGTCTTAAACCTATATTTACAGCATAATAAAAATGAATTAATGGCCGTGTCACACTCATACATATTGGTAGGAATTCAATCAAGTGCGGAAATTCATTTTCCATCTCATGAAAATGGCTCTGTCCAGCATTGGGCTGTGGTTTCTGATTCTCAGACTGAAGGCACATATGCAAAGATAAAGGCTGGATAAAGTGACTGTTGTTCCAGGCTTCTATAGTGTTGGAGCCAGGCTAAGCAAGGCAGTTTTTCAAATGAGTGTAAATACTAGGTTTCTCAAAATAACTAGCAGTAAATAAGGGGCAGTTGGAGAAACATCTTATGGCCCCTGAGTGAACATCACAGGGACCACAGGATTACTCAGAAACCCTCTTCTGAGGTTATAGACAATGCTCCTTACCCCTGGAAGCAAGAGTCAGAGATCTACTTCCAGCCCCTAACAGACAGCGCAGAGAGAACCACATTGGGGCCTCTCTGAGGTCAGAATACTGACCGAGGAGAATGGGAAAGGGGAATGTTCTGGTGGGTGGTTGGGCGGGATGCGATTTATCCTGAGCCCTCTCCAGTCTCCTTCCTTCCCCATTCAAAACACTGTCATTAGAAAGCCCATCTTGCAAAAAGAAAAGAAAATGGAGGATGGGGAGACAAAGATCACCTCCACTGTTCCTCCCACTCTGCTTCAGACATGCAAAGCATAAAAATCTCAAACAGTCCGTTCATTTGGGGCTTCTCAGCAGTAAGGAACCTCTAAATTGAATCAATGCTTCCCTACCAAATACATGGTGTTAAAGGAAGCTTTTCTATTCAAAGGGAACACAAAGCCAATCACACACACCCTCATGAATATTTGCACTCAAGCCAAAAATAAGCATTTCACTACCAGCAGATGAAAATAAACTATCAAATTTTGTTTTGACCTATCAGTTATGAGCATTTCATTTTCAGTCATTAGTTAGTTTTTGTGAGGACAAAACTGGCCTGATGTTGTATCAAACAGAAAGAAGCAACACAGCTGGAAAAAGAAACAAAATTCTCCATGTGAATCTTCCTGTATTACCATACTTAGGTTTCAATCCTATAGGCCTTGCCCTGCAGTAAGGCCCACTGAACTCAGTGAACTTGTTTCTGAGGAGACATGTATAAGATTGTAGTTTTAATCTCAAGTTATTATGGCTAATGATTAGAATCAAAACCATATATAGTACATTTTTAAAGGCATTCCCTGCATATATTTTAAAAAGAAAGCACAAAAATCATGAACCATGAGACCAAAAGATGCAAATCCTCCTTATAAGAATGAAACACTGTAAACAATATTCTTTTTAGATGTAAATCAACCTGGTTGAAAATTAAATCACTCATCTGGAAACACACTAAGAAGTTTAAATGGGAAATGTGATTAATCAACCCTTTGTCTTGATTGAAATTATGATTTAAATCATCCCATCCTGAAATGAATGTAAACAGCATTATTTTTAGTGAGTTTTGTCCCCCATGAATGCATAAATAAAACTAAATACCTCTTCTCTGAATTCTAACAAATGCTATACCTCTCCCAAGAGAGTGACACCCAGTCTTTGAAAAATAAGCCTATGTACAGCAGCTTTCCAACATCTCAGAAGAGATCTCTCCTAGCCTTCCTTCAACTAGAAATGCTATGGGTTGAGCCTGGAGTTATGCAAAGTATGTTTTCTACCACCAAGCTATATGTTCCTCATGTTCTCTAATCTAAATGGTTGTCCAGCTCTTGTAGTAATTCAAGCTAGTTCCCAGTACACATACATTTTTGGCACCTAATGGATAATACTGATTGATATTTCTCTTCCAATTCCAGGTTGAGGAGGTGTTTAGGGTTTTCAACCTTTCTTTTAAGGTAGGAAAAGAAACGTATTTGTCTATATCTGTGTTCATACAGCCCTTTAAAATGTTAGCCTTGCATTGTCTCTGTTACATTTCATCAGCAATACCCATCAATTTTTCAATGATTGCTACTCTTAAGAATGAATGAAACTGGTTTGCTCAGTAGGGACCTGTCATCAGACCCAGTAAATTTCACCACTCAGTTGACTTTTCAGTTGAACTGCATGATAAATGGGAGAAGGTGTTAACATCAGAAGGGTTTTTTCCCTCCATTACAAAAAGCTATCCCTTGTTAGTAGGTTCCTAATGCTGTTGTGGAAGTGTTAAGAAAGTGTTAAGTGTGAAAGTAGCTCCTACTGCTCTTTGGAAACAACTAACATCAACTAACATCAGTTGAACACATCAGCTGAGACAGGAAGAGATAGTTACCTTTAGCAAGACGTTCCAGACGCTTCCCATGCTCTGGAGGAATGGAATACCTGTAATCACAACCAAGATAAAAGAAACAATTATGGGGTAACTTGGGTCTTTTAAGAGTTTTAGACTTAACCCCCTGACAAAATCCTATGGAAAAATTATTTGTATTACCACAGCAAGAAAATCTATAAGCAAATACAGCTATTTTATTCCTATTGCTTAACTGTTAAACTGAAGAAATTAGAAAGTTTGCTTGCTAACAATGCCGTCTTACTAGGCAATTCATGAAATACAAATCAAAAGACTGGCAAAATATTTCATGCTTATGCACCATGGAAAATTAAATATAATTACGCAATGAAGGAGATCTCACCATGACTTGGGTTCCCCAAAATGCAGGTAGTTAATGCTGTAGAGGTCCATGTCCTCGGTGTGCCAGGCAAATGAAGTTTTCCACATACCAAAGTAGAGATAAGGGGTATTTACCCCCTCAATGGTAATGCCACTTTCATTCTCCACTATATCCAAAATTGTATTCAGATGGCCAATATTCCACTCCTCTATATGCTGAAGAAATGAAGCCAGTCAAATGATAACAGCAACCAACTAACACAAGAAAAGCTATAATTGCTCATCTCCTCACCATGCTCTGTTCCAGAACATTTAAAACAGTGATTACTGGTGTAACTAGCAGTTCTGCTATTGCCAATCTTAATTATGACTTTAAAATACACATAAAAATAGGCCTTTATTTTATTTGTGCTACATTACTGCTATCTTCTAGCTTGTTTGTAACTTCATCAGTGGAAAAGGATAACAATCTTTAAGAAGAATTTAAGCAGAGAGTAAATTATACTTAACTGAATGTTATCACTGCAGTAAATAGCAACATTACAATAGTATAAAAACCTGATTCCTCATGTATACATAAAAGAAAAATAAGCAAATTGGGTATCACTTGTACCTATCATCAGCAAAAAGCATGCCTTCTGACAATGACAATGTATTTGTATTTATACCATTATACTTTTGGACAATACTATTATTTGTTTATATATAATTGTATAAACATTACACATACTCTATTACACACACAGGAAATAGCATTACTAGTGGTTGTATGGGAGGGAAGTAGATGCCTCAGATAATAACAAGCTATTTTTTAGAGTCTTGCTTTTAAATGATACAAGAGAGTAGTGCTGCACATATTCTAGAAAATTTATTTTAGGAAGCAAGTTACGAGCTTTAAAAACACCTTTTGGTTCTTAGCACAAAGGCAGATAGTTTGCAATCAGTGCTGAAAGCAAGGTAAACTCTACCCACACCAGGAAAACTACTACACATGTCTCCCTCTTTACCTTGTCATATAGGGTGCCATTAACATCGGCACCATATATTGGAGCATTAAATGTGAGGTTTTTCCAGTACTTGCGTTCAAGGTCTTCAAAGTCAGTATATCGAGGTGTGCAGTACCTAAAGCAAAACAAATCTGTTTTTATCCTGAACTTCCTGAATAATTTGGTTCACTGGTCATTATCCCAGAATTATCACAAAAAGGGCAAACAGTCAAAAGATAAGTTTAGATAAGCACTATATACAATTAAAAGGTTATAAAGGAAGATGGTTGCATACAACATAAACAATTACTTTATGTCCCTCCTATGGCAGATTGACACAAATTAATGAAGCTAAATAATATGGACATACTTTTCAAGGCCGGTATACTCTAACTTGACTTCCCCCAACTTGGTTCCTGCTAGATGCTTCTGATTTTAACTCCCACCATGCCCAGTGAGCATGGCCAATGGTCAAGAATGCTGGGAATTGTAGTCAAAAACATCTGGAAGGCAGCAAGTTGTAGAAAGCTGCTCCAATACATATATGTAGTCCCATTAAGAACATAAAAATTATGCAAATATCCATTTGACAGAATGCTTTTCTTACTTATCATTATTTGCTATTTTCCTGAACTCCCGAACTGTCATAGCCTTCTTCTGGATGTTATACTGTGTGAAGAGGCCTGATTGACCAGTGACAACTTGCTGAATAGGAGCAGGAATGCTCAGATCATCAATATCATCATACCATCTGCGCGGTTTCCATTCCTTAGGTGGAACAACCTAGAAGGTTCAAGAGAAAAACATGACAAAAGTTCAGAAAACCTGGCCAGTAAATAAAAGAAAGTGGCTCTGCAGATAACATTTCAAGAGACACTTTCCCAGAAAATAATAGAGTTCTCACTCGCATTATATTGCAATAAATTAGTTAATTACTTTATAACAATAAAAGACAGCTAAACTTATTAAAACTGCAAGGTTAAACTACAAGCTGGAAAGCAGGAGATACTTGTTTAAGGGTAATATGGCATACCAGAAAAAAAGTCACTGCAGAACAGAACATATTCCACAGGGTCAGAAAACCAATCAAATACCTCAGGTTCCCAGCAACTTCAAAATCTGGGTGCATAGTACTTCTGCTAACTGAGCTCTACAGATCACAGAATAGTAGAGTTGGACCCAATGTCCCTCTGGCCCCCTCCAACTGCCTGCTCAGTGCAGGACTTCAAGTTAAACCATCCCTCTCAGATGGCTCCATCTCAAATGTAACAGCAACATCTGTACATTCACAGGGTGACTTTCTTCCAGTCACTCACTCTCAGACTAACTCACTTCACAGGACTGCCACTGTGAGGATAAAATGGAACTATGTAAGTCCCCTTGGGATGCTCACAAGAGGAAAAAAGGTAGTATATAAATGTAATAATTATAACAACAAATGTGTATACTATCAAGAGTATTTTTGAGTATCATCTATGGCTAGTCTGTTCTTATACAAGTTAATATTTATATAAAAACATTTAGTATAAGAGAATTTAAGTATTCAAGCCAAGGTTGCATCTGCCTGGGAGAATTCCTCTGTATCTGGTTCAGTGCTTCAGCTGTATTAAAACCACATGCCAAAATGGCACCTCTGGTGATGTTGGGAAGATTACCCATAATGCCCTCTAATCTACTGGAAAGTCAGAAAGAAGAGCAGCACCAATCAGTTCTTGGTATGCAAGGTTTCATGATCAAAATTGCATTTCTAAGGAACTGATTGCAAAGATAAACCTCTACCCAAATGTTCCATGGCCCTTCTACAGTTAAGAAATTATTTAAAAAATGTGCACACAACTACTTTTTTTAGAACTGTTCAAATATCAAAGGTGGAATCCACCAGCAGGACTGTGGGGAAGGGAAGACGCCCTCCTATAGCTCTCTGCACGCCCTGAAGATCTGCTCCAGATGGTTGGGGGATTTACCTCTCATATCAGCACAAATGAGAGATATAAAATAATTAACAGACTCTCTTTCATTTTCCTCATACTACAGGAAAGTTTGTAAGCTTCTTCTGTTACTGGGCCCATTCACACAACAGCACAAGCCACTATGGCTAACACAGAGGGCACTATGCTGACTAATATTTTGAACCTTGCCACCTGGTTCACACAACACAAGCCACTGCAAGCTGAGCACCTCTCTGTGCCATGCAGAAATGGGACCTGTCATGATGCAACAGCTCTCACAAGTAAAATAAGTCCTGTTAGACTGTTGTGTTGTATGAACCAGGTCAATGAGAGCAGTCATGCAAACCGAAGAATTGTAGTGAAAAATCTACAATTTGCGGATTTTCATCAGTGATAAGCATTAAGATTTATTCACAATGAAATTGTGATACCAGAGCAATGTTTATTAGTACAACACTCTGGTATCTCAACCAGCTACATTATACATCTCTGAGTATAAACACACTTTCTGGAACCCTTCTTACCTTTGCCAGACCAGCTCTATGAGCTCCTTGAGACTCTATGTATGCAATATAACGACTGAAATTTTTGAACTCTTCCATAGTCGGGTGGAATGTCATTATTCTGGCACTTGGATTAAGGTTTTCTAATTCGGATGCCATGGTTCTTGTTTAAAACTTTACTTGCCACATCTAAATCAAAAGAAATATTTAAATTATACAACAGCCATTAAAATAATACAAAATATTATATAAGGTGCTTCTCCAGCACAATAAAAGTATGGTAAGAGGTGCTGAACATCAATCAAGGTACAGAGTTTCAGTTTTTCAAACATTATTAAAGATAAGGACTGTCTTGAGAATAAAAAGGTGATCCAGCGCCCCTCACTGTTTTATTTAACATTTTCTTGCTTCCCAACATTCATATAGGACCTTAGTTTTCAGAAGATTAACCGTTACATCATAATGCTGCACTACCAAAGTGCAAGCATCAGGGTGTAATGCCAACACTCCTCTTTGCCATCCCATCAGTTCCACTTAGTTATGGACAGCTGTACAGTAATGACTATAGAAAAGAAGAGAATAGAGCATCAGTGCACTAGCTACTTGCTGGACAGAGCATCTATCTCAGTAACTACATGCTGAGAAATGTATTTTCACAAGATATTTTTTGTGGCGGGTGGAGGGATCAGGTTCTAAACCTTGCCATTGGCATATAAATGGTTTACATTTCCTTTATCGCTAAGCAATAATAAGCAAATAACCCTGAGTAAGGAGGAAGGGAAAGATGCCTCTGCGCTGGGATACACACGCTTTCTAAAAGCGTGTTTTGTTTGTTTACATATAGACCAGCCCTGCCTGGAGAGAAAGGGGGTGTACCCATCACAGGAAGGCGTGCGAACTTATTAATACCCACCTCGAGATAAGGAAGGCCTGGTTGTGCCTACATGTCGGGGTCCTTGAGCAATCCTTTGGGGCGGGGGAGGAGAACAGTATACATTGCTCGCTCACGCGCGTGCAAGGCAGGTGGGGGAAACCGACCATTCCTCTCCTTTTGTGGCAAGAAGGCCCCAGCGCTGAGACAGCGCGGCTTCTTTGCCCTCCGGTTCCATCGGCTCAGGATAAAAAGGATCGGTCCCGTTTGCTCGCCCGCCCGCCCGCCATCTCCCCCCACCCCCCGCGGGGAAAGAGAAACGCTCCGACGCTTCTCGCTCCGCAAACGTCGATTCAGGTTGGGCACGCGAGGGGGGCCCTCCCAGATCAGTCTTTCCTTCCCTCCGTCCATTACCGTTCTTCCCACCGCGACCTCGGTGGCCCACTCCCAACCACCGTCCCGCAAGGCCCCCTGCCTCGTACTCACCTAAGACCCACGGACAGCACCTCCGCCTTTGACAGGGCCCAAGATCGAGTATTCGCCTGAGGCCAACACCGTCTTTCATCCCGCCTCTCACGTCACGCTCACGGCGCGCCAGAAACCAATCCTCACGAGCGCCTACGCAGCTTTTGCCGTATTACAGGCTACATGCGCTGCCGATCACTACGTCTTCTTCGTTTCGTCAGCGTCGCGACAGCGGATCGCATTAGTGCTCCCCGCTGTGAAAGTAGTCCCGTGGCAGCTTACGAGATGCGCGCGACGCGGTTACGAGAGTATTTGTTTAGGCGACAATATGCAGATCCCTCCGCCAAATTAGTTAAAGAATTCCTTCCCTCACCTCGGTTGCTTCCTCCATTTTCTCCTGCCATCGCTCTGGGGTCTTCTCATCACAGAGTTATTGTTCCGATCCAACGGAAGCAACCAATCATGAGGAAAAGGAGTCTTGTTGCTAAGCAGATTTTGTATTTAGATGAAACGCTGAAGAAAGGAAATAAGTGTTCAATCTGATGAAGCTCTTATTTAAAATTTGTGTTTCGTATTGTAAATAATGAGCACGGTTAGAGGAAGAAGCGTCTATGGGAGTGGGTGTGATTTACTACTACTTTTTATTAGTTCTTTTTGGCCTACCGTATTACTTGCTTTCAGTTTCACATTAGCCCTGAAAATGAACACATTTTGAATTACTTATGTCTGCAGGGGAATAATACTACTGTTATTTCATTTACAGATCAGTCAAGACCTATGAAGGTTACAACTGTGAAACATTGACGATAAAGCCCAAATCGGATTAGGCTCAGTTTAAATTGGAGAGACTGCAAATCTCTCTTAATTTTTCCAAAGTAACAGTGCCATTAATGCTGGGCACCATAAACAGGACAGTGTTTATTTCACTGGTTGCCTATCTATGGGGTTCCCAGAGGCTGCTGGTTGGCAACTGTGAGCAGGTTACTGGATTAGATAGGGTTTACTCTGATTCAGGTAGAAAAAAAAAATCATGACACGTTGATAGGAGTAAACCAAGAGAGGATTCCTGTTCCTTCTCCAGATGGAATAACCTTGTGCAGTCAGAATAACAGCAAGGTACTTCCAGATGCCAAGGGAGAGCCTACTGCTCCCACTCAGCTGCACAGTGGCACTCAGAAGGCATTAGGCAGCTATTCTGTTAACTGGTTTTCTGCCATAAGGAAAGCATTTAAAGAAACGGGGAAAATAGGAAGATTACAAACGGACCATTACAAGGCCATCTGGACCCTCTATAAAAATTGTGAACAGGGGATGGCCATACAGCAGTAAAAGCATTGTCTGGAATCACCTAGTGTTACCAGAAGCCTTGATCACCACTTTGTGTATCACTCTTGAAGGTGCTCTTCATAGAGCCTGGATTGATAACCTTAAACATAAGAGCTTACTGGCTCCTCCAAAGACTAGTTCATCCCCATAGTACACTGTCTTTGTCTTTTATTGCCATAATATATTGCCAACTGCATAATACACTGCTTATTATTGTGTGCAATTAACAAGAAGGAACACCATTTGTGTACAGTTAGCAAGAGAAGGCAACTTTAAGTAGGCTGAAGATGGAACACGCTAGAGTGCAGAAAGAAAAAATGTGGAGCCCAGTCCTGTTCATGTTTCTGAACAGTTCTTTGGCTTCAACTGAACTTGTTCTGTTTGTAAATGTGCACAGGGTTGCACCCATTGAACAGAACTTTTTACTCAGAAGGAAGTCCTATTATGTTCAAATGGACATATTCTCTAGTAAGTATACATAGGGCACTATGTATATTTTTGCCACCACAAGAGGTGCTACTTAGATTTTCTGCTGTAAGTATCAAAATGTATCTAGGAGGGTAATTTGATTCAGCTGGTTGAGTTGGCTTGATAAAGCACTGAATCAGAGAAACAGAACTGGATGCCAAATATTTAGTTAACATTATTTTAGGCCACCTTTAAGGATGGAATCATAACAAAGTATCAGACACGATAAAGAGCGTACAAAATGGATACTATAATTATTGCTGAATATGTTCTTTTAAATTATTTCCCTGCTTCTTGGAAGTGAACACATGGTAAATGTAAATTGATTTTCCTCACCCTTTTGACAGCTAAAAGACTGCTATTGCAACCGGAGGGATAAATGTTCACCTCCTATAATACAATGGATTGAAGATTTAACATTTGAACAGATAGCAAATAGACACAACCCTCAAACAGATACATATGTGGATATTTGGTCTTTCACATTTATGTATATGCATAATTCATATATTCAATCTGTATGGTTTTGTTGAAATTTGCAGTGAAAATAAAGTTGCTATAATAAAAACTGTAAAACCATGTTTAATAAAATCAACAAAATACAAATCACTAATAAAAATCAATAGAAATAGGGATTACCAATAAAGCCCACAACCAAATGTTCCAGAGTGGCCAGCCGAAATAGTTAAGTCTTCAGAGCTTTTGTGAAAGGTTGTGAAGAAGCCCTCTGATAAATCCCTGGTGTAAGCTGGTTTTAAAGGTGTGGGGCACTGGAAAGGTAGTATAGGTAGGCTGGTTCAGGAGAAGGCAATATTTTGAGTAATTTGGCCTCAAACCAAATAAAACTGTAAGGATTAAAACCAACACTTTGAACTGGACCTAGAATTGCATTGACAACCAGTGCAGCTCACATAGTAACAGTGTCACATGAGGCATCCACTTAACTGCATTCTGCACCAACTTAAATATCTGAACCATCTGCAAAGTCAACTGCATGTACAGCACCCTGCAATAGTCCAGCTTGGCTATCACCAGAGCAGGAATGTCTGAGGTGAGATTCTTTTAGAATCTGTGAATGCTGCATATGTCCTTGTTAGAAGCTATCCATTGCCAGGGTGACTTATTGCCCACATAAAACTACCCTGGGGAAAGCAATCCAGATTTGCACATCACACCAACTTACGATGGCTGATTACCCATAAAGTACTGCAGTGTCATCTAAATCCAGCCAATGCATGGTTTCATAAAATTAGAATCCTATGGCCCCTCTTGACAGTGTGTGAAACACCATAGGAAAATGCAGATCACACTCTCCATGCCTGTAGACAGAACTATGAGCATGGAGGAGGATCCAATTACAGTTCTTCCTTCCTCCAATCTCTATTCCCTCATAGTCACTACCAAAAGGTGCTCTCACAAAGTGACAACTGTGGCCTTGTAAGAGAAGCTGGACAGGAAGAAAAGGGATGTGCTGGTGGGATGGGAGGGAGAGTCTGCGAAACACAATATTCTGTGGACTCTTGTGTCCCCTCCTCATTTGTCATGGGCAGGTCTCTTCTCTCTTCTCCAGCCAACTCAGATGAGCACAGGTTTTTTGATAGAGCTTAACAGGTTACAAAACCTTATAAATCAAAGTGGAATTTTCCTTGAGATGTGTCAGAAGCTTCATGTGGCCATCTAAAGAGATCAATCCAAACTTAAACATCCTTCTCTTTCAGAAAAGCTTTTGACTCCACCCTCAGAGTGGCTTCCCCTGCTTGAGGGCACTTCAGACACTTCATACTCAGTCTGCTTATTTTTGTGCCATCTCCTGACTGGGTCAACGGCCTGCTTTTCCACCACCTCCTGCCCCAGCTCTGAAATGTCTTCCATGCCAGACTGACTCCCATGTTCTACCTGAGACTCTTCATTAGGTAAGACTGAAGCTGCCAAGTCATCTGCTCTTCTGCCTCCAGAATTGGACAAATTTACCTGGGTAGACTAATATGGTTGAGCTTAGCCCCCACCTCTAACACCATCTACTGAACAATAAGTCAGCTAGATGGGCTCAGAAGCATTTTAGATGGAGTAATACAGGCCAAATTGCCTCCATCCTGTCCTCTCCATCACTGGTTCTTGCTGGAAGAGTATAGGATAGATGGACAGTTCTGAACTGTGAGTTGCCTGTCAGGTGGTGGAACTGCACTCTAAGTGACACAATAAAGGGCTATAAAATTAACTGGGCAACTTCAAAGTTGCTATTAACTTTTTTCATGTAAGTATCCATAGTAAATATAATGCATAATTCTTGGGTATCCTAAACATAATATGTTACATTCTCCAATGCCTATTTTTTCTTAAATGTAATCAGTGTAAGGAAGTGTATATTTCCAAATTCTTCTAAATATTTAGAAGTATACTAATAAAAGCAATTTGCAACTATACCTTTCAGTTTGTAATTCAACATTTAAGTTGTTTACTTTTGGCTATTAGTACACAAATGACTTCAGACATTGACAGAGCTTTTAAATTATCATGACAAACATATTTTGTTAAATCTCAGATGAGATGGGTACTGGCAATTTTTACAATTTTTTTTTTCTGGGAAAAGCCTATGTCACAAATAAATATTCTACATACTAGATTAATTTAATGTAATCACAAGGTATGCTTGGTGATAAGTGCCTGCTTTGATCACAACATTATAGTTGACTTTGTAAGACTTATCTAGAAAGAACAGAAGATTTATGCTGGGCAGAGATTCAATTCTAGTATGACACTAGATCACTTTCTGAGGGAAGACAATACATGCCTCAGGCTAAGCTTGAACTTCTCTTATACTGAAGAAACACCAACCATACTTCCTATCTTGATATGTTTATAGAAGGCCATTACTTTTCTTAGCATGGCATGGCAGAAATAAACATTAAGGACATTAACATTTAACAGTTGTCACCAGCAATATTCACTTAAGTGGCAACCCCTTAAGGGACAAGGATTAATATATTTAAACAAAATTATTAGGTACCTGGAGCCACTGACATAGTTGGGACTTCAAATCAAATGTATACAAATAACTATATGTCTTAGTGAGCCAGATGTTTGATCAACTAGCCCAAGCCAGATGTTGATGACTTTGCGAGTCAAATTCTCCTATGAGAGCATTAGGATGACCCTATTAAGTATGTTTTTATTTAAATAAAAAATGTCAACCTAAAAAAAAAAAATTCAACCTATTAAGCCCTCCTATGGAAAATTTAAAGAAAACCATTCAGCCTCTGAGAAATGTTGATTATGCTCAGGAATTCCTAAGGCTCAAGACAGTGACACCTGCAAGTCTTGGAACAGAAGGAATAAAGACTAGCCAAGAACATATTGCTGGCTGGTTTCCAAGGCATGCTCTGAAAAATTTTGGTTATGCTGAAAGAGCAAGTGGATGACTGACAACTAGCTGTGAGGGAAAGGCTGTGTGTGCTCAACTTCTCCATAGGTTTGGCAGACATGTTGTTTCATTACTAAAGTCCTGGAGCAACTTTTAATATCATGCGGGATGACAGGAGCCATTTTTTATTATGATAAATGTTCTAAAATCACTACCAAAGGAAGCATGTAAGGCTGATGACACATTTATTGTTATCATAGCTGCTCCTGGCTGGAGATTACTTATTAAAAAACAGCAAGAGGGCAGCAGTAGACAGCTGTTGGAAGGGACCAGAATTATTTCTGCTCTCAGATGCAATTACAACCAGAATGAGTGAGTGGAACCCTCTGCCTTTAGGGAAAATCACAAATGTACAAACTAATTTAAGTGGCAAAGCATAAGAGACCCACCCACCCTTCATTTGGAGCCTATATAAACCCTCCCATATGGAACTAATTTAACAGAAATTTAAAGTTACAATAAATTTTTTGCTTGAAATAATACTGACATTTGAGCAATACATATTTTAAAACTAATAATTATAAAGTGTTTATATGCTGGGTACATTGTACCTTAGGGCTGAATTGCATGGGCTGTATCTCTTATTTTATGCCATGGAAACTGCTGGAATGTGAGTGTGGGCGTGCGCGTATGTGTTTGTGTGCGTGTTAATTTGGACTAAACTGGGTTAGTTTAGCATTTGTCCTTAATTCCTGTTTTGGCTATGAATGATCAATCCTCACTACAGGATTTTGTGACAATTGTAATAGTGGCAATGAAGCCCTTACTGGCTGATAGGATGCTATGGTATATGTTACCGAGCATGTTATCTGCTAAGAGAAATGGACATACTTCACATCACTCAAGTTTTGTCAGAGAAGTAAAAGTCTTATCACCAGGAGAGTGAGGAGGACTGAAGAGGTCCCTGGAAGTGCTAAGGCTCAGAGGCAAACAGCCAACACATGAAAGAAGGCACAGAAATAGGAAGCCAGGGGGATGCTATCAGTTTGAGACAGAGTTGTGAGGAGAGTAAGAATAGGAAATGGGCTACAATCTAATGCATGTTTAGATAAGGAAAAGGCCCAACAACCAACCAGGAAATGCTGGAAAGTTCAGGACTTTTTCCCATCTAAACATGTGTAAGACTGAGCCCTTAATGTAGAAAGTAAGGGGCTGATGGAAGGGATTGCTGTGCAGACACTGACAACCATTTGTATGCTGTTGGCAGGGGTTCAGTGCAGGGGGCTAAAGAAAATGAATCCACAGTAGGCAAGCCATTCTGAAGGGCAGGGGCCTAATGAAATGGAGGTCAATAGAAGCTTAAACGAAAGAGAGGCTATGGGTCAAACCACACATACATGCATTTATGAATCATGTTCTCCAATCCGGCTATAACCTTTTACCCTCCGAAAAAATAAAAGTGCACGAGGAGGGAAGCAAACCCCATCTCTCTACAGCTTTAAGACATTTTCCCCAAGACTGGCTTCAGCACCAGAAGCGTTCAAGACAGAAAGGTGGGAAAGAGGTAGTGCAACCATTTATGAGCTGAAGGTCCTCCCACCAGTCAAAGGAGGGGTGGAAAAATCCCCCACCTAATCTTCAACTCACATTCAATCCAGGCAGGAGCAGAGGGAGCCTGTAGGCCATGGGTCCTCAAACTAAGCGGATCCAGCCCGCCTCGCTCGGAGAAGCCGCGGCCTTCAGTGGGGCAGCCACCGCCCCCGTTGAGCGGCTGCCTCCGGGTTAGGCGGAAGCAGAGCTAACATTTTAAAATTAATTTTTAATTCTCATTATTTTTAATTTTTTAATTTTCATTATTTTTTAATGTGCAATGTGCACAGGAATCCATTCATTTTTTCCCGAAACTATAGTCTGGCCCCCCAACAGTCTGAGGGACAGTGAACTGGCCTCCTGTTTAAAAAGTTTGAGGACTCCTGCTGTAGGCAATCAGGACATGATTCTGGTTGCCTTGCCTCCTTTTGCAATGAAGTTTTAGCATAAGAGTGTTGGAGGGTGCAGCAGACATAACTGGATTAGGCAAAGCTGTATTGATGGTAACCAAACACCATGGCATTGGTAAGCTAATTAACACACAGTGAAACAAAAACTCATTTCATCAATTCATGTTGGAGAATTTAATTACTTGATCATCGTTAATTCAGCAGTTTAACTCTGGAGACTTCTGAAATTCTTTTGTTCAGAAATGACCACTTTAAGGTCAGAAGCTCTGGGAGGTTGAGATGCTTTCTGAGTATTGTCCTTTCTGCTTTCAAATTTGTAAACATTCCTACTTTCATATAGAGACTGGCCTCTTTGTCACAGAACGCAGAAGGGCATTACTGGTAGATGATAGCATATATTGTGTTTGGAATATGAGCAGATGGATGAACCTTTGATGTTGTGGCTCTTCTTCCTAGTTACAACTTCCAACATTGTTGACTGCATCTAGGAAAGAGAAACCAAATACATTGTTATAAGATGGGAAATACAGTACTTGGCTCAACAATGCCACAAGTGAGAAGGATCTTGGAATTGTAGATCACAAGCTGAATTTGAGTCAATGATGTGATGGGCAGTAAAAGGGGCAAATGCTATTTTAGGCTGCATTAACAGAAATATCACTTCCAAATCTCATGACATACTAGTTCCCCTTTATTCAGCACTGGTTAGTCCTCATCTAGAGTACTGTCTGGGCACTATAGTTTAAGAAAGATGCAGACAAGATGGTAGGGGTTCAGAAGAGGGCAACAAGGGTGATCCAGGGACTGGAAACAAAGTCATATGAGAAAAGATTGAAAGAATTGGGCATGTTTAAAGTTGAGAAGACTGAGGAGATACAATAGCACTCTGCAAGTACTTGAAAGACTGTCACAAAGGAGGAGAACAGGATCTCTTCTTGTTCATTCTACAGTGCAGGACACAGAATAATGGGCTCAAGTTACCAGGTTCTGGCTGAACAACAGGAAGAAGTCCCTGACTGTTAGAGAAGTATGAAAATGGAACCAATGACCTATGGAGGTTGCAAGTTCCCCCACACTAGAGGCATTCAAGATGTAATGGACAGCCATCTTAAAGAGATGGCTTAACTTGGAGGCTTGCACTGGATTTGATGGCTCTCTGGCCCCTTCCAACTCTACTCTTCCGATGTCTATGATTCTCTGATTCTACGGTCATCACTTATATCAGGGATGTAGAACTTGTAACCATAGGGCTCATCCAGTCTGTGTAGCCTCCTTGGGTTCTTTCAGGGGTAAGGCATGGATCCTAGCTTGCCGTTTGGAGGAATCCCTGCTGCTATCTCTGATGATTCCCTGAGATCTCTGATGTCAAATGACTCTGGAGATGCAGGCTCAGGAGACTTAGGGAAGAGCAGAGATGCCAGCAATGTGAGACGTGTGTGTGTGTGGGGGGGAGGGTTTGCACTTCTTGTGCTCACATGGAGGTCAGTGGTAAAGAACTCAGGCAGGCAGCATCCATGGCAGTGGAGGGGCAGCCGGGCATGAACGAAGACAAGTAGCCAGTGCAGAAGGGAAAACAGGAAGTGGGGGCACTTGTCTGTGCCCTGTCTGCAGGCAACCCAGCCATTGCTAAGCAGACAGGGTGACAACCAATGGTGACTGGACTGGCTGCAGTCACCACTGAAATGAGAAAACCTCAGAAAAACATTGCAACCGGCCTTACACATAACAAGAAGCAATACTGAAATGTAGAAACCTTTGAACAAACTGTTGGTTTTCCGTGGGGATTCATGGTAACCCAAAGTGCCACTTTTCACCATGCTTCCGGTATTTATACATAATAAGCCATTCCTGCCATGGTTTGTTGTGATCTGTGAATACAACTAGTATGAAATCTTGACATGTGGTCTGTGCCTCAATCTTCTTTCTGATGTTTACTGGTCCTGAAGTGAGGAAGTAAGTGGTAAGTTGTTCCTGAGCCAATATATTGTGGGACTAGAGAAATAAGACAATAATGCTAGGGAAAGCCAAAGGCAGAAGAGGAATACCAAAATTGAGATGGATTAGTTCCACAAAAAGAGCCATAGTCTTGAACTTAGAAGAGCTGAGCAGGGTTGTCAAGGACAGGACATTTTGGAGGGCTTTCATTCATAGGATTGCCATAAGTCATAAATGACTTGATGGCACATCACAACAACGGAGCAAAGGGGCTGTGGTATCATAGACTTGCCACATCTGTAGGCTTGCAATATTATCATGGGACATTATGGGGATATTCGTCCTTTCTGTGGAACTGTTACAGAGACTACTTGACATGCCCCCACACCAGTTTTGGCCAGAAATGTTACGGGGCAAGGCACCAAGCAGTGGGAAAAGGGTGGCACTGAATTTCACAAATTGGGTTGAGATCACCAGCCACAGCTAGGGGTGGATGGGAAGGTAACATCTGGACTAAGTTGCTACAGATAGGGTCCTGAGTGAAGAATGTGGTATTGTAATAGTGGGAAGTAGCAGTAGTACTGGCTGTCCTTTGCTCTACTATAGCAGTAGCATTTTTGCCAGAGGGAAGGTTCTCAGGCCTGCCCCAGAATTCTCTTTCAGAGGTGGCAGATGAGCTACAATTGTAGCTTCATGTCACAAACTTCTCTAGGATACAAGAGCCATTTGCAAAGTTATCTATCCCAGGTTACGGTATCAGAATGGTACTGATCGATGTAGTAGGTACAGTGAGGAAATATCACAGGGCAGCCAGCTCATGCAAATAATTCGGGTGGCAAAGAGACCCTTTCGTGAAAAAAGTGCATCTAATCTTAAAATTGAGGAATTGAAAATCATGAGTGTTGAAGAACCAATTGTTCTTGTAGTCTTTAATTTAATGTATCTAATTCTTTAGTCTTTATTTCCAACATATGTCCCATCTTCTTTCAGGAACCATGAAAACTATAGTGTGACTTTTTGGAAAAAGAAAGTCTGGAATTCTCATAGTTATAGTTGGGTCCTTTGGCAACACTAAAATGTCTTTGGTATTGCATGTGGGCCCATAGGATATCTGTTGCTTCTTGTGCTAGACAGAAAACCAGGTACAAAGTAGCTAATCATAACTTTCACAAATAGTCTTGTTAGGTATTTTATTACTAGTCTTCTGGCATGATTGGGGAAATTTAAATTTGTGGGAACGACTGTTTCTTTTCCTCTTTTCCTGTCCCCCAGAAGTAAAATGTTGACTTATTTGGAAAGAATGCTAAGGCTTTTACTTGTTCCTGAATATTTCTGTTCAATCTAATGGAACAGACCTTCAAAGTCCCTGGGGTCCTTGCTTTATGGATGCAATTTACCTTCAAAATATCTTTGAGATGCTTGCTATGGATAATTCAAAGAGTGCAATTGCATTAGATATGAATGCACAAGCCAAACTATAGATAAATGCAGGAGACATTAAGAGAATCAGGAGGGAGTGAGAAGAAGCTCAAATATGACAGGAGTAAAAACCAAAACCATTACAGATAATAATTGACTGAGGAAAACAAAGGAAAGGGGGAATGAAGGGGAGGCTTTTTTTGGGCTCAGCTACAGCATGCTGGATGGAGAGAGAAGAGGGATGACATTTCAGTGAGACATGAAACATGGGAAACATGTCTGAACAAAGTAATTTATTCAGAAATGCACTGAATTAGTGGAATGAATTATCTGGTATTTTTTTCTTGTTTGATTCAGGATGAGATTGTTCTATGAAGCTCAGGTATGCACAGATTTGAAACTAAGTTTGAATGAACTTGGTGAGGCCATTTTACACAGAACTTTACACAATGTTATCATGTGAGATACCATAGCAAAGAAACCTGGAATTCCGTTGCCCTTTTCCAGTTTTTGTTGGAAGTGATCTTTCCAGGTTTGGGGCAGGATGCTTGGTAAACCTATTAGATTCTTAAAGCAGATTCTAATTCTGTATTTGGACCACATGGTAAGTTCTCAGGTCTGACACCGTCTTCAGAAGACATTTCTGGGGCTTAACTTGCCAGAATTCAACCTGTTTTCTTCCTTCTGTGCCTCATGGGAGCTGAACCTTCTTGGAAGCTTCATCCCATTGAAGATTTTAAAAAAATCAGTATATTTAGCTTAAAGCTCTCATCACCAGTAACTAAACCTTAGGAAAGCCATTTTAACTTCTCAGAATGGGGAAAAAAACTCTGCAAAACCCAGGAGATCACTGAAAGGCTGGTGCTTCAGAGAAAGGATTGGAGTCAAAGAAGAGGGCATGTCCCTCTGAGGAACCTTGGAGGGCTCAAATGGGATTCCAGGCAGGTTGGATTTGGCTCCATGGGCCTGAGAT
Source organism: Varanus komodoensis (assembly GCF_004798865.1). Classification (NCBI taxonomy): domain Eukaryota; kingdom Metazoa; phylum Chordata; class Lepidosauria; order Squamata; family Varanidae; genus Varanus; species Varanus komodoensis. The sequence goes on from NW_025335268.1 coordinate 119,286,272, forward strand.
TCAATACTCCTTTATAGAGCCACAATGCAGATTTTAGCTCTGGGTTATCTTCTCCTGGTCCCTTCATCCACTTTCCCCTTCTTCCTGCTGAAACAATCAGGATTTGCATGTTTCTGCACAGCATACAGGAGACTAGGGGAGGCAATAGAAGGAAGGAAGATTGTGACAGTAGAAGCTGCTTCCGAATCACAAGGTTCCCCAAGTGGTCACATGCCACACTATCTTGGCACAACAGTACACAGCCCATTATCAAATTAAGAACTGCATCTTGCTTAGGGTTGTCATTCATAGCAATTGTACAGTCGTGGCTCTTCCATGGTTGCTTTCTACACTGCTCAGTATCATCATAGAGAGAAAGAGCAGGAATGGGGAGCCTGTTGTCAGACCACAAGTGTTGGCTGAAGACGATGTGGGAAGTTCCGCACCCCGAGTGTACCAGGAGCGAAGGAGAGGTTGGATTCACACCAGTATCCCTCCAGTTGGTTCTGGTGCTGGCTTGGCTCCTCATGTATTACCCTGCCTGTGTTATCAGAGTGGTGCCATAAGAAGCAACAATGTAACTCCTATAAGAATTGAGCCTTGGTTGAGTCCCAATTTGGCAAGGGGTGTATGCATCCAGAATGAACAGGAGTATATTTAAGCTGCTCAGTTTGGCTGACTTGCTTTACGGAGACACCAGCCTCCCCTGCCTTGGCAACTCAGGGCATACTTCTCTCTACCATCATTCTCCTAAAATACACACTTCCTCTCTCTCCCTTGTTGACAAACGTTCATGGAGTCTTTGCTCTAGCCATGACCCCAGTGAATCAAGTGGAGATGATCCTTGCAGGAAAGGAAGGGATGATGCTTTATTATTTAGTGTTGTGGGGTCCATCCATTTCTGCTGTCGGACCAGAACTGCAGACAAACATATTTATCACTGAAATGGGATGCTAAACACTTAGGATCAGGCGTTTCTGTAGCAAATGCTGAAAATGGTGTGTTCCAGACTCTAGGTCACACTGCATCCTGAATGGAGGGCATGAACTTACAGCTTGACAGTTCCATTAGACTTCCTTGAAGTTCATGTTACCAATTTTAAGTTGAAACAATTTATGTTTTCTGTACAGTAATGTATGACCCACACTCTCTCCTTTCAGTATTATTCTTTGGCAGGACATTGAGTGTTCCAACCATGAGCATGAGAGATACAAGAGCAGAAGAGGCTTAAAACAAACCTCTCAGGTCTGTTGCTTCCCAATGAGGCAAAAGGTTCCCTCATTCTAAACTCAGTTCTCCAAAGTTACGTAGCTGGTTCTTCTGTAATTTGGTGCAGGGGTTGCTGTCTGGCTGAAGAACCTCTCTCTCTCTCTCCATTCCCAGAAAGGTCCAGTCAGAGTTTGGGTTTCATGGCTGAGCCCTGGTGCTTTCCCACCTCAAGCACTTTTCTACCTGCTAAGAGTAACTAGTTTATTTAGACTCTGTTGCTGGGCAAAGCCAATCAGGACAGCAATAGAAGAAGGGCATAATTAAAGACTGACCACATCTGAATGTGCTGGAGGTTTGGACTGTACATATGCGGAGAACAACAAAGCTTTCAGGGCCAAAAATAGATACCATACAGAGAAAGCCTAAGGCTGAGCTCTTAATTTTCTCTATCCCTATCAGCTCATTTATTTATCTTCCTTCTGGGCATATGCTAAATATGAAATAAAAAGCGATTGATTCAGCCCTGAAAAGCAAAGCATTTGTTCCAATCACACTTCCTGCATCCGGGTGGAAGAAAGTCCAAGACCCGCTGAACTCCACTGGGACTAATTTGTAGGTGAGGCAAACTTCTTCCTCTCACAGCTGCTCTGCCTCACCTGAGGAAATACCAAGCAGGGGTTGGCTTCTATATGAGCAAATTAAAGGACCAGCCGATCTTTTGAGAAGCGAACATCTGAAATAGGGAATGTGAAGCAATGGCACCATTCCCTCAATTGCATTTTGTTCTTCGTTTGCTTTCTGCTCAGACACTGTTCTTGCCATAGAGTTAAAAATTTCACAGGAGATTCAAAAGGCCACCCCAGAAAACCGATCCTTCAAGCCTTTGCCCTCTGAGCAAGAGCCAGCCAAGAGGAATGTTGGAGGTGATTTTTGCCTTCTTGTCCTTCTACTTCACCCTGCAAAAAAAGTCAGGCAGACAGTGCTATTCTAATAGACAGACGGAGCTGTTCTTTTGGCACTGGTGCGATGTGTACCCCAAGCTCCCTTGTTGCTGCACCAGTTGCAGCTTTAGACCTGGGTGCAAGGCCAGCCCCAGAAGGACTATGTTACAACCATTACTCCTGGGTACATGTTCTACAGCCTGGATCAATCCAGTTAATTCAAAACTATGGATTCAATTAAACAGCTAGAAATTCTCTTACCTTATCTTTTCTGTTACCTTTTCTTTGGAAGTGGAGGCAAATATCCTCAAATGTATCTATCGCTTCCACTTTGAAGATGCCAGGAGACATGGGTATGCCAAAGCTATCAATGGAACAGTGTATAAGAAGGGTAGGCACCTCTGGGAACAATTGTGTGTGTTTGCCCAGGATGTTTTTTGCCCAGGATCCCACTTGCTATTTTTTCAAATTAATTCTCACTGGCAGCTCAGATTGCTGCAATATCAGCACTTGACGGCACTGAAACTGTTGGTTCAAAGGAGTTGCCCAGTGTGTTGGCATTCAGAGTTCCCACCTCTGTCTTATGCTCAGTCTGTAAAGTAAGTCACCTGGCTTTTGCCATCTCTCCCATGGTGGCCATTTTATGAAAGTGGTCAGAACGATTTCTCAAATTGCCACATGTATTCAAAGCCCCAAAGGTTGCCTGCCCCTTTTATATCTTATGATATGAAAAGTGTTGGTGGAGGCAACTTGTTTATTTATTTCATTTCTGGACTGTCCCATAGCTGAAGCTATCTGGGCAGTTTATAACAGTGCATAAAGCAAAGCAATAAAATACAGTATACATACCATAAACCTGAAATGAATTTAAAATAACTAAAAACATACAGTGAAAAATGGACCCTATAAAGGAAAAGAATCAGCTGGATAATCTCCTCTAGCCCCTGAGTAACCAAGCAGATCTTTACAGCCTCTCCATAAAGGGTTTTCTTGACCTGGCACCCAAAAGATGGCACATTTGGTGCCAGGCGGCACACAGTGGGAAGGTTGTTTTAAAGATGGGGGGCTGCCACAGAAAAAGCTGTCCCTCTTGTTTCCGCCTCCAGAGACTCTGTCAGGGTTGGCCGTCAGAGGAAGGCCCTAAGGTTGAGCATAGTAGCTGAGTAGATTACAGCTGGGAGAGATGTTCCAACGGATATTGCAGTCCCAAGTCATGTAAGGCTTTGTAGGTTAGAACCAGCCACTTAAACTGAGCTCAGAAGCATACAAGCGGCCAATACAGGCAGGCCAGAATCCATCTTATATGTCTGGACCTACAGGTCCCAGGGACTAATCTGGCTGCCACATTCTGCACAATCTGCAGCTTCTGAACTGTCTTTGAGGGCAGCCCCACATGGAATGCATTGCAGGAATCTAGAGATTACCAGAGCATAGATTACTGAAACCAGGCTATCCTTGCTCAGATAGGAACACAGCTGGGCCACCAGAGAAGGCACTCTGAACACTGAGGCCACCTGAGCCTCAAGTGACAAAGCTAGGTCAAGAAGAACCCCCAGACTACAAGCCTGTTCCTTTGAGTATGCGTGTGTGTTGGGGGGGATGCCACCCTATCTAGTACAGGTTGAACACCCTCTATCTCATGAAAGGTAGCAGCCACAAACAACCTCTTGGTCTTGTCTGAATTGAGTTTCAGTTTGTTGACCTTCGTCAGTCCATTGTCATAGTCAGGCACCAGCTTAGCACATTCACAACTTCATTTGCTGAAGAAGAAAAGGTGAAATAAGAGTTGTGAGTCATCAGCATACTAATGGCAACATATTCCGAAACTCCAGATGACACTATTCATGTAAATGTTGGGCAAGAGAACAAACCCCTGAGGAATTCCATGCTGGAGAATCAAGCACCACCTTCTGAAGACAGCCCTCCAAATAGTGGATCCACTGCAGTGCAATATCCCACACTCTCAGTTCAGGAGGATATCATGGTTGATGGTATAAAAGCACCCAAGAGGTCCAGGAGTATCAACAGAGTCACACTCCTGCATCTCTCTCCCAGCACAGGTCATCCTTCAGGGCAATCAAGGCTGTTTCCATGCCAGAATCCAGTATGAACCCTGACTGAAATGGATGCAGATAATCAGTCTTATCCAAGAGTGCTTGGAGTTGATTGGCAACCACCCTCTCAAGAACATTGCCCAGATATTTACTACCAGCCTAAAGTCATTCTAGTCTTTCAGGTCAAGGGAGGATTTTTTGTCAAAAGTGACCTCTCTGTTGTCTCTTTCAGAAGGTATAGGGCATCCATCTTCTCCCTGTCCAGCCAATTGTTCCTTCCTTATTAGCAGAGGTGGTTGCATGAAGCCGGCCAAGCACCTTGTGAACATCCTCAAGCTGTACCAACTGAAACTCAGTCCAATAAAGCTGGACCAAACAGTTCTCTGGATATTTGAAATCTAAGTTCTGACAGATGCAAGAGATGTTTTCCTGGAAGTGTGCAGCAAATAAATTATAGTGGGTCTCAGATGGTTCAAAGATGTCCTTAGGGTCAGTGTGTAATAAGCGCTGGACAACCCGGAAAAAACTCTGGGTGGCAAAGGGAAGAATTAATAGAGGCAGTGAGATATTATAAGAGCACACCAGGGTTTGATTGTGTCCGTGGGATCAGCTGAGACAGCAAAGATTGCTGGAGAGGCAGGAGTGGGGCAGCCTGCAGCAGATTTTACAGTGTAGCAGCCATTTGCCCAGCAGTCCCACAAGCTCTTTGCCATTCTCAGGGTGCAGGATGCCCAGACACTGGTATTTCTTTTGCCTTTCTGGAAAATAAAGCACTGAAGGTACAACTTAAATCTTCTGGCATAGGAATTGATTTAAAGCAGCTTCCCCCAAGCCTGGTTCCTTTTAGCTGTTTGGGATTTTAACTCAGTTGCAGGCAGCAGAACTGACGGGAATTATAGTCCAATAGAGCTGAAGGGTTTTATATTGGAGAAAGCAGCTTTATAGCATTCTGAAGAATAATTTCACTTCATACTTCTTCTCATTATAGTTCATACCTATTGCTATTAACCACTCTGTAGGAATTCTTAGCTGAACATTTCTAGTTCTTAGTTGTTAATGGGATACAGGAATCAGGCAGGACTGGAGCTGAGTGCCACAGAGTTACAGTGGGCCATCAGGCTGTTCTGTGAAGAGGCTGTGAGAGTTGGTTTCTTCTAAGGATATAACCCTTAATCAGTTACATTAACTGAATAAAAAACTCTTTACATCAACTAAAAGGGGTCCTATTTTTAGTACAACTGTAGGTGACATGCATCATTTGAGGAGCCATTGAATAGGATCCAAAGTTGTGCTTAGCGGAGTTCTCCGTGTACTAGATGGCAACCATGAGGAGGCAATCTTTGAGATCCTCCTAACCTCTGCGCCTCCTGGAAAGCCACCCTGGGGGATTGGGTGACTTTCTACAGCAACTTGAGATGTAATGATGGGGAAGGGAGAATTGGTGAAGATGTTCTCGTTGCCCCATGCCTCAAGCAAGGAGTCCCCGTGGGAAAAGGAAGCCCTTTCAGGTGCACAGTGACCAATCTGCATCAAATCCATTTCCCCTTCTCTCACACAGGACAGGAAGGAATGCCTCTTATGAGATGATTCGTTCATCCTTTAATGACATGGGTTTTGCTTCAAAACTATTGTGTTTACTCATACACAAAAGTAGTCTATGAATTAACTGACAAAACAGTATGCACAATCAGCTACAATTTCTTTAATCAATTGAAAGTCCTACTTTTGACCTACCATTTTCAGATTTTAAGCACATGAAGGTAGTTATGTTGGCCAAAAGAAAGATCATGCACTCACACAAATGCTAAAATGCATATTTAGAGTAAAACATTAATAAGACTACCTCAAAGGTCAGCAAATACTGCTCTGGCTTTCAAGTTTACCGGAAGACTTCATTAGGCAAGAAAATAAACAAGGCAAGAAAGTAGAGAAAGGGTAGAAAGTAACTGATGTTATAGCTGTTTGCTTAAGTCATATCAGCTTTAGCAAATCAGAGATTCCTTGGGAGGTGGAAATGGCAGCAGATAGAGACTGGACAGTTTTTATATTGGCAAAGCTTGATATAGTCTCATGTGGTGTGCTTCTAATTAAGTGGAAGTCTAACTGGGCAGTTCTATCTAGTGGTTGAAAGGGACCTAGCCATACAGAATTAAATTCCAGGTTCAGGTATAAAACTGAATAAGATCATCTTCCTCTATCATGTACCTGTGCTGTTAAATGAAGCTCACACTTTTTACAAGAACATCCAGACTAAAAATTTATTCACACTTACCAAGGAGTCAGTCCTTTTGAGCAGAGGGGCCATACTTTAGAGTAAATATTTAAAGAATTACAGAGCCTTTTAAGACGACTTTGCTAGTATATTAATTAATGAATAACACACAGGCAAACTGAGGCTCGGGAGCCACATGTGGCTCTTTGAGTTTATTTTGTGTCTTGCTGCCATGGGCACCCACAGGCTCCCACCTCCAGCTGAGCCCACAAGCACCCACTTGCAGCTCTCAAACATCTGACATTTACTGTATGTGCCTTTTCCATCAAGCAAGTCTGGTCACCCCTGGCAGAGAAGAGCAAAAAGAGGCCAACACCCACAGTCTTTCATAGGAGGTCGCAGGGTTGGAAAAGCAACTCCTCCCTTGCATAAAAGCTCACCTATTGATGCAAAAGCTAAGGCAGAGAAGAAAGGGCTTAGCTAGAACCCTGCTGAATATTGCGGGTGAGTTTGGGGGACTTGGGCAATAAGAGAAGGAAATCTCTGCCTTCAGGACTGAGGAAGCTGCTGCTCTGGGCTACACTGATGTTGTGCCCTGTTGGGCAAGCAATTGGTGTGGGTTGGCTATGACACTCAGAAGCCTCTGGCCTAACATCGTGGAAGTGCAGAAGTGGAGGTCTGCAGGTAGCACTGCTACTGCCCTCTTTTGCCCCCGGTGGCTTTTGGAGTTAGTCACCTACAGGAAATGGTCTGAAGCAGATCAGAAGGTGGAGGAGGGCAGGTGGGACATTCTGCTCAAATCAGTTAAGATTGGGAAGATTTCATGGTGCAGGTGTATCTTCAGCCAATGTTTGCCCACACTTGTACTAGGTGATTGATGTGATAACAGGTGTGTTGCTGATGACTACAGTTTTCTCAAATGGCGGGGGGGGGGGGGTGTTTGCAGGGGAATGACCATATTTAAGGCCAGCTTTCTTTTTCTGCTTTAGGGTGAACAGTTGGAGGGCTCTTTGCTGCAGCATTTCTGTAGCAGAACTGCAATTGCCACTGGTCCCCCATCCTGATCTGCTGCTAAGGCAAAAATAATCCCCGATTTGCAGAGGTCCCCCTTCTGAGACATTGTGCTGTGCATGTGAAGCACTGGGCACAATTCCATGCTGGGTTCTTGCACGGAGGGCTCAGAGTCCTCGTGGGACAAGCGAGTGAGAGGAGAAGCCCAAACATGACAAAGGCAATGGGAGGGAAGGCGATCGAGGCTGCAGTGATTCTGAATTAAAGACCTGATCTGGCAGAGGGAGAAGTACTGTTTGCAGCTAGCCACTCAGGCAATGGCTGATTGTGTGCCTGGTGTCACATTTGGTTTTGGCCTTCACATATCTTTAAAGGGGCAGCCATAGTTTAATTATAGAGTGGATTCATAGTACTTTTAAATCAGGGTAGCCAAAGGGAGCCTCCATGGTCAGGGGCAGGGTGCCCGTTATACCAGCTGTTTTTAGAAACAAAGCAGGAAGAGGAGAGGCCTTCATCCTTGGCCTGGTGGTGTCCTCAGATGCAGTAGGCCAGCCATTAGCCTGACCTGGCAGGACTCGGAGTTCTTATGGGATGTTGCAAGGATCACTTCTGCTCATTTTCCCTTGGAAACAGACAGAGAAATGGCTCAAATGACACCTAAAGGTGCAGAAAATAGAGCTTGAGATGGTTTTGCGGTTTTTGTAGAAAATCAGGCCCTTACTTGGCAACCTGCACAAGATGCTGTCTGGTCTTGCTAGAGCTTTGTTCCTGGCTTCAGCGGGTGATACTGCCCTGAGCTATTAGTTGCTGAGGAGATGTCTTGACTGTGCAGATTAATACACAAGGAGCGTATTAAGTAGGGACACCAAAGTGCCTTTAATTGGAGCAGCTTGACTTTTTCTGTTCTGTTTGGTTGCTCTGGCAACTAAAGGCAATAGAGTTCATGCATCCTAGTTAATGAAGGACACCGTAGTTCAGTTCCTGGTGCATCAGTTAAGCCAAGTTCACTCTATTATGTCTTGGAGGAGTTCCTCAAGGAGGGATACTTGGCAGTTGCCACAACTTGGTGTACCAAAACATGTAGGCATGTGTCACAAACCTTTGGCTATTTTCATCAAAATGTTTCCAACCTGGGAAGGTCTTTCCACCTTTCTTCCAGTCTCTGTTGGGAACTAGTATCCAGAACTCAACTCACTGTTTAAGTGGAACCTGTATACAGAATTTCTACCTTATGCTATCATCTTTTCCCTGGCCTCTTTCAAGACCACGTAAGTCCCGCTTTTCTCAAAATGGCACCTGATATTGCTGAATCCAGCACTCAGGAACTGATCCAAATAGAGCCTCTGTCATGCAGCTGTTCCCTGGCACTTCCCGCTTTTTCTCAGGGGCAGGATGACAGATTGACAGATCTTTTTGTACTTGCAACTGTATGCAACTGTATTACCTCCATTGCAGTTTTATGATGATAGAAATGACTTACAGTGAGCACAAAACTACAGTTCTGAGGATTCTTTTTGGGGAAACTGTTGTAATACAGCTAGTATAAAACTAATAAGCAGGCATCATGTACACGGACCATTTACACCAGGGAAGTGACTGCAGTCCATCAAAAGAGAAGCAGCAAAACAAGGACATCGCAGTCACTAACTCTGCAGCCACTTTGTACTCGGTCCTTTTCTGGACTGCATGTGTTGGTCTGTGGGAATTTGTTGGGTAGTTGAATGATCTTGCAAAGGGGAAGGGTGTGTGAGAATAAATTGACTTTTGTGAGTCTGTAAATATCACTAGATACACATACAGCCAAAACCCAGTGAGGCATTTTGCAAGAAGACAAACTTAGTTGGAACAACAGGTATAAGCCAAACCTTAGAAAAGGTGATAGTTTGGGGAAAGCGCAAAGTTTGTGTTTCTACAATGGGCTAGAGACAAACTGATTAACAAATTGAAAAAGACCGGTAATGTTATGAAGGGTTTGGAATGCAACAGGCACCAGCACAAAGTAAGTGTATTTTATCAGGCCACATGAGAATGAGATCTTCATTATGCTGGAAGTTTTGGGTCCTCTGCCAACTGCAAGTGCATTGCAGCCAGATGGGTGTCCACATGGGGAAGCAGGGCAGAGGGCTGGACTTGATGGCCTTATATGCCCTTCCAACTCCACTACTACTGCATTTCAGGTTTTGGTAGGTAGGATGACATTCAGATTCAAGATTCACAGTAACATGCAATGCTCTATTTTTCTCTAAAACAGCAAATTACATGAAATCAGTACATTAAGAGCATTTGTTGTGGTTACAAATAACATTATGAAAGAAAAGGTTATGCCTACTGGGACCTCTGTCTGGTGGTCTTTTCCTTTAATAGTGTGTTTCTCCCTGGAAGCAGTATAAGAGTTTTTCCCTTCGTGATTGGTTTTAAAAGACCATTTCCAAGTTAAGCCCATGTTTCACTGAGGAGGAGAGAGAGGAAGATCTTTTCAGCAAGGACCAGTGTCCAGGAAGGTAGCTGAGTTCTGAATACTTGAACGCCAGCGCTTGCCTTTTTCAGACCACTGCCTGAGGAGAAAACCTGGATCCAGGATTGAGCAGTTTTAAGAGGCAAATGTTATGTGTACAGAATTCAGTCCTGACAGTGAAGCTCAGTATGTCATGTCCTATGAGACACTGAACCGCCTCCTAGAGAAGGTATCAAGCTAGGTTTTTCTCTCTGATTTGTACCTGTCCAAATAGAGAGGCAGGAAGAATCTTCAATATTCACCTGCAGGTCGCTAGATGATTGATCAGCCCCGCTGCCCCTCCTATACAAGAGGCATGTGATGTCATGTCTGGCTCTGTTACTGATCCCCTTGCTATAAATAAAAGCCGTATGCACCATAAACATAGATCTACTAGCTGCAAGACAATCATTACTTGGCAATGGTGTCATATTGTGGCTACAGCAGTTTAGGCTACATTTTACAGAAAGGAAGCTGAAACCTGGGTGGTCAAAGGATTTTGTCTTTTAGGCATCAAGGTTAATGCAATGCAAACATAACTTGGCATTGTCAGAGTCTCTTTACCAGTGGTGAGAATAACTACCAGGAGCTGCAGAGAAGATTGAATTGCCTGGAACCCAGTGTCTTTATTGGTGAGGTCACTCAGGCCCTCTGCAGTTACTTATGACATCATGCTACCTGGCAGTGGTCTCCACCACCAACCACAAAATCACCGCCCATGTACAGACATTTTTATAACTTTCCAGTCACATGCAGAGTATTAGGTTTCCAGATAATGGTAACAGAATAGAATCCTGATGTCTTCATACACGAAACAATGCTCTAAACTGATTAGAAATGCCTGAGGCAATAGAATAGAAAATTTCCCCGACTGAGCCTTATTGACAAGTCAATTCAGTGAATTCCTGATAGTTTGGATCAGACTCCCTGTCTGTTTAGCATGCAAATATGTCTGATGGAGGAACCATTGAGGAAAACTGGTTTGACAACCACACTGTACAGGTGCTTGCCTCTGTGGGACTAGATGATCAAATGGGTCCATTCTGAAACAAATGAATGTCTTTGTCTCATCTACAGCTGATGGGAACTCTGGTATTTCCCCACTGATGGTATTAGCCCTACAGCAGCTTCTCAGTCCAGCTAAAAATTCCATCTTCTTAAAGGAACAGCAACGCTAAACAGTAACCTGGCTTGGAATTCTGCTGCTTTCTGAGAAAGGGGCACAAGTTTGATTTTATAACACAAAGGCACATATAAGCAACCTTTTTCTATCAGGATTTATTCTGAATTTCCCCATCAGCATGCAACCTATTCATGTGGTAACCTCTGCAGGACATTATACCATACAAACACACAGTTTAATATGAGTGGATGATTCTCTTTTGATGAAAACAGGTTAGAGTTTGCCCCTTTTTTCTTGGCCAGTTCTTAGTCATTTTTTAAAAAGTTCTAAACTATGGTACTTCTGCAAAGCTTTTCTCTGAAGCAATGCCTGTTTGCCCTTCCCTTTCAGTCTTGTAGTGACAAAAATAAGTTTCTTAACCTTATTGATAAACTTAAATTTAATAAATCACCATGTCCAGGTGGTTTCCATCCTAAGTTCTTAAAAAGCTCAAATATGAAATTGCTGACCTTCTTACAAAAATATGTTATATGTCCCTATGATCAGTCTCTGCATCACTGAAGAATAATAACACCAATTTTTCAAAAGGAATCTGGGGTTGAGGATGGGTGAGATCTAAAAAATTATAAGCCAGTTATCTTAATGTTCATTCACATTAATAGGTTGAATGTGTTATTAAAGATAGATTCAGCAAGCAGACAGAAGGACAAGCCCTGCTGAAAAAGAATCAACATGACTTCTGCAAAGATAAGTCCTGTCTCAATAATCTATTAGATTTTTTGAGAGTGCAGTAAGCAATTTAAAACTTTTCTATACCATCCCATACTTAGAGGTTAAGCATGTGGATAGGGATGATCCAGTAGACATTGTTTACTCAGACATCCAAAAGGCTTTTGACCAAGGCCCCTGAGCAAATTTAGTAGTCATGGAATAAGAAGGGAGCTCCTTTTATGGATCTGTAGCTAGTTAAAAAATGGAAAACAACGTGGGAATAAATGGTCATTTCCTTCAGAGGAGGTATGTAACCTGTGGGGTCCCACAAGGTTCCATATTAGGACCACTGATTTCCAACCTACTCATAAGTGATCTGGGATTAGGAATGAGCAGTGAAGTGCCAAATTTTCTGATGTAACAACTTAATTACCCAGGGTGGTTAAAACCAAAAGGGATTATGAGGAGTTCCAAAGGGATCTCTCCAAGCTGGGAGAATGGGCATCAAAATGGGAAACGCAGTTCAAGGTATGCAAGTATGAAGTAATGCATGTGGAGGAAAACATCCCAATTTCAACTACGGGCTGATGGGATCTGGGATCACAGGGACTGATCAAGAAAGGGATCTTGGTGGTGATGGATGGTTTGATGCGAAGGACTGACCAGTGCACAGCTGCTGTTGCCCTAACGGCTAATACCGTGGGGTAAACATCTAATCCAGAAATAAGGCAAACTTCTATGCTAGGCATAATTAGGAAAGGAGTAGACAACAAAACTGCCAAAATCATACCCTCCTTATACACATCTTTGATGTAATTACACTTAGAATACTGTGTACAGTTCTGGTTACTGCACCTGAAAAGGGACAATATTGAGTATGAAAAACTGCAGAGAGGGGTTACTGAAATAATGGAGGGGTTGGAGTAACTCCACTGTGAGGGATAGATACAATGACTGGAATTGTTTAGCTTAGAACAAAGCAGAGATGTGATAGAAATCTTTAAAATTATGCATGATATGGAAAAAGTGGAGAATGAGTCATTTTTCTTCCTCTCTCATAGTCCCCTCCCATGATAAAAGGAAGGACTTCTTCATACAATGCACAGTTAAACTATGGAATTTCCTGTCACAGGGAGTAGTGATGACTGCCAATTTAGGTGTCTTTCAAAGGGGATTCCGCAAATCAATGGGGGAGAAGGCTACCAAGGCCACTGGCCTTCTTGGCTATGTGCCACCTGTGGGAACAACGGCAGTATCCTGTGCACAGCAGCCACTGAGGGGCTTCGGCAGAAGAACTCCTGCACCCATCCAGCTTGAGCAGTCTTGTTAGCAGCTGGTTTGCCACCATATGAACAGAATGCTGCTCTGGGTAGGCCATTGGTCTGATCCAGCATGGCTTTTCTTAAAAGCCAAATAGGTTTGATGGCAAACAATCCTCGTATTGATATAAATGTGTTTATTGTAGCTACCAATGAGAAACTTCAGCAAAGAAGGAAACATTCAATTCTTAAGACAGTTAATTTAGGTGAGGCTCACTTGCAGTATTGTCTCTAGTTTGGGTCACTTTGTTCAGGGAGGATACATTTAAACTGGAACAAAATGTAACAGTTGTCTGAGGAATTGAGGCTATTTCCCATGAGGAGCTGGAATAAATGTGTCAGTGTTCACTGGGCTCACTAAAGTGGAGGTGGAGAAGCAGGGCTTGGGGGCTAATGTGAGGGGCTTGAAAAGAAGACAGCCTGGAAGGTCATACACTGAATCCTTATCCTCCTAATTTATTTATTTTAATGATTTATATGCCATTTTTCAGAAATAAAGCCTTTGAAAGTGATAACAAAAATCTTGAAATTTCATATGGTCAGTAATCAATATAATGAAATAAAGCTGCTAGTATAGGCTTTTCAAACTGTTTGGGCATATATCAATTGATGCAACTCTGTACAATATTTGCATATACTATGCATATGTAAATTTTGAAATAATCAGGATTTGTTTAAGCTTCACAAAAGGTGAAGTCAGGCAATTCTATTCCCCATGGTAATTACAGGTAATAAAGCCAAATATTAAATTAATGCACACTCACTGCTAGATTGCTGCAAATCAGTAGTGCTTCTTCAGCTACAATTATTTTGCAATAGCTATTGACACATGTGAAAAAATACACTAAAATGTGGGTAATTGGCTTTTTCATTAGACTTTTCTAAATCTAAAATGGCAGTGTTTGTACCAAAACTGAGTTCTAAAAAATTGATGGCACTAATCTGAAGGAAAATTAAGGGGCCAGATCCCAGCCAGATCCAAATGCAAAATTTAGTGCCCATGCATTTAATTACCCCCATCCATTAAGTATTATTACCTCCTCCAAAATCAAGTTGGCACAATGCCATTCAGAAGGGTTTGAAATGCTGAGTGGATAGTGTGAAAGGAGGGAGAAGGAAGCAAGGAAGGTGGATGTGGAGGTTGGAGGGAAGAGGCTGGTTTCTGGTGGAGAGTAAGAGGAAGGAAAGGATGGAACAAACAGCAGCATGGAAAAGACAAGGGGAGTTGGGCAAGGATGCAGAGGAGGCAACAGGGCTGGGAAGTGGAAGGGTCGCTCTCTCCACTTTGCAGTTCTGCACCTGTCTCTCCATGTGGCAGGGACTTGTGCTACCTTCCCCGCCCCCATCTCTCCCACAGTTTACTTGGAGAAGCCACATGACTGGACCTTTTGGGAAGGGAATAAACACATTTTGCCCCTCTTTCTCTCCCACTTCCTCCCTAAGCAGAGTTGTCCTATTGCATGCAACCATGCTTTGGAAGAAGCATCCACTGGAAGGGTTTTACAGTGGTCACATATCTCTGTGGGTGGTGGGGCATCACAGCATGCAAGGAGGGTAGGGCTAACCCTTCCTACTCCAACTGCAGCCCCCTGATGCTTAGAAAAATGGTAAAGGTTCCTCCGCACAGGCGTGTTCGTCGTGTCTGACTCGGGCTGGTGCTCGTCTCTGTTTGTAAGCTGAAGAGCCAGTGTTGTTTGAAGATGCTTCTGTGGTCATGTGGCTGACATGACTAAATGCTGAGCTGTTACCTTCCAGCTTGCTGTTACCTTTCCCACCAAAGTGGTACCTATTTATCTACTCATATTTGCATGCTTTCAAATTGCTAGGTAGGCAAGAGCTAGGACAAAGCAGCAGGTATGCACCCCATTGTGCAGATTTGAACTGCCGACCCTCCCATCAACAGCCCAGCGGTTTAACCTGCTGTGCCATCCACATCCCTTAGAAAAAGCCCTCCATTAATTGCCCCGTGAAGCACAATGTTCAGGCAGGGTCACAGTGCACAAGGAGGGGAGGGCTAGCCCTTCCTCTGCCAGCATCATCTCACAGCACATAAGCTTTGAAAAATACCTTCTCTTGGCACCAGTGGAAGTTTATTCCTTAAGCATAATTTGTGGTGTGTGTGTGTGTGTGTGTGTGTGTGTGTGTGTGTGTGTGTGAGAGAGAGAGAGAGAGAGAGAGAGGGAGGGGGGGAGGGAGGGGGGGGGGGGGGGGGGGGGGGGGGGGGGGAGAGAGCGTCTACATATACAAGGGCTGATTGTGCATGGAGGAGTACAAAGTTCCCTTCCTAGCTTCAGCCCCTGCAGAAATCAGTTACCTTCTGGTGGCTGAACTGAGACTAAACTTTGCATTAGTCCTGATGGACATTTAGGCCTATGTAACATAGATTTGGGGCTGAGAGCCCATGAACGCAGGCTGACTGATTCTTTTGCAGCAGGAGGTTGCCACAAATGGGTGGCTCTTCTTTATGGCCTCTGTGATGCACGTATGGGTTATGCACCTATGAAGAACCTCATTCAGAAAATTCTGCAGCTAACAGATATTTGGGCAGGAACTGCACCCCCCCCCCACTCGTGTCTGATTGGGCATGGCTCCTGCTTGCCTCTGTCTGTATTCACACATAGTGACAAGCCATGACAGGAATGGCTTGTTGTTAGGTGTGAATATTGGAAGCATGGTGAAATGTGGTAACTGTGAACCACCGCAGAGAACCAATGGTCTCTGTCCTATGCTGCAGTTTTATCTCTCTTTGCTATCATATACTGCAGGAGAGCCATAGATGCCCCTGTTATTTTAAGTGTTCCTTATGCTATTATGGATCTCGCGCATCAGGAGGAGGGCATGATTATTATAGAGACATCCAATATCCGTGCTCTTATCCTTGTCACCAGTCCCACTCTTTACATTCAGGGCTGCTTAAATTAATGCCTTCTCATACAGTACCTAAGCCACTAGAAATCCGGCCTTTGGCCCTAATACACTGCCAGATTTAATGTATCTGCTGCTCCAAATAAGTTTTCCTCTTCTGGGAAAATCCTTCAAGGATGTTCTCCTAAAAGAAGTGCTGAATGCACTGGCAGTTCAGCATATTCCCATCTCTGCCTTCTAGTAATGAAGTACCAAACAATACCCCCTTTGGTTCACAACTATCGCTCTGACTCTTCTCCTTCCTCCTCAGAAATTGCAGTTCAACACCACATGCAGTTCACTCACCATACACTTGGCAGGAACATTCAGCGCTTTTACTGACACACTCAGAAGGTCAGGAACTTCTGAGGACTGGGGAAGTTGTCCAACAGTCATACAGAAGCTGTTCAACAGAGGGAGTATCCTTGAGATCGACCTGTTTATCTCTTTGTTAACCACAAAATGTCAGTCCTTCTGCAGCAAAGCAGGAAATGACCCAGAGTCCCTGTGGGATAACTTTATCCTTTACTGGGGAGGAACTCTAAGACGTCTTCCCTTCCTTCTCCTCAGTCACAAAGGTCGTGAACAAACAGACAGGGCTCAGTGTATCCTGATCACTTACCATCTCTGTACCTTCTGGAGGATAAGCAATCCTGCACCTTCTCTGGCCAGGTTCTAGATGTCCTGACAGCTTCACACAAATCTTTTACTAAAGCTCTGATCCAACAACATTCAATATTCTGTGGTCTCCCAATTGTCTTGGATTTTCTAGTCCCTGAAGACTAAAAACCTAGCTCTCTCTTCCATTAAAATCTACTTAACAGCAGTCTCATCTAATTATGACATTATCAAAACATGTTCTGTCTTTTCACACTCCTATGCAAAATGGCTTCTCAAGGGTCTCACCAACCTTTATCTGCTGTGGCTTCCTTTGGAGCCTCTGTGCAATATTGACTCAACTAATGATGAAACCATTTAAACCATCAGCTGCTGTCTAGCGTTGACTCTTCTTATTCACCATTATTTCCACCTGGAGGATGAGTGAATTATGTGCTTTATGGCATGACCAATCTTTCCTTATTTTTCATAATGACAGACTACTGTTATGCCTAGACCTTTCCTTCCCTCCCAAAGTAGTCTCACAGTTCCATCCAATACAGGGCACTGCACTAAGCCAACCTCCCCTAGAAGGGTGACACCGCATTCATTAGATGTTTGAAGTGTACTCTCATTCTACATATCCAGGCCATCATCCTTTCACCTGTCACTTTAGTCCCAGCCAGTACCTACACAACACTTCACCAGGTGGATAGATTCAGCCATGATGTGGATTACTGATTAGCTCATCTGGTTCTTCTACAAGAAACCATTCAACAAAGGCAGAGATAGCTCTGTTGCCTTCCCCAGTGATAGCTCGCTTCCATAACTATATGGTGGACTACATAAAGTCAACTTTTAGCAAGATTTTAGCAAAAACCTTGACATCAGAGCTTACATGATGTACCTTCTGGCAGAACAGTCTTTTCTTCAATCTGTGCAGGACATTTTCCTCTTTTGCTATTTCTAATCACCTGTATGTGTGACTTACAGAGATTATGGAGGAGGTGGCTAGGTTGCTTACCTATAACTATGGTTTGTCAAGTGGTCATCTGAATTCAGATAGCCCACCTTCCTGCTAGGTTCAATGCTTTGCTTTTGATGTCTTCCTCAGCAGGAGATTCTGAACTGCAAGGGAATCGGTAGCCACACTTGGAGTATGTGCAGAAAATATGACTGGAGCTCCCAGCTTAAGTTCTGGTTAGCCCTAGAATGTTCTAAGTGCCTTTTCTGTACAGGTACGTAACTTGTATGTGAGTTAACAGATAATCACGTGAAGAACCAGAGTTACAGGTAAATAATCGGTCTCTTTTTTGTTAAGGGTGAATGGGGTATCATCCTTCCATCTCCTGGAGCCTCCACACTGTCTTTCGCCATCCCAGACACACATCCACTGTGGGGGGCTCTTAAGTAAACTCTTTTTTCACATACGTTTGGCCCGCTATAGTTGCTCACTGTTTTGTGGCTGGCTGCCCCACATGCATGTCTCTCTCTCTAGCTTACCTCATGCCCTGTGCCATACAGCCATGCTTAGTCAGGGTCTCAGGTAGACTCTAAGGTAGACATTTGTGATGTGGCTTCTCGGATGCTCTGCTGGATTCCCCATTTGTCCTAATTCCCCCAAGCCAATCAGGGACAGCTATTTTACTTTAAAAATGCAAATAGTGAGTTCTAAGACAATACCAATAACCAGCCATGTTCTTGTTTCTTTCAGTGACTGGGGACAATACCTGTGTCTTTTAAATGAGAATAGAGCACAGCACATCAAATTCAAACTCTGGAGGGAGGTAGCAGCAATGTTGCTTTGTTTCTGTAAGTTTTATTTATTGATCCCACTCCCTTTATGTGTGCAGTGTTGGTGGAAGAGATGAAGGCAGGGATTGATTTGTTTGCGTGTGCTGTGAGTGAACGGTCAGAAGGGTTGGTAGAGGAGCACCCCCCCTTGCTAATTTTTTTCACCTTTCCTTTCCCACATCTGTTGTCCTCAGGTTGCAGGAGTGATTGTGGAGTATTTGCAGCAGCAATCGCTGCATTTCTCCTCCTCATATGGGCTTGTGCTGCAGCAGAAAGCCTTCAAGGTAGTGGAGCTGAATATTGTGGGAAGGATACCACCTCCACTTCCTTGCAGTTCTGTCAAGTGACTTGCCTGTTCACTTTGATGCAAAATGGAGTTCTACTGGAGCAGGAATAAATATTTGTGTTCAAAGGGGTATGGGTATTTCTGTGTTGTGTGAATCAGACTCATCCCACTGCACTGCACACAGGGTCTTGCCTAGCAAGCGAGAAAAACATAAGCTGGGTTAATGTTAATGAGAATCATAGGGAGCTAGAATAGAGTGTGTACTCACTCTGCATGTGTAAATATGTATGGGTATCTGTGGGGCCTTTGTAAAATGTGGTTTTAGTTAGTCTGTTCTTTTGTTTAGCTGTGGTGTGTGCTTTGTGTATGTGTATTTTTAGTATGATGTACATTTTGCAATGTTTGTGTGCCGGTAGCATATTCCATTTTATTTTGGGATGGGATGGATCCATGGTGTGCTGGAACATTTTGCCTGTGTGGGGCTGGGGGAGGGGGGGATGCAGGCAGTGTGCATTTCTCAGTTCCTCAGCAGTGTGCCTACTGTGAAATGGTATTTTGCTGTGCTTTCTGAGGACAAATATATGATTTAGCATTTGGAACTATGCCTATACTCAGCTTCTGGATCATCTACAGTTTGCCTTCTGTGAAATGTGTGCTGGAGCGAAACATGTGAATTGTGGCTTTGTGCTTTGCAACCTGAGCCTAAGGATGTGGCAGAAATCTCAAATGGATTCGGATGAATTCAGATTTCTTGGACTCCTGACTGCAGAGTCCACAGCAGACTGGCTTTGCTGGAGTCACACATACTCTATGGACACACAGAGTGTTATTTTTAATTTTGGGAAAGATTTGCACCAATTTGCATTAGTGGTAATATGAATTATTGCAAGTCCAACAAAACTCTGCTAAAAATATCCAGTTTGGTCAATGAACAAAAGACACCTGACAATCTATGAAACTAAGATGGAATGGATTTAACAAAATCCATACATCCTTACTGATAGCCTACCTCTATCTTGCACTTGAGTTTCTTGGGCTGGTTTATTTCAGTTTCACCCTTTTGCCTCCTGGGAAATAAATAGTTTGTGACTGGACACACCCACTGTGGTAGCCTTTTAGTGAATGAACAAGCTTCACTCATGTCAACCATTTTGTTAGCGCATCCCCCACTGTGGTCTCAAACTGCCAGATGTACCCACTGTCCTCAAGCGGGATGGGGACCTCTTATACTATATGACAAACAATAGCACTTATATACTGTCCCAGTATATAAGCAGTGTAACAACCTAATAATAAACAAGTACAGATGTGGGGGAAGTTGTTTCAACAGTTGATTTATCAATGAAGATGTGATCCATGGCACAAATCTATCCTACTGAAAAGTAGCCAACTCTGCCTATCCCGCCCTTTCCTTGTCCCCGAGCTGCCCAAAAAGAATGATTCCCTTTTCCTGCAACTCATTTCTCATTTTAATCCTGTTTTCCACGCCATGGTCAGGTAGAATTCACTCCCACATGAATGTGAACTTTTGGAGTGCCCTCCAGTGGGACCTGCTCTTTGTCAAATAAAACAAGACAGCGACACGACTGTGTAGGAAACCCGATTATTCAAATTTATTAACATCAAGAATTATGCAATGATGCTGTAGATTTTTATTAACAAATAGAAAACAGACTGTATACAACAGTGACCCCTACAGCACTATGCTTTCACAAGGTAAAAATGAATGTTCTCTTCAACGTCACCACCCAGGATTGTTGATTTCAATGCAATTTGGATACATTGGATAATACAGTTAGAGACCTTTCCACCACCTTTATTCAAAGAGCTATGCACCTGGGAGAAGGCTGTAATCTCCCTGCCTTTAGTGCAAGTGTGAGATAATGAGGATTATTAATATATAGTACTGTTAAATTAAGTCCAGTAGTCTTGCCACATTGGTTAATTAGACCATTCTGTTGTAGTGGAAAATACAGCATTCTAATGACTTTTAAATGTTTACAGGATAGCAGAAATTATAGCCACACCCAGTCTCTGAGAACAGATTTCCTTACCTGAAGAACCCTGATTCCCCCCCACCTCCCCCATTAACCAAGGCACCCCCACCCTGGGGTTGTTTGTGCAGGAAGGCTGGGCTTCCCAGACTTGTGCTCTTTCACCTTGGGAGATGCTCTAACACACTCGGTTGGCCACAGTTGCCTAGGCGACAGCACCTCAGGATGCTACTGGCACAAAAAGGACTAAATAAATGTGTGTCTGTGGTCAGGTCCCTTTTGGGAACTTGCTTTTGCGAGTGGCAAGAGTGCCACCTATTTCCCCCTCTGAACAAAAGGGGATGGCAGGGCAGTGGGTCTTTCCCTCAAACAGAAAGTTCACATGGGATCTGCTGACATATATGAGGTCACTGGACACATGTCAATAGGACAAAGCATCGGATAGCTGCTGGAGTCCCACCTGACAGACGGGCCTATGGAAAAAAAGGCTTTTGGAACAATCATTAAGTTGGCTCCAACTCTGTAAAATTGAATTATTCTACAAAGGAGTAAAGAGGAAGGGTCCCAGAGCTGTGAGCCAGCCACGAATATTAACCTGGCACTGCCCGAAAATGGGCAGCACCACTATGGTTGAGACAACAAAAGAGTAAGGGGGGAAAGCAAAAGGAAATTCAAACCCCACCACCTCCATTCTCCTGTTTTGCCTGAGCAAAACATTAAGACTTGCAAAAGAATTAAAAAAAAAGATATAAAAGGCTAGTTACTATTTTACATATATAAAAGATCCCATTCCATCCACCCAGTGACTCTCACCATGAAATGCTATCAAGAGGAGGAGCAGGAGTGGGGACACTGACAAAAATTAATCTGGAGCTAGGAAATGCTAGAAGATGGTCCCACGTTTGGCGCTGTGGCAATGTACCTAAATACTGTGGTCAAAACTGGTCGATCGTAGGGAGGCTGTTGCCGCAGCAGCAACATCTGCACAGAAGGACTAACAAATGGGCGGCTGGCTGGGAAGAACCCGTCTCTGCTCTTGGACATTCCTGCTGCAACTGGCCGAAAGCACTAGTTACGTTGCATAGTGATCAAAGCTGCCAAGGTACTCCAGCGCAGCCCGGTAGCATAGCTGGTACTGGTCCTGGAGGAGGAGGAGGAGGAGAAGAAGAACTGGTCAGCGGGAAGCTCCAGAGGAGGCCACCACGTCCATCCCATCATGACACAAAGCTTGAACAGGAAGCAGGGAGGCCATGCCTTGCACCCCATGCCTGCCATACACTGCAATGCCCACCTCTTTCTTATTCTGCAAAGGAGGTGTCTGGCTTCTCCTAAGGCAAGCACTGGACTTTCCACAGGATGGGAGGAGGGGGAATTAGGTCTGTCCTTACATGTCACCCATTTCAAAGTGCCAAGTGCTAATGCAAGGCTAAGGGCTAATTCCCAGTAGAGCTGTAGTTTGGAGAACTGGGTTGTGTGACTGAATGCAAAATCCAAGGACTCAGTTTTTCAGTGATGATCACACTTACCCATCTGGCATCAGTATTAGTTCACTCCTGCCTTACACTACTTGAGAAGCACTGTGCAAGAGGGGATTAAAGCTCTTGCTCTGTGAAAGGGGAGATGAAACATGAGTTTCTACTCTCCCGCTCATCCAGCCACTGAGAAAAGGCAGACTTTGCACTGCACAGAAAGCAGTGCAAGACACCAGGCTGTCTCCATGGCCAACAGGACAAGCAACAGTGAGGAATCAGGTGGGAGGGAGCATCACCACTGCTCCTAATTTCGCTACAGGAAGCATGCAGTCCATTGCCTTCTCCCAGGAAGCAAGACAGCTCTTCCCCCTGCTTGCCTTTTGCAGAAGCAGAAGCATGCTACCAGCATCTGGGGTGCAGTCCATGTTTTTAGCCAGAAGGGAGCATGGCTATCAGCAATGCAACAGTATCCAGGAGGCCGTCAAGTTAGACCAGCTATTTGGGTTCCAGCCAGTGAACGGCCCGCCACCACTCGCTGGTGCTGCTTTTTGCATAGTACATCTGAATGTTTCTTTTTTCCTCCTTGAGTTTACACAGATGTTGTCATGCTCTGAGAGGCTATTACCTCCCATTCTGTACCTCCACTTCTGACTTTCCCAACAGGATTTTCTCCAGGAAGTGTACAAAATTTCCTGTGGTGTTTTAAACTAGTGATATAAGTTCTTGTAGTAGCAAATGACTCTAGAAAGGAGTCCTGTAGGAAAGAATTGAATGTACCCAAAGCAGTAACTGGTGCTCACATTATATTTTCATACTTTCCTACTCGTTGGGAACAAACCCACAGTGGGGCATAACTCAAGAAAAGATTATTTACTGGAAAGGAGCAGGAAGGTCCTCTTATAGGTGTTTTGATAGGGCTTCTTAATCTTGATCAGTTCAGTGATCTTCATCAAGTCCTTGATATGTTTACAATGCTACAGAAAACTTATTTGTTAGTACTTTGCTCCAGTTTAACTTATTTTATCTACTCTACATCAACATGGGAATGGGCTGATGGCTGTGGGTCATATGTTATATGTCACAATGCCCATTTACACAAAAGCTTTCCAATAGTAAAAGCAGAGCTTCAGCCTGGTTGTGCCAAACAGTCTTTAAATGCACCCGCCGCCACCGCCACCCCACCAAATCCCTGTCCTCTGTGAAGCAGCAAGTAGTGTGGCAAAGGGACGTACCTCTGTTTGCACCATGGCTGGCCGCTGTGTCCTCAGGGTCTTCACGGTCTGGAACATGTCAACCACGCCTTCGTAGCGCATGCGTTCCAGCACAATGCTTAATGTGATGAACACTCCAGTGCGTCCGACTCCAGCACTACATACATGGAAGAGAGAAAGGTGACTGGTTGCCCCAGCTTTGACTCAATGGGAGGGAGTTATGGCTCAAACAAAAACAACCAGAAGGTTTCCCCTATATTCAAGTCCTTATTCAGGCAAGTGCTAGCTTATCTTTATGTGCTTAAAAGCACAAGACACTTGCAGATTCTCACAGAAAATGGTTTCCATGCATAGGAAGGTGAAGCCTTCTATGCACCAGCACTCTATCTTTCTTTGGCAAGCCCAGGCATCTTAGTGTAGGCACAGAGAACTAAGCCAGCTTCTGTAGTTTGCCTTCACTGACTCTTACCTGCAATGTACAGATATAGGCCCATCCTGGCCAAATTGTTCCTTGGTTTTATGGACTTGGCCAATGAAGTCAATGAAGCCTTCGCCTGTTTTTGGTACTCCCTGCTCAGGCCAGTCAGTGAACTGGAACTGTCGGATGGTTCTCGACTGTCCGTCCTAGTTGCAGAGAGAGAGGTAAGGCCATTGCATCCTGGCTCTCAGGTACATAGCAACCTTTCTGTTCAGACCCTAGAAAGCCCTAAGGCAGGGAGGCCAAATCCCCCTAAGCTGTTTGCTTTTGTTGCTCACTGGCTATTTTATACCCGGAAGAGGTATAAGTAAGCACATATAAAATTCTTGCTGTTCTTTCTTAGGTGGCCTATCCCCTTTGGACACAAAAACACTGAAGCAAGACGACTTGTACTTTCTCTGCATAGTGACATGACATCCGATTCTGCACGGTACTCACCCTGGCATCAGTGACTTTGAACTCACGCAGGATATACTGAGGCATGTTGTATTCAGCCATGGGATCCACCACGAAGTACTGGTATCGAGCTGAGCGCTCTGCTGGCCAGTACTGATGGCATTTCTCCTGAAAAGCAACGGAGGAATCAGAATCGTTACACTCAAAATATGTGGCGCTTTTTGCATGAAGTGACTCAAACTCGGGGATTCTACAGTGACAATGCAAGGCTTTCCTTTCTTGCCTGCAGCTTCGATCTCTAACACAAGCTGCAAATCACTGATTTGTTTGCTCCCTCCCAGTGTGATGTGATTGATTAGGATTAGTTTGCTACTTGTACACCTCCATTTTCTACGACTTCTTGATGAATAAACAGCCTGCTCTTCCATATTAAGCTACTAGAAAACTCCAGTTCTAGCCCAAATGAACCCCTTTTATTCATTCTGAGCAGATCTATAAACCAGGAACCTGAAGCACTTACATTTGGGGGGGGGGGGGAATCCAAGCATTTTGAAGGTTCCAGAGAAAGCTTGTCTCACCAGCTGGGTCCTAGCAGAGCTTATCAGACATGCAGTTTAGTACAATGAACTTCATTTGCAATGACACCAGTCCCTTCCAGCTCTACGAATCAGATACCTTGAATTTTTTGGCACAGCCTGGGCTATACACAGCTGAAACCCTACTGTGGAAACAGCCCCAAATCATAGTGTACTTAGCATTAACACTTTCCTGCAGCTTGCTTACCCGTCCCATCTCTCGCAACTTGGTCAGCATCACCACAATGGTGGAATTGTGCTCCCACAGCATACGCCAGAAATCTTCTGTGGTCTCAGCCAGGGGTCCCTGGGTGGCAATGTAGGCCTTCTGCTGCCTGCAAGGGATCACACAGCTCTGAGTAGTGGCTGACTTGGGGATGGGAAAACAGTGGCTGACTTGGGGATGCTTAGCAAGACTGAGGGGCTTTGGGAAGACACTGAGCCACACATCCAGATCTTCCATAGCATTCAGAGGCACATGTCCCCACCCTCCCCTGCCAGTGAACACTGGTTTCTCAGTCACCTGATCCAACTTGAGATAAGCAGGGACTGTGTAAGATCTCTTGAAGGAAGCAAATTAATAACAGAAAGACCATGACTGCTCAACTGAGAAGAGAGATGCCTAATAAACTGAGATAACTAATCCTATAAGAAACAGTAGTTAGGTCTTTCAAAATGCACGTGTTGGCTGGGATATAATGCCAGCTTAGTGTTATAGCAATCCCAAGCATGTTGTTAATAACTGCTGGGTACTTTGAGGTGTCTCTTCTACAAAAAGTTCAGACATATGGTACATTTGTACATCACAGCAAAAGATGGAATTTCTGTCATTAAAAATCTAGTTGTGCTGCTAAATTGCACAGGGATCAAAAAGCACTGAACATAGTGTTGTATTTCCTTCCTCAGGGATCCCTACATCCACTACCAATGAAGTTAGATTTGTATAGCCAGTTTCCGCACTGGAGTTAAGGGAGAATGTAAAATCAGTCTGATAATTGTAAAGAGACGCTGTACCATCTTGATGTTTCCACTGTGGGGCACTGCAGACCCTTGGATACAGACCTAGGCTCTTAGCCTTATCCACTCTCATTTAATCTCTCTACTGGTGCTAAAAATTAATGAATCTGTTGTAGGACAGCTGTAATGTGCAGGACAGAGATGGAAGCTGCTCCAAGGTGGATTTATAAGACATCATAAAAGGCGGGAGTGGAAGCAAGGGGAGGGTGGGAGAAACAAAGGCGCTAATAAAGATGCAGCTTCAGAGCCATCTATAGCACCTTGGGCCAATTGATCTCTTTAGATAAAGTGGAAAACGATTGCTCACTTCAAAGAGAAGGACAGGAAGAGATAAACAGGGGCCTGCAGGGACGGTTTAGGTAAGACATGAAATGCTACCACCTGCTGCTTGGCAGGCTTTTTCACCAGCATCCCTCTCCCAGCAGTAATAGCTCTGTTGCAGCGCCAGACGCATGGAGGTGGCATCTCTAAAACACTTTGGGTAGTGGAGATCTGAAGCAGAAGTGGCCAGGAGCTAATCTGCCCTTCTGTCCCCAGCATGGCGGCCTGGCAACAGCCGAGGCTCGCTTCCATGTTTCAGCAAAAGGGCTCCCTGTGTGGCTGGAACTTTACCATCCGCAGGCCTCATCTACGTCATTCTGCACATTGCCAGTTCACGGCTGCTTTTGCAGCCCTACAAAGTGATTTGGGAGGAAGAAAGAGCAAGAGCAACGCTTCCACCCATGCGGCAGAGAGTGCTGCCTTCCTCAAGGATCCCCAAGAGGTGAACCCCACTGGAAGCAGGCTGGGTCTTCCTTTGTGCGAGATGGTCTGTTTTGTGCAAGATGGAGCAGCTTTAACGAAGCCTCTTGGATCCCACTGAAAGGAAACTGATCATGCAACTGCTGCATGGATGCTGCTACTTGGTGGAAGCGCAGAGTTTAGAGAGAAGCAATGGGCAAGAACATGGGAGGAGGTTTAGACTCCGGTCAGAATGAATACTGTACCTGTAACCATCAACAAAGCTGGCATTGATGTAATCGGAGCCCTCCACACCCCGGATTGGCTGCAGGCAAACCCGTGTCAGCTCATATGGCATGATATTTACCAGACGGTTTTTGAATTTGTTGCAGGGGAGATTGGCACTGATGAATCGTGAGGTATGTGCTTTAGAGTTGGCGAGAAGCTGTGGGATGGGGGGGTGGCGGGAGAAAAGACAGATTAGATGGGGCAGGGACACAGTGGAGCAGCAACTCACACAATATTAAGGATACATGCTAGTCACTCTGCTATGGAGACGCGCTAGAGAGGTGACACAGACCTAGTGTGCTGGGTACCTGGAACCAGGCAGGGCTTTTTCACACCTGTAGGTAAGACAAAGGGCATTTCCATCCATTCCAGCAGCCTTGAAAATAGAGAATATCCTCTATGTCCTGGCAAAGCTACAGAGGAGGCAAGTACTGGGCAGTGGAAAGATGACCACGGATGATATTGTACACCACCATCGCTCAAGGTGTAAAGACATGCTAAGTGCAAACAAAGTTGGTTTGTTACCAAGCAGACACACTTCACAGTATCGACCTAGCCTATCATGGCTCCTGGATGATGGTACATGGTATATGTTTGGAAATATATTTGTCACAATCACAGTTTACCTTTGCAGGGGCAGACTTGAAAACACCTTTGCTGTACACCTAAAGCTGTAATGGCAAGAGCTTCTAAGACTGACCTACAACTGGGAAGAGCTCATAGGGGGGCTTCCACGTTCATTCTATAACATGAAACTTCCTGGGAAGTGCTGTTTATCTCTTATGGGTAGCACTGCATCAGCTGATGTTCCTGATCCCAGAGACAGAGGCAGTGCTCCTCTGAGCAGGGCACATGTATTTGCAGGCCGGAGGCCCCGAGTTCCCCCTGGCACTGCCAGGCAGAGCTGGAAAAACTCCAGCCTGGCCCCTGAAAAGCTGCTGCCAGTATACTGGACTGGGTGGACCAATGGTCACACTTAGTACCATGCAGTTTCCTATTCTCTGTTACTGGTGCCTCGTGAGCTGTGGCTGGATCATCCTAACAGCTCAATACGGAAGACTGCATGGAATACTGTAACTGAAAGGGGAATTTCAGGCTTTTCTATCAGGACTATGAACTTGGTTCCAGTGAGGCCTCCTTTGTACAAGAGGCAGCGCAGGAGTCTGCACTGTCCCCTAGCCCAACTGGGGGCCTTGTGGATTCCACAGCAGGCTGGCTGAGCTTACCACCCTCTCCACTGCCCACCCACTCAAAGGAAGAAGCAGGCAAAGAGCAGCTCCCTTGTGTGATCTCCTCCTGGTGCTGGCAGGTCTTCTGCATCCTCTTCCTTGTTGCCTTTTTTCTCAAAAGGGCCAATGCGGAAAAGGAGCATCAGCAGCCAGCCAGCACAGAGTCATTCCCTACTGGGGGTTTGGTCCTGAGGGAACGGGCAAATGGACTGCAGTGAGGAGCAGCTAGCCCTGCAAGACACTTCCCACTTCCACTTGGAGGGAAGCTTCCCAAGGGCCCCGCAGCACCTAGAGCTGGCAGTGTTAAAAGCAGCACTGTTTTGCCTACAGCAAATCTGTAATTTGACTCTCTGGCTGCTGTTTTGAAGTGGTTATTCCCAGGGTAGAGCAGAGCATCTGCAGTCTTGTTCATGGTATGCCTGCTCTGCTGCTTCCCCACAAGAATACTGTCCTCCCCGCATGCCTTTGCTGTACAAATGTGCACCAACAGAGTACATGCGCACCGGCGTTACACGGCCACAAATGTGGATGATTGTGTTAGCAAGCATAGGCACTTGTGGCAGCCAGGGAACTTCACTTTCTTGAGCTGCACCAAGAAATATGCCAACTGAACTTGATTCTAGCTCTCCTCCTTCATACTAGGGAGAAGAAAGAATGGCACAAGGCAGGGGGCACTGGAGCTGTTGACATCTCGAACATTTAAACTAGTAGCATTTCCAGAGAAGTTGTTCAGAGCGGCATCAATTATCACTAATGCCCAATCTGCATCTGATTTTGCATGCAGCTCCAGCCTCTCTGCAGAGCAGTGCTGCTGAGAACTTCACATCAATCTGCCTTTTTATATCCTTCCCAGAAGCTGCCAATCCAGTAGGGAAATGTTGAGGACACCCACTCTGCAATTCAAATGTATTTTAATTGCTTCCTACCTGGTTTAGGAATTTACAGAAGAACCATTTTCCTAGAGAATCTGTATCTCAACTCAGCAACTGACTCCTCACAGTAGCGCACAGCTCGGTGGGAGATGACAGAGAGGGGCATGAGCCCGAACCATGCAGCCCCACAAATTACTTAGTACATTTCTGTGTGTTGCAGATGCCCTGGTGCTCACCTTAAATTCCAGCTCCATTGCTGTGACACTCTCGCCTGGAGGTACCTGGTTCAGCTTCTGGATATGCGCAAAGAGGTTGCGTGCAGGCACCTCAGTATTTCCACAGGTGGCTGCTTCAAGCAAGGCCTCGTGGATGAAGATATACTGATCCTCGGTCTGCACCATATAGTTCCTCTGTGAGCGCATGCATGTCACGTGCCCATAGATGTCCACTGTCTTCTCATGCTTCATTCTCTCAAGCATGGCATCAATCACGATGAAGCAGCCTGTCCTGCCCACACCAGCACTGAAACACAGGGCACAAACCAGGGCATCGTGCTTGTTTCAGAGCAAAACCTAACTCTTTATCATGTCCTGTTGCCTCCACCCTACAATGATGCAGGAGAGTCACACTTTCCAGAGAGTCACACTGGAAGGTCACACTTTCCATGTATGATGTTCTTGGAAGACCCCTAGGGAGGTAGGCTGAGCCTTGCAAATTGAGCGCATAGAATTAGGATGCTGGAATCCTCCCCATCCCCCTGTGCAGTGTCCTCTCTCAGAAAGTGTGTAAGCCCTACTCATACTCAGTGAAGGCAGAGCTGTGCCTTTTGGGGTGAAACAAGAAATGGATGTGATATTTGACAGCTAAGAGTTCTGTAGCAGGACATCTCCTTGCTGCTACTACTCACATCAAATTCTTAACAGGGTTTTAATGGGAAGAGTGCGTGTGTTAATTATACACCACTCCCATCTGAACCAGAGCATGAAGGGAGAGCATTAAATACCGTTTCTAAGGAGTTTGTGAGTGCAGCAGTGATGAAGTGGTTTGTTCAATAATAGTTCCCACTCAGCTGCAAGAGATAAATCACTGGCCGGATAAGATGCTGATTCCGACTGAACTAATGTTTGTGACTGAAGCAATCATTTCTTTCCATCCCAAAGTGTTGCAAAGTAGACCATGGCTACACATGCAGACAAAACTACCCAACACATGCATATTTGTGCTTCATGTAGATGTAGAATGATGCTCATATACATTGGCTCTCTGAGTGCAAGCACTCATTAGCAGAATGTGAATGTGTATTAAGTGTAGCTTATTCATATTATGCCACATTGAACAGCGATAGCTTCAGGTTTTCGAGGGCCCTTGGGCAAGAGATCCTCAGTGGGGCCATTCCCCAAACGAGTGAGCCTTCTGTCACCAGCTGCTGTTGCTCCTCATCCTCTATCTTATACCTGATACCACTTGCTTACTCAACAGGTAGAAAAACAGGGGGAAAATCAACAGCAGCATTTATTCCCCCTTGTCCACCACAGTTGTCTGGGCCATGGCAGACAGGTGGACAAGCAGGTTGAAGCGGCAGTGAGGAGATGCAAGTTCAGGGGGCTACTGTTGGGTGGGGGCCCTCAGCAGAAATTCAGCCATGCATGATTTATGCGTCCAGGCTTCTGGAATAGTTCATCATATTGTGGTTCAAAGAGATTTTTCTGTCTCGACAACAGATATGCTTAGAGCTTTTTAAAGTGCCATTTTAACATGTAGCAAAATCAAGACTTCATATTTATGTGGGAAATACAACCAGATCGACAACCTATGTGTATTGTGGGTGCCAGTGCATGTGTTCTGTGCACAAAGGACTGTGTTTCAGTCAACAATCTTCTTTGAGGCAAATGTGGAATTTCCCTTTGAAATTCTGCTCCTCTTATGTTAATTTTTATAATAGTGTTGCTGTTTCTCAGGGAAAACACTGGATTAAGAGTTTCTCTGATTGGCATTGACTGCAAAGTACTGTTTGTGGTAACGGAGGGATTATGATGCCGATTCCATTTCTTCTGCAGCAGCAGGCTGGCTGTAAATCCCCGGCGCTGGGCCACTGCCAGAATGCAGAGACTGGCTGGGTTTCCTTGCCATTCCACACTGCTGCCCTCCACGTGTAGGCACCAGCCTTACCTGCAGTGCACAACCACTGGGCCAGCATCAGGAGGATTGCAGGCTTTCACTCGTCTCAGGAAGGCTAAGATAGGGGTGGGGTACTCTGGCACACCGTGGTCAGGCCAAGCCATAAACTGGAACTGACGCAGCTCCCGCTTTTCACTGGACCCATTCTGTGGACAAAGCCAAGAGATACCAGCTGTTGGTGGTGGGCAGAGGCTCAATCCTCCGGCTTAGCATGTACGAAACACAAATTAATGAGACACTTCTGCAATCAAGTTTGCTCCACACCTCTTGCAACATGCACATATTCTATACCAATCTGGGTCTGATCCTGAACTTGCTGTTTGTTGCATGTTTTATTGTAGTTTTCAGGCCATAGTTAAGGAGCAGTGAAGAATGTTAAGACAGACAAACAATGTTTCCCTGGGAAAACATTTCACCTGAGTAGAGCAGTGTAAGAGAAACTGCAGGAATGAGGTGCACGAAGAGTCTTCAAGGCTTCCCTTCCCATTCCAAGTAAGTGAGTAAGGAAGAAAACAACCTCACCACACAGTATTCACACGGCACTGGCCCATGTAGCTCTCACTTAGTCCTTGGTTCTTCAGTGGGTCAGTTACTGTGCTTAGCCCAAGACTGAAGGAATGAGGCTGGAAATGGGCAGAGACAGGGGGACTGTGCGGTCAGTGAGTGAGTACAGTTGGACCTCCCACTGTACTCAGCCTAATCTGGATAATGGCTTCTCTTCCCCCAAGCATCTGCAAAAGAGCTGATACATCTCCAAGTGTTCCCACCTCCCAAAGGTGCCCTGGGCACATGCATCTCTTCGCCAACAGGCTTTGGATTTTCTACCAAGACCTTGGCTGCTCACACTCCCCCATTCTTGTACCTTGTTGAGTGCAAATGTCCGGACGGTGTATGTTGCAAGTTCAACTGTGTCAAGCAGTGTCACCTGGATCAATCCATAGGTCTCCGTACCACGGCCTGGCCAGTACTGGTCACACTTTACCTATGATGCAACACCAGAAAGAATGAGTCAGTGGCTGGGATGTCCCTAAGATGCTTCAGAGCCGAATCCCTAATTTTCATGTTTCACCTGCACTAATGTAGATAGAAATGGACAGACTTGAATATATAGTGTTGAAAAGCAAAACATTTGTTCAGGACATACATGACATGTGGATATTTTTGGGCCTCCTTCTACAACTGGATGGCCAGGCAGAATGCAAGGAAAGACAAGACTTTTGTTGCTCAAAAATAGGAAGAAGCAGCAAGGAGGATGCTAATGGGAAAAGGGAGAGAAACTGAGAGAAATAGTCAATTCAAAAGCAATTTCTTTCCCTGTAATTTTCTGTCCTTTCCCTACTCTTTGGGAAGATTGGTGTCTGTAGACAAGCATACTTATCTCTCCTCCCCCTCACTGGTGGATGTGGGAAGCTGGGCTATACTCTATAATCCTCTGTTTGGGAATCCGCTAGAGTTCCTGCCCTGGGGGTCACTGCCATCGCCTTCTTCAGGGATCAGCAGATTAGGGTGGAGGTGAGACCCTGTGCGTGGGCATGAAACTGCAGATTCCTGGCAGGAGACTGATTGCCAGCTGGTTTGTAATAATGGAAGCCAAGGAAGAGAAGAGCTACCCAGGCTGAGCCACAGCAGCAAAGGGGGGGAGTCTCCCTGTCTCCAAGGCACATTCAGAAATCTCCCAGAGGCTCTTGATAAGAAGCTGCTTTAAGGCTGGATTGGCAAAGCAGGCCCTGAAGAAATGCAGAGCTAAGACCACTCTGTCATGCATGTGTGTGTGAGTGCTGGGAGAAGCATGAAGCTCGTTCACTAGAAAAGCTGAGAATGCTTTTTGCTGCTGAATTAGGGCTGTCCTGCTTTTGAAAGGCGCCATGTGTCAGTTTATGATGCCTATTTTCTTCTGTTTTACAGCTGCCTTCCTGCAATAGCTCTTTGTCAGGTTCAAAGCCAAAGAGCAAAAATAAGGCATGTTCCTCCAGTTCATAACTGCACTAGAGATAGTCCAGTCAGTTGCCACTAAATCCCTTTCTGCTTCAACAGAGAGGTACTAGCGCTCAAAGGTTTTCCTAGATCCACACTGCTTTTTGACTGGGCCCTGCTCCTTTATTCCAAGGCAGAGGAAAGTAGCAAAATTTTCCCTCCCTCCTTCTCGCAACTCATCTACTACGATCATCTTTCAGTGTTTTCCAAAAAAATTCCATTTGTCTCTGCTGCTGCTTCTCTCACAAATCATCCCTTGCCCTCTTCTTTCTGTTGTGCCTTTCCCTCTTGCCACCTAAGCCTACAGTAAGTTTCTTTCTTACCCTCTACAATAAAGAATGAATTAGATCATCTGGACCCGTCAGGAAATATAGTGAGCTTAATTATTAGCTGTGTGTGCTTACAGGGAGTGTGGAGATGAGGAACAACACCCTAATTAGAAATCAATGTTGTTCTGCCTTTTAACTGAAAACTGTTTTACTGGGTGGGCTTTGTATGCATTTCTGGATAAGAGATAAAAGTGCACCCTAGAGCTTAGAGTAGTTCCACTGCCGTGTAACTTCTTTTGTTGTACAAAAGCTGCTTATTCCAAGGCATAGCCCTTTTCTGTGTTTGTGTTTAGTTGGACACAACTTGCCTGTGCAGATGGGGAAGACTGCAGAGGAGCTGTGGCTAGCTGTAATCCTGGTTCCCCTGCCTTTAACAAGAAAGGTTGGCTCCCTCGCATACGGCAAATAATGTAACACCAGGAAGGCAACAATGGAGGCCTGCTTAGGTTCAACAGATTCTCCCTTTTCTGCCCAATACTGGAGAAACTGCATTGCTATGTATTTACAAACACAAAACAAACTTTGAAGTAATCTATCCCAGGGTTTAATAGCAGAGCCCTAGCTGGTAATTGAAAATTATTTATTCATGACCAGATAAGAGTCACTCACATTTTCTGCCAAATTTACCCATAATGTTTATGCCCCATTTTCAAGCTCTGTAAATTTTATACTGAAGCTGATACATGATGGCACTAAACCAGATAAGAGACTCTTTCTTCTGGCATTGCTCACTTTTCATTAATGTCAGGAACACACTTGCAACCTGGAAATTCATTTTATGCTGGCTGTGCCCAGTGGCTTCCTCAACTTTTATTCCCTCTTCTGGGGGAATAAAAAGGCTTCCCTTTCATACAAGTGCTACAAAGGGAGAAGAGCTGCTTTAGAGCATCACTGTGACGGACCCCATCTGACCCATAGCCTGCAAAACTAGAAATGCAAGGTCTTCAATATAATTTGGCTCAAGGGCATTTGTATTACGTGGCACAGAAACTGTTAGACTGCAAGGGAAGTTTCTTCTTGAAAATGATGGAATCCAGTCAGCCTGGGCTATTTCCCCTCACACGCACAGGGCCCTGGAGACTCAGGACAGATTGTGTGAATTGCTAATTTTGCTGCCAACTGCAAACACTTTGGAGGCAGTAAACGGATCTGCTATTTGCAGCTTTTATGTAGTATACAAACATGAAAGGTGAAGATGATGCATGCTACCAAGCTGGCAGGATCTATAAGCTATAAAAACAAAAGCACTTAGCAGATTTTTCCTGCCAATTGCTCCTCCTTGATAAGATTTGGAAACCTTTTCAAACAATGAGGTCCCCCAAATCAGAGATGTCAAAGTTCAAGGCATCAATGCCCATGCATAGCATTGGTGGGGCTCAGAAAGGGGCTTCCATTTGCTAGTATATATTTGAAGCAGTTTTCAAAAGATCCTTGTGCTTGGAGATAAGAACATGAAAAGGTGGAAGTGATGTTAAAAGTGCACCCTGGCACTCAAGAATACCAAAGTACAGGATCTGCCTTTAGATCAGGCTTTTTCTCCTGCTTCTCAAGTATCTCTTTGCCTGAGTCACTCTGCAGCAGTTGTAATTCTTTAGGAGACTGTGCTTGCCTGGGTGTGAGTGTCTGCATCTCCAAGAAGTGTATTGTATTTGTAACTCTTAGCAAAGACAGAGCTCTAAAGAAGCATAATATGAACTCGGCTCAGTGCAGAGGAACAAGTAGGTAAGTGCATCTGTCTCCCCACCCGACTATGCTTGGCTGGCTGGACGGCAGGCTAGTTCACTGAAGTATGCCGCCTTGAGGGTACCACTGCATCCCCGTCTCCTAGGAAGTAATTAGAGAGGGAAGGATGGGAAGTGTGCTACCAGGAGATAATGTGTATCTCAACAGCAGTGAGGCAGGAGACAGAAACAGGTGCCCAAAGGGCTTTACAGAACATGTTATCTTGAAGAAACACACTCTGTGGAGCATCTTCTGATTGCTGGATGGCCCCAAAGCAAAGCAAAGCAAACTGGACTTTGGATATTCATTTATTCTGACACTGAAAAAGGGGTAATTTCTCTTTCACCTCATCTGCAAACACTATTTTAAATCTGTAAGGCCTCTTCTGGACTTCTAAGGCCGAATTAATATGTACAAAGCTAGCTGCGGTAACCACTTAAATGTGACTATATGGAGGCAGATCCATTTGGCAAACACCCCTCCTCCATCCTTGCATTTTTTTAGCCATTCACAATGCAAAGTTTGAAAGATAGGCGTTGTCCCAGAATGCTTAAATTGCTGGAGCCATGTAGGGAATAATTCCACACCCAAACCTGCTTGCCACATGAAGCTGCTACTACTTTGATACGTCTGAAGTATCGATCGGCTACTACTTACACAAGTAGATGGTTTCTTAGCTTTAAATTAACAAACACCTTCACAACCAACTTATTCCCTCCTTCGAGCAGAACTATTGCCACAGCCTTCCTGTCCTCCTGCCCAGTGTGTGCTTGAGCCTGTGTGCAGTGCACACGGATGCACGCATCACAAGTAGGAGTGACCAAATATTCTGATTGCCCCACCTCAAAAAAAGGACATGTGGAACTGCAGAAGAGAGTGAGTGAAAAATCTAACTGGACCATCTTTTGGGGAAAAGGCTTAAATAATGGGGAATATTTCGCATAGAAAAAGGGATTATCAGGAAGGAATTTGATATGTGATCATGAATATTGTAGGAAGAATGGCTAAGAACAACTGTCAGAAATCTTGAGGCCATCCACTTAAAAATAAAAGGTCTGTATTTAACTCAAACAAAAACCTGCTTTTTCACAATTCATGATTAATTTAATGGAAGGAACACTTTGCTACAGCATGTTGTGATGCCATTAGCACAAACTGATTTAAAATCAGGTTCGATAAAATATATGACGAATAAAATAATAAATGGCCACTAGCCATGACATTCAGAAGGCCAAAGGATTTTCATTTTTATTCCTAGTTTATAAACGCTTTGGTGACCTCTGGTTGGTAAGTGTGAGGCATATTGAACAGTGGAATCGACAGCATGTCAATTCTTTATTGAGCACTAGTATAGGCTCAGCAAACACTGCATATTCCCATGATGAATAAGGCTCCTTCGGCACAACTACTTGAATGCATATGGAGCAGGGGTTGATACATTTCTTAGGTGTGCTTTCACCATCCACCAGTACTGACAAGCTATTATTGTAAGAATTTCTGGGTGATTCTTTGTCTCCCTGGGCACAGGCTAGTCCCTACGTACTTTTTACAGCTCAGCTTAGTAGTCCTCTGATAATATGAGGGGTGGTGTTCTGCTTACAGTATTAGCTCAGCAAAGCCGAGAAGGATAGTTCACTGAATTTTCTCTCACTCCACACAATCTCTCCCTTCATCCAGCTACTTTCTTTTCCCTGCAAAGTCCCCATTTCACGTCTCTTGATTCACGTCTATTTGACTAAAGAGATGAGTGCACCACTGTACAAGTGCACATTTCTCTGCCCTGTGGTTGGCATGGAAACATAAAATATTCTGTAAGCACAAATGCTCATTCTAAGAGATGCTGCTTTCTGGAAAGCCCGCTGCCCAAGATTCCCCAGACTGGTCCCATGTCTTACGGGTGTTCCTAGGCACAGGCATCTTCAGCTTAGTGGCCCTTTGTAGAATCCTCCCTAAAGCTCTGCACATACCTTGGAAGTGCACCCATGGGGACAGGGACTGTCGCCATGGCAAGAGGGCTCACCCTTCAGTGTGATGCAAGACACATCTGCATACATCTGGCCTTTGTGTGAGGATGCCCCTTCCATTTCTTCACTTACAGATAATACTGTTGGCATGTCTCTCCCAAATGCATAGGAACTGACCATGTCAAAAGGCTTGGCTTGCCATCCCTTTTATAATCTCACTCCGCTTCTTTAAATGCCTTTGGACATCTTTAGCTTAAAGCCCTGCCTGTCAAGCCACCATTTTCCACAGAGAATCATGCCGAGATTTTATCTTTTGTATGTAGTTTTATGGGGCAAGATTCCCACCATGACTCAGTGATGAAGCAAAAACTTCAGCAGTCTACAAAACAAGTAGATTACTATTGTCCCTGAATCACTTCACCCATGTAGGCAAATGGTGCCTGATCTAGTGTTCAGATTAGGATTTCTAGAATTGGCTGAGTGGGGAGGACAGGAATGATGGGCAGGCTGGCATCAGTACATCATTCCCACCTTTGCCTGAGCAGCTTTAATTTCCTCAGAGGCCTGTTTTTCAGACTCCTTCCCTGCCCCAGTACCATAACAAGCTGTACATCTGGATTCAACATGGACAGCAGCAGAGGCTCCATTCATTCATACCCGAGACTTCTCCTCCAGCCGGGTCATCATGACGATCGTGGCTGTGCGCTGTTCCCACACCATCCTCCAGAAGTCGCTGAGTGTTTCTGGCAGAGGCCCCTGTGTAGCAATGTAGGCATTCTGCTTGCGGTAGCCATCGATGTAATTTGCATTGATATAGTCACTTCCAGGGACCCCTGAATATCAGAGAAAGCAGGAGGCTTCAGGCGGTTGGGCCATGTTGGGACAGTGCAGACACTCCATCTAGAATAGCATGATGTAACTGGCTGGGTGGAAGTGACGAGGGGCCCATTTTAACTGACATTTTACAGTGTACAAGGGGGACATTATATTATTCCACAGAACACAAGCAGCCCCAGTCAGATACTCTGGATACTGCTCAGCAACCAGCATAATCAGGAGATTAGGCTGCTTGTGTCTTCCTAGTGCCGTTTTTATGGACTGTTGTAAACTGCCCAGAGAGCTTTGGCTGTGGTGCAATATAGAAATCAAATGAATAACAACAACAACAGCACATGCATTTTGGAGTCAAAGTTACACACTGGGTTACAAATATAAGGCCATTAGTCACAGTGTGTATATACTAATACTAAGGTGCTTGCTGCCCATAATGAGCCATGTCTTTCCCTTCGTTCCGGTGTTTGTCTCCTCCAACTACAACACACTAGGTATTACATGGCAAGCTCAACATAGACCTAAATGCCCAAATTTGCAGGTCAAAGGTCAACCCAGAGATCATAAAATCCCTGCTTTTCCCACCCAGTCAGTGAAAAAAATGAGTCTAAGGACAGCTACAGTGCACAAGTGGTAGCCATGTTGGAGACCAGACATGGACAAATATCATGAATGGTAAAATGTATTAGTTGTGGACACAAGAGGGGCTGAATTCTTGCTGCTGACTCATAGCTGTGGCTGTAAGAGGCAACAGTGACCTTATGAAGAGCCCTCCAAAATGTTCTAGCCATGGCATCCCTGCTTAGCTGTTCTAAATTCAAGGTAGTGGAGGAGGCAACATAGGGTCCCATTATCTCAAAGATGCACCTTTTCCATTGACAGGATAATGTACAGCAGGCACCATGCTGAAACTCATACAGTGAGCAACCTATGGCTCAGATGCCCATGAATTAACACTGTCCAGAGACAGGCCAGTTTTTAAGAGGATTAGGAATAGTTTGAGAGGGCATTGCTTTCTGGTTTATGCACATACTTTTCTTCTGTCATACTGTCACTGATAAACAGCTTCAGCAGGTTTGAAAATCATTCACCCACCCCCTGCAAATCCTATTTAATAGATGTGCAAACTGGATAGATACACCATGGAAAGAACAGACAACAATTCATCTTTCAAACAGCCTTTGGAGAAGCTATTATGATTGGGCTCAGAGAACACAATAACTCACATTCAAGGGTTGAATGAGGATTATTGCTGAGCCATGGACTGTTGTTGAAATGTATGTTATTGTGTTGTCTGAAACCAGCTGAGAGAACAAACAATGGTGAACAGCCCTCAGTTCACTACTCAGCAACAAGCTATGGTTTCTTTTCATGGGTTGTTCTATGGTTAACAACCCATGATGGTTAGTGCAGCTGAATTCTAACAATATGATAACCCATGTTTCAGCAACAACCCACACTCAACTCGTGAGCATTACTCTGTTGCCCAAACCCAGCCTTTGTTTGTTTCTGGCATTAGATAGCAAGGCAGGATGAGGAGCAAGACCAAAGTGGTACCAGCCATCACCTTCCTGCAAAAGCTACGGCAAAAGTAGCCAAGAGGAGATATGGCTACTTAAAGATAGGGATTGCATGACTTCTGATTACTGACCAGTTCCCAGAGTGTTTGGATAATTGCAAGCCATCCTAGAAAGTCTGAGAATGTTTCAGTCTTAAAATGATGGGTGATTTGAGTCCTAGACCCTTCCCCTACCCAGTCATTTCAATTGATTATCAAAATGCACTGCTCTCTAACTTTTGAACCCAGAGCCAGAAGAGATTACATCATATAGCAGTGGTGGCCAAACTGGCTTGCAAGCCTCATGCTGCTCTTTGAGTTTATTTTTTGGCTTGTTGCCCACTGCTGCAGATGCCTGCCCGCCATCCCAACCTGCAGGCGCCTGCTTGCCACTCACCATCCACTGTCACTGCCCACGGATGCCCACTTTTCAGGTCTCATACTGAAACATAATCATACTGAGCTAGTCTGGCCACCCCTGTTGTATAGCATGGGGCTTCAACTGCTCATATGTGGTGCAGGGCTAATAGACTCACCATCAATGGAGATCAGAATGACACGAGAGTGGTCATAGGCAATTACATTTGCATAGCGGTTCTTTGGTTTGTTCACTTCTAGGTTGGAGTTCTCCCAGGTGAACTGCTGTCCAGGATCAATAGACTAAAGAGGAAAAGAGAGGAAATAGAATGCTAAAATACAGTGCTTTCAGTCAGTCTTTGGCATGTTAACAAGCTTTTGGCTACCAGTCACCCTCCCAATCCTGAAATTAACAGCAGTCACTCCTAGAATGTAAAACAATATACCAAGAAAAATGTGAAAGTTTCATATTAGAAATCAGCAGATTGCATCACATGATTTATTTGAAGATTTATTTGCCCACATTCAATCTGAGCAGACCAAAATCATCATCATCATCCTGCTTATAGAAAATAAACTTATTAATTGGCCACTTGCAATCAGAACAGTATTTAGTTTTTCCACTATGTGAACTCTCTCCCATGTCTGAAAGTCAAAAACATGCTGGTAACAATGGTCTTGTATACGTAGAAGTGCAGTGTATTGGGAAATCTGTGCACAGCTGAAAGCCCTGAAAGGGCAAAATGCCCCAAATATATTTCAAAGCAACCTTTAGAACAGAAGCACCCACATGGAGTTGATGCCTTGTTGTATGGACACAGAAAGCTGTACTGAGACAGACCACTGGTCCATCAAGTTCAGTACTGCTAACACTTTTTCCTGCCACATGTAGGGATGGCTGAGATTGAACTAGGGACCTTCTGCATGCAAAGTAGATGATCTACCCCTGAGCTACAATTTAAGGAGCAACAGGCTGACATTACCCTCAACAAAACCAGCAGACAGGGCTGGGTCATTGGAAGGAATGATGACCAAGTTCAAGGTATTGCATCAGCCCTTTTGGCAAAACAGAGCATCTTCATGTTAGGTTCAATGGTAGAAAGCAATGCAGTGCACAAAAGGCGTTTTCACAGCCTCAGCAGGGAGGATATGACATCACAGCATCACTAATAGGTGGTTTGGGAAATGCAGGATGTAAATAGACGTTTCCAGCAGGAACCCTATAATCTTCTATTATCAGAGTAATAAGCAGGCAGCACAGTGCAAAGTGGCAGGAGCAGACAAAGCACAGCTCTCTGTTGCTCATGACTGGAGCTCTCATCATACTAAGTAGATCTTCTAGATGGACGCAAGGGATGCTTCCAGATGAGACTTTTATTCTGCCCGACCTCATTCATGGAATTTTCTGGAGGGCACTGACAACAGCCACTGTTCCATTAGCCACTGTTTCTGAACACAAGACATTATGCAATGCAATTTTATTTTTTAGCAATACAATTTTTTAGCACACTGAGATAGGAAAAGTGAGGCAAAGTAGGAAGAAATACCCCTGCAAAAAGTAGATGACCTTTCAGCAGTGTCCTTCCCTTTTCTATTGTACTGTCATATATTTCAGGTTACATATCCATTTTGTGCACCGAAAAAGTATTTTCCGTTCCCTCAAGACTTCTTTTAGGAAGAAAAGCAGTAAGAGATCCCACTGAATACAGCAGTACTTACTTTTGAGTAGGATCTAGCTGTAAGGCTACAAATATCTTACTAGGGCAGAATTTATTTATTTATTATTTGAAATTTCACTATGCTGAAACACATTCTCTTTGCATCAAAGGAGTGCCTTCACATGTCCGGAGAAGGAAAAGGGTTTAAGGGTATAACAAAAACCTGCAGTTTCCTAGTCATATTGAGAAACTGAACAGAAACACACACACATGCAGTTACAGCCTTATTGTAATCATGTTTACCCAGAAATCTGAAACTCACTTGCCCTGTGCTGTAGGCACTTTAAAAGACACACCATGTGCTAAATACATAGCAAAGCACACACTTCAAAAGAGGAAAATGGGTGAGTGACAACCATGAGGGATCAGAGAAGGGACAATACTGTCTAGTTGTGATAATATGCCCACTGCTACGAGCTAGGGTTCCTCCCTTTGCACATTCAAAGCAACAGACCTTTCTTGCAAAATGTTCTTATTGACCAAAGGATTTTCCAGAAGCACAAACACCCAGAATGGATCTCTGAGCATGCACAGCATGGTTTGTTGAACACAATCTAGTATTTACTTCTTAGGAACTCTTCTTATGAGTATGTTTGGGGCCCATCCTTTCAGGAGGGGTCTTCTGGAAATGACCATGCCTCTTCTCTGTATGCTGATTCTCTAACTGGGCCACCCTCCTCCACTGACATCGCGTCATAGGACAAGAGTTATAACTGTCTTGTCTGTCTCTGAGAAGCTCCCCTGTTCAAGCCCCTCCATTCTCAGAGGCTGCCTACACCTGGGGAGTCTGGCCTTGAGATAAGCTTCTCTCATCTGAACATTTGGAATTGGCTCACATTCTGAGGCCCCCTCCAGCTCCTCCTCCTCTTCCAAATCCCAGTTGGCAGGCCTTAAGAATGCAAGCCAAGAGCAACTGCCTTCCTCACTCCCAACACCTGCTGTGTGGCTGGACCTGATGCTTCATCTTGAAGTCCGGCATTGAGCAGGTGGGCTGGACCTGATGCCCTTCCTGGCCCTTTCCATTCTACCACTCTATGATTCTATAAGGGTGCACACACAGCAAAGGACCCTAAAGAACTATGGCTGGGCTGTGGGAATTCTGGTTTTGGCTTACAGCAGAAAAGCAATGATTGGCAGTGCTGGGAGCCTCTGTCAGCAAGCACCAAGTCTCTCTGGTTCACTGCTGCTTGGAATTGTCCACCTTACAACTAGACAATTCTTGTTTTTCCCAGAACAGGGGAGTTCCATCAGGGTTCTCAGTAAATCTTTTTCTTTTTGCAATAAATCTCTAATAGAAAGCAGGTAATTCTCAGCTCAAAACACACAGAATATGAAGCTCCTCCCAAGAGTGACATTAGGAAAGTCAGTTTAGTAGTATTTTGATAAATAAAACAATATATTCTATGCCAGATCCTCATTTGATCAGGTTAGAACCTTATCTGTTCATGAATGAATGGCTGATAATGCACCATAAGCCAAAGTCAAGCTGTTCTAGATGGAAAAAGCCACTTTTGTAAACAATTAGGAAAATGGCTACTTTCTTTTATATGAGCACTTGTATCACTAGAATGGCTATGTACAGTGGAAAACTACACTCCCACAGGTTTTGTTCAAAGGTGGACAGGTAGGGTCAAAAGTGCTCAGGCTCACACTGAGCAAGCTGCAATGTCTTGGATGAAAAAGACAAGGGCAGCACACCTCGCCACTGCCACTAAAGCAATTGTCTCTCTCTCCCTCTGGAGTGAGAAGGTACAAAATCCTCCACTGTTCTATCACTAACAACCCCTTAAGAGGGCAAACAGGTGAGAAAGGCAGAAGAAAGAATCCACCTGGTTGTGAAGAGGTGCTAATTAAATACGGCTGCAAATGAGTGACTCATTTAGAAGTGAAATGATTTAATTTAAACCTCAATGATGAATTAATGTGCACCTGTTTCTCACTTAATGACGAGCAAATGAGTAAATAAGACAGGGAAGGGAGAGTGCTCAGAATGCAGCTGCAATCCATTACACATAGACCTCTGGATGAGCCATACTAAGGGAAAAGTACATCACACACCCCTCCTACCTCCTTTTCCTTGTCCAGGGGCCTCAGTGGGCTACATAAATTTATTCCTACTCTTGCAGACCAACCACAAACAGACACTACCTAACTGAGGGCAGTACCAGGTTTATACGCATGTGTGCGGGGAAAGGGTGGTGGTTGGTGGCATGGAATGGGAAACCATGCCCATTTATATGCTATTAACTTTTTCTCTACAAGGGTTCCTGTGCCTTAAATAACTGAATGGTCAGCAGAAATACAGAAGCTGAGGCTTATCCTCACATCCAGTAATCAGAGAACTTTACACTATTTTGTTGAAAGAACTGGAATCCTGCCAGAAAAAAGTTGGCAGCCTTTTAACAACACTGAATGTTGTGCAGGCTGTATGATGCT
Source organism: Varanus komodoensis (assembly GCF_004798865.1). Classification (NCBI taxonomy): domain Eukaryota; kingdom Metazoa; phylum Chordata; class Lepidosauria; order Squamata; family Varanidae; genus Varanus; species Varanus komodoensis. The sequence continues at coordinate 119,330,225 of NW_025335268.1, forward strand.
AACCTTGTTGATCCTGTGCTTTGGCTCATGGATGCTTTCCTGAGCTCTGAAATGAGACCTTACTCTAATGCAAGACGAACAAGCCTATGAACACTCAGACCAAGGTGACAGAATTGCAACATTTATGACCGACACTGTTGTTTAAATGAGGAAATAACAACTTATGAATCAACCACTGGCAATGTGTCAAATTGTAGCATCACTTCTGACACTGGAAAGAAAAAAAACCTAAAGTTTCTATGATAAGCTGCACTACAGGAAGCAATCCTGGTTCTAGGAGCATGTACATGGTCATGATGGGTCTCACAGATGCAGGAAGGGGAGACTGAAGAAGGAGCAGGAGTTGGTACCTGCAGCAACTGAAGACAGTCAAGCTGCCACAGGAGCTCACCCAAACCTGACAGAAGGAACAATGAGAAAGCTGCAGCTACATGCCTGGCTTCTCCTCCTCCGATCCCCTCTTCCCTTGTCTATTGTGGGTTGCGAGTTGATTCCTGCTCACCACAGCAGAGAGGAGAGTAGCATGGGCAGAAAGACTGTTGGAGTTGCAGGGTGGAGAGTGTTGTTACTGCCCACAGCCTGACATACTTGAGTTGAGCTCTGGAAGGGGCAGATAATTCTCTGGGAAAGAACTAAGAAAACCCCACTGGTCTTATTCTCCCATCAAATGGTGAAGCAGGGAGTAAGGAAACTCTGGAAGTGGGAAATTCTTTTAGAAGAACAGGAGGAGAGAGATCTGGTGCAGTACAGCCTACAGGACTATTTTCTGGCTCTGTCTGTCATCATGGGACTATATCACTGAACCTTGCTAGAGCTCCTGATGGGCCCTAATGCTGTGGCAGATGGTTGGAAGTGAACAACTGGGAAAGACCACTCAGATGCACAGAAGCATGTGATAGTATTTCATGATCATTCAAGAGGCAGCAATGAACTTACTGTCCCAGTAGGAGGTTACTAAGCAGAATCTGCAGGGCTTCCTCAATGAATGGCTTCTCGGAGACAGAAAGCTGAGTGCAGGGCATTCTGGGAGTCAAGACAGGCAGATTGCATGGCAGCAGTATAGAACTGCTGAGGGCCAGAAATCCTGGATTATTCTTTCCTGCTCTATGATGAAGATGGGTGTGGATGAGGATAAGGTGAATCCAGCAACAGAGACTGCCATCATGGGAATAAGCAGGTTGCTTACCTGTAACTGATGTTCTTTGAGTGGCCATCTGTGCATTCACACATATGGGAGCTGTGCCTGCGCATGCCTGGAAAGATTGAAAGCTAACGGTTTTGGTGGGAAAACTCCGCTCCCCTCCCCCCTTGGTAGTATATATAGAGTGGAGTGTCCGCCATTTTCTCCAGTCTTTGGAGACTGAACATTCGCCACCTCACGGAGGAAGATGGCATAACAACCTATCAGGTACTGTCACATCCCCTTCCGGTACCGATGTCATAAAAATATGAGGTACCGAAACAGTATTATACGGAACCGATGATGAAACCACTCACCGACACTGAGCGGGGCCGGCGGGTGGGTTGTGTGAATGCACAGATGGCCACTCGAAGAACGTCAGTTACAGGTAAGCAACCTGCTTTTCTTCGTTGTGGCCTCTGTGCATCACACATATGGGTGAATAGCAAGCTTACCAGAAACAGTGGTGGGTGGTGTTGCTATTGAAGAATGGCAGAAAGAACAGCTCTCCCGAAGGAACAGTCTTCTGGCACGCACGTCAAGGTGATAGTGCTTCGCGAAAGTACAAGGCGTAGCCCAAGTTGCTGCCTTACAGACATCCTGGATTGGGACACCTGTAGCAAACGCGGAGGAAGCCAACTCTGCTCTAGTGGAATGGCCCCTTGGAACAACAGGTAAGTCCATCTTTGAAAGTTGGTACGCCAACGAAATGGTTTGAACAATCCATTTCGACAGCCTCTGAGATGAAACAGGTGATCTTTGGTCCCGCTCAGAATACTTTACAAAAAGCCTATTGGAGTGTTGAAGAGATTCCGTGCACAATCTATAAAAGGCTAAGCATCATCGAACATCCAAGGTATGCAAGGCCCTCTCAATCGGGTTTGATGGTGATGGAAAGAAAGCAGGTAGCACAATTTCTTGGTTCAGGTGAAACAGTGTGGCAACTTTAGGCAAAAAAGTTGGATCCATCCTCAGGACCACCTTTTCCTTATGGAAGTTTAAGTAAGGTGGATCAATTCGAAGAGCACAAAGCTCACTGGCTCTACGAGCTGAAGTAACAGCAACAAGGAAGGCCGTTTTCCACAAAACGAGATGCATATCGACAGTGGCTAAGGGCTTGAACGGTGGTTTTGTAAGCGCCTGGAGGACAACCGAGAGGCTCCATGTCGGCATAACCAGCCGAACAGATGGATGGAGATTCTGCAGTCCTTTAAGAAATTTCCGAATAAGCGGCTGCGAAAACACCGACAATCCTTGGACTGTACCTCGATAATGTGACACTGCAGCTGCATAAACCTTAATTGAGGAAGGTTTCAGTCCCGAGTGATGCAGGTGCAGCAGAAACTGAAGAATATTCTCAACCGACGCCGTAACTGGGTTAAACGAGCTAGATTCCGCAAAGGATGAAAAGTGGCGCCACTTCGCTGCCTAGGACTTTCGAGTTGACAGCCTCAGTGCCGACTCGAGAATCCTTAAAACGTCCGGATCGAGGGAGCTCGGTCCCGACAACATTCCCATCAGTACTGAGTCAGTGAAGGGGTCAGACCAGTCATGAGTTGAGGTACCAAGTGATCTAGCAGATCTCTGTCCCGAAACAGTCTCTTGGATCAATGAATCCTCCATGCAGTGAGACTCAATGACGACAAGTCCAGGTGACGGACAGCGCCGTTTTGCTGGGTTAGTAAATCTTGTGTGGTCAGAAGACGAAGGAAATTGCCGTCCGAGATCCGAAGGAGAGTGGAGAACCATGCTTGACAGGGCCACCAAGGTGATATGAGTATTCCTGTGGCATCGTCGTGCACGATCTTCGAGATGACTTTGGTCAGTAGAGGAATAGGTGGGAATGTGTAAAACCTGAGATTTGTGCATGGGTTCATAAGGGCATCCCCCATCGATCCCGGTCCTATTCCCGCCCTGGAGCAGAATCTTTTGCACACCTTGTTTCTGTGGGTAGCAAATAGGTCTATGTCCGAATGTCCCCACAGTTGGAACAATTGAATGCAGACATGGTGATTCAGTTCCCATTCGTGGGTGATCGACATATGTCTGCTCAGGGTGTCTGCCTCTTCATTGTTGGTCCCGGCCAGATAGACCACCAAAAGGGTTATACCTCTCGGGATACACCACTCCCAAATGTCCATGGATAGGGGGCTAGAGCAGTGGACTTTGTTCTGCCCTGTTTGTTGATATAGAATATCGCCACTATGCTGTCAGACGTGATTTGTATTACTTGGTGGCGAAGAACTACTTTGAAGGACCGGAGTGCCTTGAAAATCGCTAGTAGCTCAAGGTAATTTATGTGGCTCAACAATTGTTGGCGGTTCCACATGCCCTGGGATCGAAGCCCTGTGCATACCACACCCCACCCGACCAGCGAAGCATCGGTGTATAGAGTCATTGTTGGGTGAGGGGTGATGAAGGGGGTCCCCACGTTTAAATTGGCCAGGGATATCCACCAAGTCAATGTTCGTAAAACAGTGCGGGGCATATGAAGTAGTTTGCTGGGTGAATCTCTTTGTGGATGAAAGTTCTTGTTGAACCAGAGTTGAAGAGGACGGAACTTCAACCTGGCATGTCGGACAATGGCGACTGTGGCAGCCATGTGACCCAAAAGTCTTTGTATTGAGAGCGCTGTCACTACACGGCTTTGTCAATCCGAGAGATGCAGATGCGGAGGCTGTCCTGACGAGCTTGAGGGAGGAACGCCTTCGCTACCGTGGAATCGAGACGAGCTCCGATGAAGTCTATCACCTGTGTAGGGACAAGGGATGATTTTTCACTGTTAATGCAAAGTCCAAGATTGTCCAACAGTATGCAAGCAGCCTGAACAGCTGACAGTAGGGTTTCACGGGTCTGTGACACTATAAGCCAGTCATCCAGGTAAGGGTAGACTTGGATGCCCTGAAGTCGAAGGTGAGCACAGACTGGTCCCATACATTTCATGAAGACCCTCGGAGCCGTGGCCAAGCCAAACGGAAGGACATTAAACTCGTAAATGTCAGTTCCGACGGTGAAACGCAGAAGACGCCTATGACTTGGATGAATCAAAATATGGAAATAGGCATCTTTTAAGTCAAGGGAGGCAAACCAATCTTCTCTCCTTAGCAGCAGAACGATATTTTGAAGGGTAGTCATCCAAAATTTCTTTGGTTTGATAAACTTGTTGATATTTCAGAGGTCCAAGATCGGACGAAGACCACCTTCCCGCTTCGGGACAGTAAAATATCTGGAATAGAATCCGTGAAGCCCTTCGGAGCTGGAGATCCGTTGAATCGCCCCCTTACGAAGCAGTTGTTGCACTTCATTCACTAGCACTGGGGAGCGCGGTGTAAATCGAATTGGGCTCGATGGAGGAACGGTATCGAATTCTGTTCTGCATCCAAGCTGAATGATCGACAGGACCCACCAATCAGATGTAATGGACTCCCAAATGAGGAGTCGGCCTTGCAGCCGTTCCCCAAAAGGGAGGGGGAAGGGTGGGTATGGAGGTGGAGGAGAGGTTCGCCCGTCCCATCAGCGTTGATGCTTCTCGGTATCGAAACGTCGTCAGTTTTGTGGGAAACGCTGATGAGGTTGTTGCCTTCTGCATTGCGGCTCTCGAGCGACTGAACAAGTCTAGACATAAGCTCCCCGAAAGATATGTGGGGCTCTTCAGGCGATGATGGGCCTTGAGACGTGATCAGGCCATCCGGAGAGGTAGAGTCAGCATCCGAGTTGGGCCCAAGGTGGTATGGCTCCGACGAGGAAGTCCCTGGTGAAGTGGGACATTCAGGTTCGACCTGCTGGGAGATAGATGGCATATCCTCATGTGCGGAAGGCGAGGAGCGATCCCAAGGGTGAGGACGAAATACGAAAGAATGGTTTTCCTCCCAACCCAACTGGTAATTGTAACAGGGCTGGAACCATCCTTCTTCCCGCCTCTCATCCATTTGGGACCGAGGTGGTGGTGATGGAGATCGGTCTCTAGCTCTCGCCGTAGGCATAGGAGTTGGGGAATGAGCCCTCGGAGGGGAGTCCTGAATCTCCCCATCGGATATCGACTCACGGTGCGGCTCCTCGGGCGGTTGGATAGGTAGGCCCTGTTGTGGAGCAGGTTGCACTGGGGACCCTGGAGGGGTAACCTGCATCGCCACTTGAAGCATCGGTACTGATGGTGTTGGTACCAAAGCTGCCGCCGGGATCGATGGTGCTGTTGAACCCGAATTCCGGTGCCTCTTCTTATGAGGAGGTTTGGCCGCCTTATCTTTCTTCGCTTTCTTATGGGCCAAAGACTGATCCGATCCCCCGTGCTTCCTCTTTTCCCGTTGTTTACGTGGGGGAGAAAGAGGTTGCTGAGACCCCGAGGGGGAATTTCCATCATCCGTTGGGTGCGGCTGAGGCATAGGCGGCATGGGCGAAGGCGTTGCCTGGACATGCCCGAGGCAGAGGCTGGGTGTTGAACCGACGCAGACAAGGCTGTGGCCTTGCGCTTAGCAGATGGAGCATGTGCTGGCCCAGGCTTTACTGCAGGCTGATTTGATTGCATCACCGCTTGATCCCATAGGAGCTTCCGCAGTCAGTTCTCCCTATTTTTTCGCGCTTGCTTAGTAAAAGCAAGGCAATGACGGCATTTATCAGTCCTGTGCCCCTCGCCAAGGCAAAGGAGGCACAAGTCATGCGGGTCCGCCAGAGACTTTTTGGACCCACATTCCACACATCTGCGGAAGGCCGATCGCTGCGCCATCACAGAAACAGAAGAAATAGAATAAAGGAAAGAGGGAAAAGCAATATATTTTTTGTTTTTTTTTAAATAAGAACGAAGAAAAGAGAAAAAGGAGATATAAACTGCAACGAGGGAACAATAACTTGGAATAAGAGCAAAAAGAAAAAGACAAACGGTAAGTAACGAACAATACTGAGTCGAGCGAGAGACGAACAGGCACGAGGCACAGCGAACAGCGGTTGCAAAAGACTGGAGAAAATGGCGGACACTCCACTCTATATATACTACCGAGGGGAGAGGGGAGCAGAGTTTTCCCTCCAAAACCGTTAGCTTTCAATCTTTCCGGCCTAGGCACTGCGCAGGCGCAGCACCCATGTGTGTGATGCACAGAGGCCACGACGAAGAACTCAGTTAGGGAGCATAAGAAAAAGATCTGCAACCAAACACTAGACACTTTTTCTCCTTCCACAACACTTCTCTTATGGAGGAAGCTCTTTTACTCCCTATAGGTCATTGGACTTTAATCTGTCAGGAGCATCAGGCATCATTTACAAAGCTTGGAAATTTTATTATATCAAGCACTATATAAATGGTACTAATAAATAAATATGCTGACTCTGGACTAGGAATACAGCCTGTTAAATATAATTTGCTCATCCCAGTAATTAAGGAAAGAATCACACCATTTTACAGATATAAGCATACACCTGGCTCCCACTTACTGAGCTAAGTGGGCGAAGAGTTAGCAGTCCAGAAAATGTTGGGACTATGCCAGCAGTCCATGGCCACCCAAATGTTTCCACACTGGTGATCTTGCCTGTCTCCCTGAGGTATTCACATTAGCACAAGCAAGGCATTCTCCTGTGCCAGTATGCAAATAACAACATGTTAAGTAGACAAATCTAAAGCTCGTTCCACTCTTCACCCTGTGACCTTCTCCATTGCATCGTCGAGGTTCTCAAGATATTCTCCTTGAGTCTGTAAGTGCCTTAGCATGATGCTACTCTTACTTTGAAGGTCCAGCATTGATACAAAGGCTCCAGACTGGTTTTGAATCCAAAGAGGAGGGACAATACATGGTATACAGCTTAAGGACTATGATCAGGGCCAGCCCTACTATTAGGGAGGGTAAAGTAGTTTTTTGAGGTACCTGATTCTGGCTGCTGTGTAAGGTCAGCAAACTGTTACTTCTTTGATTATTATTGTATTTTTACTATTAGGAGCAAGTGCATATAGAATTTTATTCCCTGGATGACAAATTTACCTGGCCAGCCTTTGGTACTATGCACTTTGGCTTTGGGGTGGTGGTAGCAGCAACATTTACCACTTGGTCACAGGCAGAAAATATCTTGGGCTGGCTGTATGATCAGTAATAGATACAAAGAACAGAACTGTAGCCAATTCACCTGCTACACACATAGCAGATAGCATCTGTTCCCTGTCAGCATGGAAGAGAAGTACTCTGGTTCCCAAAAGCCTGTTTCCCTCCTTTCCTCCCCCCCTCTTTCACTGAGCAGAGATGGAAGCTTGTCCCATTTCAAAACTGCCTAATATTTATCTAGGAGACCACCTGCATTGATTATCCTGCCTGCCTGCAGTACAAACAAGAGTCCAACAGGAGGAGCTCAAAGTTAGCCATTGTTCTAGCACAGCAAGTGTAGATAAATAATTAACATGCTGGCAGGACTGTGCTTATTTAATTCTATTAATCCCTGGCTATAAATTCTCTCTGAGTTGTACTGTACATGAAGTACTAAAGATACTCTACCTCTGGCTTGGTTCACCCACCACATCCAGACCAATTAAGAGAGACAATAAGCTAGCCACTCCTATCATGCATGCAAGTCACATGAGAAATGACAAGTTGACTTCGAGCCCATAGCAGCTCCTACCTGGCACTGGTGGCACCAGGCAGCCATTTCACAGGCCAAATCCTTTTTCTGCTCCAACTGTCCTCTCTCATAGATGCATCTCCAAATGCAGCCTCTGCAAGCTGCCGACTGGGCGCTTGACCTCACTTTCTCTGCTATTGCCCCTGAGGTCCTAAAGCAGGGGTTGCAGACTGATGTAGCTCTCCTCTCTCAGCAGTGCAGTTTTGCTCAGCTGGTAATTGCTTCTAATGCTATCCCAATGCTGTGGCTAAAGTGCTGTTAAATATTCAGGCCTCCCTATGGGTTTGAGCTTGCCCTCTGTAGAACAAGCAAACTCGTGTTGTGTGAGAGTACCTCAAATGTAATTCTTCCCAAAAATTTATAGGACAGCAAATGACTTTGACAGATGGTCCAAATTGCTCTCCCTTCCCTTTTTGCAGCTTGAGCCAAGCTAAGTAGCACAAAGGGTATGCACAGCTCAGTGCAAGTCTATATCCAGGAGCCCCTGGGTCACAGGGTCCATGATTGAGACTGGAGTCTACTGGGGGTAAAAGCTGTCATCAGGAGGGGATAGAGAATATGCTTCCTGTGTAGCGGTATGTCCCACTGCTAAACCGCTTGTCCATTACTCAGCTTTGATACACAAGATTGCTCCAGATTAATTACCTATTTTTCTACATATCTTCCCTCACAGCATGCTGTTGTCTCTGCTGTATAGCACCTGCCGTGCCAGTAGTGTCAGTGCACTTGTTAGGCCTGAACATTCAATTTTTTCCCCAGTAGCACCAAGGACAAAATCAAGAAAGGTTTGTTCTGTTTTCTTCCAACTCCCTGAGTGGGTAAGTGTTGCTTCAGGACTCTTCCTCTTTGTGCCATTGAGAATATCCTCTCTTCCTACTCTGCCCATCCTAGCCTGGGAAAAACAGGACTGGGTACAAGGCAGAAGAATCCCTGAGAAAAAGCTATTGGCCACAATCAGCTCCCTACTTAATATCTACTTCAGCATGGCCAATATAGCAGATGATTGCTTTGAAATTGGAATTAGAAAGTGACGGATTGGAAGAACACACATCACAGAGATATTTAATGGCCACTTTGAGAGACATTGAGCTCTCTGGTGTAACTCAGCCCCTGACAAGAGCAGGATCACTGAGCCCCAGATGTTGATGCTGCTAATGTCGCTCACAGTCCTTTCACATCACAAAAGGATTCCTGTTATAATGGTCTGTGAAGCAAAAGTTCTGGCTGCAAATGGGGTGGGGCTGTTTGCGGGGGAAATGGCAAATGGGCCAGCAGGCAAACAGGGACACGGAATGATCTTGCCTGCTTATTTGGTGCACTCACCTAGTTAGAAGCCTTGCTCAAAACTCTACTCCCCTCACTGATATATCATGTGGATTAGTCATCTGGAGTTAACCATTTCCTAGGCTTTAGTCCCACTTCATGTATTTGCCTTTAGTTAGTCAGTGAATCTCCCTGGCTTCCTGGCCCCTATAATCTTGCCTTGTGGGTAATGTGTGTATCACATCTTCTGAATCAAGGGAGATATGCTGCAGCAAGGGGAGGTCAGGGGCAAGGGAAGATAACAATTCAAACAGGACCAATAATGTGTATAAAGGACACTTACTCAATTTATCCTCCCCCCTCTCCCTATATGAGAGAGTTTTATTTATGATATAAACCCCTCACAGCTGAAGTGGGCCCTGCAGGGCTTGCTGCAAGCACATAAAAACATTTATCCTGCTACTGTGACTCTAATAGCTACAAGGGAACTTTTTCCAACATTGCAATTTTTCAAATTAATCATCTGCCTAGTAAATGGTTCATTGTGGAGAGAAGGTACTTGTGAGCAAGAGCCATGGCAATTCTTGGCCTCCATCACAGCATAAGCAGCACTCCAGTGGCTGTGGCACATGTTACATTTCCCAAAATGATTAATAATTATCAGAAAATGTGTAAAATGTAATGTGAGAATAGCTACAGAAATATCTCTATTGCTCCCAATATACACATTTGTAAGCCTCTATATATACTGAACAGGTGTGCACATGGACATTCCCACATTACATTTTATATTGTTCCAGGATTTGGTCAGTGATGCCAGGGTCAGAAAAGGTGACAGTGAAGTGGTCCTAACTGAATACTTGCAAGAAAAGAGAGATAAATATGGAAATGGGGACAAGGGATCAGAGTTAAGGGGTTTTTCACAGACACAAGATTGGCTGAACCAGGTGGTGTCGGGAGTGCTAAAATTTCTTGGACTTGAATTTCTTGGACACACTGAGCCAGATGAAATTATTGTTAGTTCATCAAAACTACTGAGATGCTGTGGAAGAGCTACTATATAGGGGGATGCAGATCTAAAAGAAGACATAAGGCTGCTCACCTCATATTCCTGGGAGAACTTCAGCCCATCATTGGCCTTCAGCCGGTCAATGTTGTCAGCGAGGTCTGTCACCGGAATGGGAGGGTGGTCGCGCATACCTGTCGGACCAAACACAAGGTAGCAGGGGAGAAAATTATTGCTGAGCTACAGGTGGAGTTGTTCATTCATGTGTCTACAGTAGACCAGATGACAATGTGTGACAATGATGAAATGGATGGCACATGAGCAAGGTATCATGACGTGCAGTGCCCACACAATGGCACAATGTATGTGTACATGCTCAGATGAGACAGCTACCAGCCAGGTAACCTCCACACCAGGTGGAAAGGGTGAAAGGACTTGGAAAGATGCTCCTGTGCAGAATGAGGCTGAGTTAGGCTGGGGGACAGGAGTAAAGCAGAAAGCTTTTGCAGAATGGGGCCCTGCCTTCAGTTCACACCAACAGTGTTCACTACAGTGCAGAAAGAAAGGTCTTGATCACATGCCTTCTTTGCTTACTGGGCCTTGGCACCAGTTTACGTATCCCTCAACAGCCTATTCTCAGCTGTAGAGATTCAAGCAGCAGTCAAATTTTAAGCATTAATAGCTGCATTCCCATTGGAGAGACACCAGTAATTCCTTCCTCTAATAACTAGGTAATTTAAGAATATTTGTTATCAAATAATATTTTGCTTAATGATGGGGAGGGAGAACAGAGGATCTGGGCTGTAATACTAGCCTAGAGTAGGTTGATTCCTTAAGAAGACACAACAGGAAGTGGATTCACACGAGGCTTTAACTATCTCCCTGGACTTCTTCCTTTGACAGCTGAGTCCTGCCTCTGCTCCTCTGTAAAGCATCAACTTGAAATTGAATCTGCAGTAGACTCCCCCTTCATTTTCTTCCCTTTCATGGAAGGCTAGACTCAAACCTTGCAAACCTGTGTGGACAATCAGCTTCCAATTTTCTCCTTTGCCCACTCATCACACTAAGATCAGAAATTTAATACAAAATCTGCAAGGGACACCCTTCATTTGAAGCACATTAACACAGAGAAAGAAAGAAAGAACAGAGAGTGAAAGTGCACAACTATTCCTGGGTTTAAGGCATTCCCATAAGGCAAATGCGAATACAACAGTGAAAAACACCAAGGGATGAGCAATTTCCTAGCTTACTAGATTAGTATTTCCAATTCATTTTGGAAGAAATATTATATGGCCACATGGAGTATAAATGCACCCTTTGCAATGGCAGTCAGGCCCTTTCTTCCTAAAGCTAGAGTTGAACCTACAAGCTGCTAAGAGAATAGCTGCTGCAGTGCTGGGTGCTCAGCCCAGATTGCAACTTCATTGGCGGATTTCTGAATGGCATCATTTGGAAAACTGTCGAGGTCTAACTCCTCCTCTTCTCCTCCCATGCAAGTGGGAGCATCTTATGTGAACTGCAACAGAAACTAGCCTTTGGGAGAAACCCTGACCCATGAGCCACTGAAATTGTTATCTCTAAATCTGTGGTGAGTGAGGCTGACCTTCATGACAGTGAGCAAAAAAAAAGATGAGAAAGAAAGGAGAGTGGGGGAAAAGAGAGTGAGTAAGAAGCAAAAGGAGGAGGAGAAAAAAACTAACTTGAGATATTCAGGCAACTGGGGCCACTGGCACCTGCAAGAACAGAAATCCCATTAGCTGTTGCTGAGGGCAGAGTTGAGGATATGGCAGAGGAAGGTGAAAAGGCAACATAGAAGTCCCCACTACCGCCTTCAGAACCATGTTTAGAAGAAGAAATTGCAGCACAACACTTGCTACACATGTAGCAGCACAGGGGGTGATATATTAAGACAAGCAGCAGCTACAACCAGGATTATCTCACAGACAATTTTGCTACCACAAAGAGGATAGAAGCTAGATTTTTCCCCACAATGGACATGATAAATGGCTTGGCTTGTTGGCCTGGAAAGACAGTCCCCACTTCTAGCACATATTGCCTTCCGGAGACCAGGTGCCCCTTGCTACATGAACCAGCAGCAGAGCCCTGTGACCACGGCTGAGGTGTCACTCACCCGATCATTTAACAGTGACGTCACCCTGCCCAACCTGTGCCAACTCTACAAAATGGAGCATGAGGGAGCTAGCCATTCAAGCAAGGGCTTGTCTGAAGTAGAAACTATTAAAGTGATACTTAAAGCATTTAACAACAGTAGCCTGATGAATTATGTACTGAGCAAACCCCTTCCTGTCTTTACAGTTGCCCACAGGGATGGCAACTACTACCCTGCTCAGAGTTCAGTTGCTACTGTCTGACCCACAGAGGTATGAAGGTGAGAGTCAGTGGAGGCAACTGAGTGACTCAGACGGTACCATGAATGGCAGAGCTTTCTTGGCACATCTGCTGCCTCCTGATGGCTAGTTGAGAAGACAAAAGGGTGGAAAGGCTGAAAGAAGCGGCTCAGCAATACTAGTCAAGTAGGAGAATTTGTACACAAGCGTGTTCCTCAAGCTGTTGCTTTGCCTGCTTTTTATGCAACTTTTCTTGTACCTGTGCACAGTTCTGTGACTAATTTGGACTACATTAGCTGATGAACTACTGACCTTCCACTAACAGGGTGGAAGTGTTCCCATCCCACAGCTTTATAAGCTGGGTACAAGCTCTGTGAGCCCTGTCCTCTCTCCCATCTGTAAGGCAATATGAGGTAGTGGAGTCCTGGACTCAGAGAAGAGAAAGCGCTGCTGCATGTAGTTCCAGCATAACTAAAGGTTTCCCCTGTGGACATACTTTCACCCCAGATCTACCACAAGCAGGACAAATAATCTGAAAGGGAAGGAATACAGGAGTATCTTTCTAGTTGGAGTCATACAATCAAGCAAAGTCCTCTGTATGACTCAGATGGCTCAGGTGTATCCATAATCCCACCAACTAAGAACAGTGGGATGACGAGTAGTTTCTACTCCAGCAAAGGTGAATGCAATTCCAATCCTGTTTTAGATGAGGGTGAGACACCATCCAAGAAACAGCCAATCTAGAACATGCTGCCTGTTGAAGAGATGCTGTTGCCAGCAGCACCTATCATAACTACAACCTGCTGTAACCCAGGTGATGAAAGGCTCATCAGGAGCCAAATCGAAATAACAGACCAATAGCGTCTGCCCGCTCTGCTGTTGGTCCTTAAACCTGTCAGTGTAAAGGACAAAATTAAACATTATCTTTAGAATATACTATCACTCTTGCCATGACTCAACAGGGCCACAGCCTACCTGGTGTTTGGTAGTTGAGCCGTCTCATTTCAACAGGGTCAGAGGAATGGGCCAGCAGGGAGTCCTTCAGGCCAATGGAATGTTCATCCTTAGAGGTAGGTGAATTGGCCCTTTTCCTAAAGGAAGAGAAGGCAAAGCTTACAAATGGAACCTGGGCTTGGGTCACATGGCAGTGAGCTTCAAGATGGCCTGGTAGAAGACTTAATAATATATCCACTGGAACGTAAGGAAGAACTCATCCCTTCACAGACAGAGTATTACAAAACCTGCAATTTCACCCTGATTCCTTTCTTAGGTACTACTTCCTGTGGTGGAAGAATACGTAAGATTTTCCCAAGTATAAAAAAATATTTTAAGTATGAACAGTTGTAATATAATGGGGTAAGGGCTCTTCAGGGTGAGTTTTATTGGTCCATTAATACTTGTCTTGAATAGATGAAGGCCCCCCAGGCGTGTGTTAATGGAACAATAAAATATACTATTGTCTCTTCATGCTATATTTATGCCTACAGCTCCACCACCCTAGGCTCTTATCCTGGTAGATTTCACTAGCTAAGCAGAGATGAACCAGTCCAGTAATTAAATAGGAGACCTTTACAGGAAATTTTGGGAGGCAAGACAAATTATTGGCAAAATTCACTGGCTATCATTAAAGCAAACAGCCCCATACTGCTTCTTACACTGTAGCTAGAACTGCAATGTGTTTTCTGGGGCAACTAAGAGATAGTTTCTGGGGTAGAATGAGAAAGGGATGCTTTCATTCCAGAAACAGAAATGGCAACCTCTCTGATGGGTACCAAGGAAAATTACACTGCAGCTTATCTTTAAATCTCTTTTACAAAGGGTAAGGTACTCTGGTGCTCTTTCAAGCAAGCCAAAAGCACTGATGATTAACACAGGAGAACAGTTGACAGCACCCTGAAAGGATGTTAATTTGCCTGGTGGCACAAATCCATTTGTTAAAAAGCAGGAAGTGCCACATGGCAGCGTGAGCAGCAAACTACTAGCAACTTACAGCCCTTGGTGGTGCTAGCAGCATCAGGTTGTTCTGGACAGATGCACTGCAGTTATCATGAAACTTAAACAGCTCTCTGTGCTATGCAGAGAAAAGATCTGTTCAACCGATTTAGAAAGTAGTTACATTATTGCAGCATCTAACATAAGAACCTCCCATCAACCCATATTCATGACCCAAGGAGACCAGGATGCAAAGAAGCCAGAAGTTTTGCTTTTACCCCTACTTCCAGATGAAAGTGGACATCACTTCCTTGTACAGCATTATGTCCATATTTGTCAATGAGCAGCTAGGTGCTAAAGTCAGCAACCACTGGGACCTTTTAATATGGCACATGGAACAACTGAGAAAGGCCTTATTGAAAAGGTTTATAGAGCTAATTGATTTTGCCAAGGAACTCAAGTCACTTTGTGACAATGTTACAACCTAGGCCAATTTTGCTTTGAAAGTGACCCAGTTCCTTGAAATCTGGGTAAATCTTGACTGCAAAGTTCTTTATTTAAATCTGACAGAAAACTAAGGCTGTTTCTACATGGAAACTAAGGCTGTTTCTACATGCAGGGTTCCTACTGCTACCAATTAAAAGGCATTGTGCAACTGTTCTATCTTTTTCTCCTTAATGGATTTTCTGTGGTAAGAAAAAAGAGAGGGAAGAATGTTGGGAAAACATAGAATTCCTAGTAGAAGATGACTAATAGTGCCATAAATGCCTTGTCTGGAAATCCCTGCAGTAGAGAACAGTGAAAGAGTTACGCATAGCACAATGACTAGACGAGTGGCACCAGACAGGTCTGGGTGCAAGTGTGCTGCTCTTAACAAGATGAAATTGTGGATTTGAAACAGACATGAAGAGAAAAATAGGGTGTCTACCTTTCTTGTTTGCTAGATCCAGGGCAGCAGAAATGGAAAGAGAAAGCATAGTTACAAAAAATATTAATTCCATGTGCAATAACCCAAAGTTAACCCTTCCCCTCTCTGGCAACTATGCATATTTTACTGGGGTAAAACTTATGTTGGCTTGCTCAGAACTGAGATGGAAGAGTCACTATTTTCAGTAAGCTAATGAGCAGCTTAAAAAAAACTAGCTGGACATTTGTAACCCAGAATATAGATCAGAGCACCTGATACCCAAAGCCTCTTGCATAATCCAAATTACAGAAGCCAGATAATCAACCTAGCACTGCTAAGAAGTATGGGAGCACAAATGCTTATCTGGTGATCGCATTATATTATTGACTATATTAACTGGGGCAACAGCCCCAGTTCACTCGCAGTACAGAGTACTGGAAAGTAAAGTGAAATACAGAGCCTGTTGAATGTGTCCTCCCCTCCGTGTGTCTCCTGCCCTAGTGCTTTGCCTTATTGAACTTTGTCTTGCAGGTAAAGATGAGCAAGGCCTTTGGGTTGCCTCAGAGGGGACTGACTGTGCCCTTGAGTTTGTCATTAGGAAAACATGCGCTTAGAGCTTGTACACTGCCGCACCACAAACACCCTCACACTGTAGAGGCCTTGGCTGTCTCTCACCTTTTGAAGAGCAGGATAGCAATGACAATGATGATAATTAAGATGACAGCCAAGACAGGACCCATCACCCACAGCATCTCTGGTTCGTCCTGCTGTTTTGCTGATACCTCCATCACAATCTCATCTGAATAGGGGCTGGCCGCATACTTCTTCTGTGAGTGGGAGAGAAACGCAGCCAAAATTCATTCATCAGATCCCTTACCCTACATCAGCTCCAGCTTTCCCACTGCCCAGTCCTCCAAGTTGTCCACCTGCTCTCTTTTCTCACTAACCATGAAATTCATGCAAGACACTGTGAAATCCCACCTCCTCCCTGCGGCAAAGAACCACTTTGAACCAGAGAGTGGCCTCCTTCGGTGCCAGAATGGAGTAGTCCAACTGAGAGCAAGTTGCCAGTCTCAGACACACAAAGAGCCAAATTATAGGCTTTGGAGTTGCAGCCAGTTGAGCACTGGGGCTCGCTGTAGTGACTAAGTGGTTTATAATATCTATTATACCAATATAAACACGACATCCTAGGGGGTACGATGTCATGGAACACCTGCCGGGCAAAATGCTGCACATTAAGCAGCAGACCAGCTCATAGCTGTGCTTGAAGCTACAGCTAAGTCTCGAACAGCGAAGGCTTCACAGGGGCTCCTTATAGACAAAGGCTTCTCATTTGAGTTGCTGTTCAGCGAGCAAGAGTGCTTGTTGCCTAACATGTTGCATGTGTGCAATTGGAATTGGCTGGCTCAGTCCTTGGGTATGCTCTAATCATGTTAAAGGAGGAAGCAGGTCAGGAGAGTCACATTCTCTGTTCTTACCGAGAACATCTAAGGCTCCAGCCAAGGGAGCAGCTTACACTGATTGCACTTTTAGCTGCTTCAGCAACTCCTGCTGTTCGAAGGTATGATGGCCTGGAGGCTGAGATCTGAAACAGCCTCTCTGGCTTCAGGCATTTTTGCTGGAGACACAGAACATGTGCCCATGCCTGTCTTTTCTTATACATGTCCAGCAAGAAGCACATGCAGTTAGGTTTGCACCATGACTCACTGTGGGAACCTGGTTCAGTGTGGGGACTCAGTCCTGGAACGTGAGAAGTAGTAATATGTTTGGAGGCAATTTTCATACTACTGAGAATGAGCTGGCTAGGAGAAAGAGAGCCTTTTCAGTGCTGGAAGGCCATCTGGAGAATGTCTTCCTCACAAAGGCTTGCCTGGTTCCCACATGGTGGTCTTTTCCGTGTCAGGGGAAGACATTTTTTATTGTTTCAAGCACTCTGGGGATTGTTTTTGTGCTTCCAGATCTTTCCGATGTTGCCTGTTCTGGTTTTATTATGCACTGCTGCCGGTTTTATCTTGTTGTTTCATGAACTTGTTTTATCTTGCTTTTATCTGACTTGATTTATCATCTAACTGCCTTTTCTATTTTTATGTTTTTAATCTGCACGCCATCCAGAGAATTTAGGTTATTGGGCTGTTTAACAACATAAGAAATAAATAAAATAAGAATACATTCCCAAAGTTCTAGGACTTTTCTAAGAATTATTGGTGATAGTCATTGGCTGTCATTAAACTAAACAGCTCTGTATAATACTGCTTTTTACTCTGTAGTCAACTCCTGGCACTTCTTGATTCAGAAATGAAACATGCTAAATGAGAAAATAATCTGTGCTCTGCAATAGTTCTTTCAGCAATGCTCATTTATGATATTGTAACAACATTCAGTCAGGGTTGCCCTATGTACCAAATATGCCAAAAAGAGGGGAGGCTTTAATGCAGGAGTGAATGAACTGTTTCCCTTTGTATTGGCTTACAACTCCCATGACCTCTCATCACCAGAATGCTGGCTAGGGTTGATGGAGATTGTGGGCCAAAACATTTGGAGTTGTATACGTCTGCCCTAAGGTAAGGCAAGGATGACCAAGCTGAACTCTAAGCTGGAACTTGCGACTTGGCACAGGAGCTAGAAAGGGCCAGCAGGGAATGTGAGGGGAGCAATAAAGCTTAACTACAGAACAGCTGCCACCACATCACAAAATAAAATCAGGTGCCTGGAGAATTTGTTCTGCTGGTTATAGAGTTCTTTTGCATACTCTCTCTTGTATGTGCAATCCCTAGCCTCATGGCACAAGCAAAAATCCACTGGTTGTTCCAAGGCCTTCAGCTTTCCTGCCTGATAACTGTATGTTTGCTGAGTCCACTACACAAGTACTTGGACCAGGTGAGTAATGAAGCATTTGACCAGCTCTAATGAGCCATTGCAAGTAAATGAGGCTGAAAGTGAGAGCCCCAGCACAGGGCAGAACAGAAGGGCCAGAGTGTCTTCATTATGGCTGGATGTTATTTACACATTCACAGCAGCAGCAACATTACTTACCCTTTTCTCTCCCTCATTCATACTGGTTTGCAGCAATGGATAATTCTAAATAATACAGAGGTGGGGGAAGTGAAAAAAATGCAAAAGATGGATCTATTTTTTCCCCTCTGATCTGCCAGGTCCTTAAGTACACAGGCAAAAGAGGCAAGGAGAAGGATGAAAGCTTTGGATATGTAACTTCTACAACGTTTATTATTATCAATACTCCTCAATGCCACTTCTGAAATAGCTCTATCAGGCAATGCCCAGTCCTCTCTCCTCAAGTTCCTTACCGTATCACCATCTTCTAGAGAAGCCAACACAAAACAACGGTAACTCAGGTCTTCTGAAAGTGGCTTATTATAGAAGCCTTTATAGTTCTTTTCGTCCCCCAAGACAAAGGTGTCTGGCAGTTCATCCATTTGGGCAGCAATGTAGGGCTTGAGGTGTTCTGCTTGCCGACGCTGACGTCTGTCTGGGGTCCCTTGGTTTATGGCCTCAAGTAACTGGGTAGCAAAATAAAGCCCTTAAGAGAAAAAGCTATGAAAGGTGACACTGTATTTCCATAAGGGAAACTTGCAAATCAGGTAAATAGCTCAGGATGGCCCAGATATTCCTTACTGTAATGAATTCCCTAAGGCTTTCTCCAGGATTCCACAAATTAACATCTCCTCCCTTGTCAGCATAATTATTAGCCTGCACAGGATTTGAGTGTTTAAGCAAAGTATTGTTCTAGGATTCTAATGCAACTTTTGATTTCCCCCCCAACATAATCTATTTTAGGCAGTGTTTCATGAAAAATAGTACCTTGTATAAAAAGTTGCTAGTCTTAAACATTTAAAAAGAATTTTGAAGTGTGTAGTGGCCTTGGATAGTGGGTAAGCAGTAGCCATGTTTTTGTGGGCTTCCTAGTCAGCATGAAGAAAATGAGGCAATGGCTATGCATGATCTACAAATGTATCTTTAGATGCTCAGGGGTTGGAACTGACAGTTAAGCAGAGTTTGGGACCTATCCCCGCAATTCCAAATCTACGTTATAGGCTGCAGTAAAATGTACAAAAGGGAAAGGCAGGTACTCCCAGCTCACATCTTGCAGGGCTGCAGCCAAGCTTTATGTAAAGCATATATGGCGCTAACAGATTTCTTGGAACATTGAGAGAAAAAATGACAAATTTCATAGTCATCCATAAATTCAAGAGAAAGAAAATAAATGCACCAAAATTCAATTACATTGTGCAGAAAGGCTCTCAGATGTTAAAAGTGTTTTTCTAATGAATAAAAATGAATGCTAGGCTCTGACTACTGGGCTCTGAATTTCTAATTCAAAATGAAGGAGGAGGCATAAAATACATTTCCCACAAAAATGTGCAGGGGCAAATAGGGAGCATCAGAGCAGCTGTGGTGCTACGAAGACAGAAGCTGCAACTGCATTTGGAAAGGAGGCCAGTGGCTTGTAACCTCACCTGGAGTGGTGTCCCTGCTCTATACCCTTTTTTAAATAACTAATTGTCTAAATTCTAACTTTTGAGGTAAGATACACACACGTGCACATGCACTCTGCCATATCTAAGCTTCAGTTTCAGTATTCAGAGAAATGGTACAACGCAGCCTGAGGATGAAAGGAAATGGTATGTGATTCATAAATGTGACAAGTCCTCAGGGAATCCCATGTTAGCGGCCTCTTTCAGGCTAAGCCGGTGAAAGTTCTGCAGGCAATTTTGAGAAATGGTTAGAGTTGAGCGTGGAGATCAGGGGTAGTTGACAAACTCATCATTGTCAGGGTGGGAGAAGATGGCACCAAATACAGCTGTTTCCGGGGAATAATCCTACACAGGCAAAGAAACCCCAAGTCTTCTACTAGCCTTCACAATATCACAGCACTGGCATCATTGCCTATATAATCCTCCCAACTCAGTTCATATGTGCAGGTTAGTTTCTTCAACATCTGCTTCCCATACTCTGTACAAAACATGTGGGAGCAAATTTTGACACTAGCAGGTTTCTTTCTTCTCCTACCTGATCCAGTTCCATCTCATCTGGAGTCCTCAAACTGGAGGAAAGTATGTTGCTTGTGTGGTCAATTGGCACAACCACAATGTAGTACCACCTGGAAAACAAGAGGATGGAAGGGATGAGCCCTACTACAGACCACCTTGAGGTTGTATTTAATGTTAGTCTGAATACAATTCATTTCAATGAATCTATGAGGAGGATTAAAGTGGAATACAACCCTTGGCAACCCTGCAGCTCTCACTTGCTACCTTCAATTCATTTGCACTTTCCACTTTGTGTCAGTCTCTAAGCTGTTGGTATCTATTACACTAATGAGGTCAGAAGACCAGTCTTTAGTGGAATCATGCCAGAGACTGGAAGGAGAAGTGCATCACTGAGTTCCTATTTCAGCGACCACAAACACAAATGCAGCTTCAAAAGCCTCCTACAGGGATTTAAAATAAGTAACTGTTCAACATTATAGAAGGTGCATTCTGGGTCCTTTCAGAGAAAAGGGGGGATTATGGCTTTATGATCCTACACGTTATGGTTTTGTGGATCTAATTTTCACAGAAGGGTAACAAAGCACAGAATGGTAACCTAAGAGCAAAATCCCAAATAAAGCACCATTTCAAGTCCATATGCCCGTTATCAGCAACCTATTTCCACTACAAAGTCTTTAAAGTACTTGGTAGGTGAATTCACAGCACAATCAAATCCTATAACATTTGACACAGTTCCCAAAGATATCACCACATCTTATTGTGTATGGAAAAATCTCATGACTCTGCAGGGACTTAATAGAGTCCTATCTTCTACCCCTAAAACAAGATAGAGCCTGACACCCTGCTCTCCTTTGGCAAAACACAGCACCAGGCCAGTAAGCTGAGCAGAATTATAGAAATGGAATAAATATACCTGACTGGCACAGAAGTCTTCACTCTGGGGAGAGTGATGGTAAATTGCCCATTATGGATATATTTGTATGTGGAAATGGGCTTGCTCTGAAGGACATCAGGTGCTGTCCGGATGAAGACCCGATGCTGCAATGCCCCAGCACTGCTTCCTCGGTTTGTGAGTGCAAAGGAGTAGTTGGTGTCTGGCTGTAGGTCACTGATCAGCTTCTTCATGGAGTGGCCATCTACCTCCACAGTCTGGCCATTGTATAGAATCTGAAAGCAAGCAACACATTCTTAGAAGCCAAGCTATAGGTGTCCTTGCCCGGAAAAAGGCAAGGTAAAGGGGTAAAAGAATGAATTTCATCTTCAAATTGTCACCACTTGGTATAGGTCTTTTTTGCTATCTTCTCATTACATGAGTGATTAAAGAAGCTGACCTCTTACTGAGTGAAATTATTGCTACTTTGAATAAGTACAATTATATGACCATAGCTGCTGAGTTTTAATTGTAATTTTGGCCTGATTTTAGTATAGAAATGGAAGAAATTTTAATCCAAAATATGGTAGCAACACTGCTAACTGTGATTGGCTGATTCAGTAATATTAGAAACACAGAAACAGAGCGAGACAGAAGCTGCCTCCCGGGCCATCTAGCCTGACCCCCGGCTCTAGCCGGCTCCGCTCATGACATGCCTACCATGTGCATGTCTAGCCAATGTTCTTTCTTCTACCTTGCCTACCAGTTCAGTATTGCCCATTTAAATGTGCTAATATTCAGAGTCCTGTAAGCCCTTAATAACTTGAGACTAAGTTACCTGAAGGAGCACCTTCTCCTGTACATATCTATGCAGGCACTAATGTCATCTTCTGAGACCTTTCTCATGTGCCCATGCCAAATGAAGCAGATGGCTACTAAGGAGTGGCAGAACCTGGCTGTGGAAGGCCTTCCACAGAGAAGCTAACCTGACATGTACATTGTGGAGTTTTGGTGCTTGATTTAAGCTCCTTTCATCTCCCCCTCAGTCTTAAAGGTTCCCCAACTTTAAAATGGTGTTAGTGATTTTCAGATCCTTGCTCATGTTCTCTAATGTTAGAAATATTTTGGCTTTATTATGAAGCAGTTTTCATCCATTTTAGAAAAATTACCCACTGAGTTCTGACTATTGGGCAGCATAGGAATTTAGTAAATAAATTATACTTTCAAGGGTCTGAAATATGGCCCTGCCTGAAATTTAATGGTTTATGTTTACCTCTAAGCAAAGTTCTAGTGGTGCGACTCAAAGTGTGCAGTGCGGTGTGTTGGTTAAGAGTGCAGGACTGAGATTCAGGTGACTTGGGTTCCAGTCCTTGCCTTGCCATGGAGCCTACTGGGTGACTTTGGGCCAGTCACAGACTCTCAGTCTAACCTACCTCAAACAATTGTTGTTGTGCAGATGAGACTGAGAGTATGAGGAGGAGAATGCTGTAAGTCACTTTCTAAGGGAAAAAAAGCAGGATATAAAACAAACAAATAAATAAATCTAGATGTAGAAGTGCTGGCACCTGAGTTTCCAGTGGGGATAGTGGGATGATAAAGCAGGTACCAAACAGAAGGAAACATGCATGCTAAGCAGAATTTATCTCAGCTCCCTTTCTTTCTACACATTCTGTTTTATGGGATTTGGTCATTTCCTGCTTCCATCCTTGAAAATCCTAAGTGTGTCCCAATGCTTCAGTGTAGCCTTCTCTCCCTAATCCTACTTTATTCCTAGCATTCTATAGTCTACTTATTTCAGAAGTGTGTTCCTCTCCTCTCCGTTTACAAAGAACATCCTCCAGCAATGGAAAGCTAGTAGTACTGAGGATGTGCTCACTCGGGAATCCTTGGTGCATTGGAGATGTGACTGAGAAACAGCTCCTGTGGGATTTGCAGGATTTCAGTCCAGCAACAGAAGCAGATTTTGTTCCTGTACCCTCAGTGTTTCTCCCTACGAACAACAAACTGGTTCTCTGGAATGTTTGCTGGCTCTGCTCATTCCTCACGGAATCTTCAGAAACAAATGGCTGCCAAACAGAAGTTTTCCATGTTCACTATCAGGGTCACAAAGTGCAGCCAACACTGTACAGCATCAGTTCTCTACCAGAATCCTTATATGGAGGAAAGCTCTTCAAATGTTCATATCTGATCCTTAAGAATCAAATCTGATATTGACATAATTCCCCTCTAACACCAGTGTGTGAGTGAGTGAGGGAGGGAGGGAGGGAGGGAGAAGCCATAAACAACTCAGAGTTGTTAACTGAAAGTGGAAATGATGGGAGGCAACAAACTTGTTGCTTGACTTGCCTCCACCAATTTCCAGGTCAAAGAACCTAGGAACTGCAACATGACATGCAAAATTGGTCACTGTGTTAAAGCAGCAAAATCAATCTCCAAGATGGATCTATTACTAAACACTTGCCAAGGCCTAAATTATGGGATAAAAGCCAAGGCTGCTAGTCCAAAAATATTCTGCTTGTGCCCTCATGAAAATGTCTAAAAATCAGGTCTCATTCCCACAAAAGATTTAAGTTCAATGTGCATTTTAATAATCAAATGGAGGCAGGCAAACAGGTCTTTTAGATCGGGGATGACATCAGGTTCTGGTTGCAACAAGAATTTCATCATAACATCTCTTTCTCACTACATAAAACCAGATGTCTTTTTGCAGGGACTTTATCTCCTGGACCAGATGAAGCAACAACTCTTCCCCGAGGAGAACTGAAAGTCTCATTATTGATTTTTAGTAGAGAAATTTCAGAGGTCTCAGTTCATCCCCAATGAAAATACCATGAGATTTAGCCTGTGCCTCAGTATTCACAAATCAGAACAATATCCATTTTAATTAAATGTTAAAAAGAAAGTTGACACCCTTTGGGATGTAGATTTAGTGTGAGACTGTTTATCAAGTGTAGATAATGCTAATTGTTCCCATGGAGATTTATCAGTGGTGCTTGTAATTATTAGACTTTGGCCTGGCATCCAGTGTGCTTGAATTAAGCAGGAAGCCACAGAGGAGAGGGACCTGTTTACAAAGTTCCCATTCCTGGAGTTCACAGCTGCTTCTGGGCAGGCACTCCGTTGGTCCTTGAGCATGGCCTGGACATCTCATATTCTCAGATGCAAGAGCAAAGCTCATTTACACCCCTTGCATTTGCATGGCTGCTCCTCAGCTAGCACATCACTTACACCATCTGCTCTAGGGTCCCATTGTGGCCAAGCTGCAGTAGCAGCTGCTGTTGACTCAGCAGCCTCAACTATGGCAATCACACCACACCTTATGAAGCCCACACCACACAGCACTTGTGATAATTCATTAGCTCTACCAGGATCATGTGACCACAGAGCGCTGGAAATATGTCCAAAGAACAAACCATTTATACTAAAATTCCCCTTATGACATTGCTAGCAAGAAGGCTTATCAGTTTGTATAATGTCGCTAGAAGATATAGCAAAAGCATTTATATATTGTAGTGTCTTGTGTTGGAGCAGCCCCTCTGCTCTGCCCTAACAGAAGCCAGCGCCAAAATACTTCATGAACAAGCCCTCCAGAAGGATTTGCCCAGAAATTCAGAGATTTGGCCTCCTAACTGTAGTCTGCTCAAAGGATTCCTTTAAACCAGGCAGTCCCCCAACAAAAAGAGAAAAAAAAGAGAAACAAATGAAATGTAGAGTTTATGGAGTGTTACAAAACACGTAAAGGGTCAAATTCAGTTTGAGAGTGAAAAGCTCCAAGAATAGCAAGATAAGTTTTGCTTGCTTAGTGCTGCTGAGAGCTATGTAGTGATTTGTTACCAGATTTCAGTAGCAAAAAAGTTCTTTTAAAAAATCCCTTCCTAGTGGCCCCTAGGTTTCTGCAGTTTCCCACCTCTGCTTTAACTGAGTAGGTGCTGTTTTCTTATAAGCTGCCAATGCAACTGGGGCAATGTTTCTGTGAGCCAGCCACTTTCATGTTTATTGTATTGACTATTACATTTACCTCCTCTTTTTTTCCACCAAGGTACCCAAGGCAGCTTGCATGATCTCCTTCTTCTCCATTTTATCCTCACAACAACCCTGTGAGTTAGGTTAGACTGTGAGTCAGTGACTGGCCCAAAGTTACCTAGTGAGCTTAATGACTAAGTGTAGACAAGAACTAGGATCTTCAAAGTCCCAGTCCAACACTCTAACCACTATACTACACTGGTTCTTGCCAGCCCTGACCACAAAATCCTCCCCTACCCATTCAGGAGCAATTAACAGAAACCCTCCCCCTTCTATATAGGTACAGCTATGCTTGAGAAGCCTCTGTGATTCCATCTTCATGATCAGCAAGAGGACTAAGGAGTTTTGCCTGGGAAAGCAAGTTTATTTTAATCTATTCTTAGAAGACTTGCCTAACTGCTTGTTTTATCATACTTCAGTGAACCAGACTAAAGGAGATGGAAAGGTGAAAGTAAGAGCTCTGCACTAGCTCATGTTTCTTATCCTGACATCAAATCTCCAGGGTATCTTACTAACTTAATATCCTTATAAACATGGAATAGGTGAATACAAAACCCCTGTTACAAACCCCGTTTGAGGAAACCTGACACAGACTTTTATCCAGGCAGGAAACTGCTTTATACTGAGTCAAAGCATTGATTCACCTAGCTCAGTATGGCACTAATGGGTAGCAGCTCTCCTGGCGTTTGGGAAGAATTCTCTTCCCAGCCTTACATGGGGATGCCAAGAAGTGGACCCAGGATCTTCAGTATGCAGTGTGTGTGCTCTACCACTAACCCTTGGATTAGACCAAGTCTTTCTGGAAGAATATAATCACTACCCTTGGATCAGACCCCAATCCATGACAGTAATATTTTCTTACCTTGAAAGGTACTGCAGATTTATAAGAGTCTGGCACCTCCCAACTAAGTAGCACTGATGTTTTCATCACAGCACTGACACGGAAGTTCTTTGCAAACACTGTAATCAGATAAACTACTTTTAGGTGTCCCTTGGGGGGGCAACAGGAGACAATGAACCTGCATCAGTCCTTCCGCCCATCCAAGCAGCAGCACAACTGATGATTTCTGCTAGAGAAGTCACCTCTTTCACATCTTAGGAGGCCATCCGAGCTTTTCAAATGCCTTCCAAGTGCAAATGTACTCTTTGGGCATGCAGACATGAGGTTCAGATTGAGCTGTCACCTTCCACTTTCCCCACTGATTCTTTGCCACAATCAAAAGATTCCAGTTACTAGGTGCTGGCTCTTCAAGCAAAATCCCCTTTGAAGGTCACAACAAAGCAATTGTGCCACAGTTCTCAGATGCAAACAGAAAATGGCTTTTGTGTTCAAAAGAACAAAAGCAATCACACAACTCCTCTACTTGCTCCTCTTCCCCACACCGTGTCCCTACTTAGAAGACCAGTGGGTCAAGACTGACCAGGCCACCCTGACCCATACACTGGCTTAGGGCTTCACAATAGGAGGTGCTTACCTTGTTCCATTGGCATTGTCCTGGATTGAATACTGGGACTGAGGGGCCCAGCTCCTTTGCTAGTGTGCGCTCTAACTTTGATGTCATAGGTTGTGTCAGGTTTGAGGTTGGCCAGGGTGATGCTTGTTTCCTTAGTAACATTGGTCAAATTCTGCTGGCTGTTAATGTCTCTGTACACAATTGTGTAGTTGGTTATTTTTCCATTCCTCTCGGCCAGCAGTGGTGGATTCCAGGTCACTTTAGTGGTAGAAGTGGTCAGCCCGACCACATGTAGGTTCTGGGGGAAGCCACTTGGCACCTCTTCTGCAGTAGTGATTTCCTTCTCAAACTCCTCCCCAGGACCAACCCTATTTTTGGCAGACAACTTGAAGATGTAGGTGGCACCCTTGTAAAGGTTGGACACAGTGTGGTGATGGACATTCTTCCCAAAGTTGAGGACAGTCATCTTTTCCTCATCAGCACGTTTGTATTGTAGCATGTATCCCAGGAGCTCCCCGACCATCTCTCTGGGTGGGTGCCAATTGATTAAGGCTGTATTCATGGATGTAGTACTAATCATCATGTTAGGTTTGCCTGGGACTGTAGGACAAAAACAGGGTGACATGCTGTTGGTAGCAGAGAGCATTACTGGAGTCACTCACCCAAGCAGGTTAAAAGCTTAGTTACATCTTGACAAAAATTAAGTGGTATAGCCTTTCCTGGTCTTACCAGTTCAGGCTGAGCATGAAAGATCACAGTTTTGACTGTTCCTCTATATAAAAAACTCTGAACTCACTAAAGTGGCACATTTGGGAGAGACTCGCTTAATGAGCTTCTCCCTGATATGCTAGGTTTCCATAGGAAGGAATTTTTTTGGCACAAGCAACAACCAAAAATACAAGCCACAACCTACAGTTTGAAGTGTTTCAGTCCAGGAAGTATTGTATTATATTGCATTTCTGAACATGCAGTTTAACCTCTAAGTTTCTAGTTTCTTACATTACAGTTTCATAAATCCCAGAAAATCATACTGAAAATGACAATTTCTGTACTGTTAGTTATAAACTATATTTAATATAATTTTGTTTGCAGAAATTGCCCTATTTGTTCATGAAATTTAACTTTCTTTGGTTAAAAATCCTGAGGTGAAAACTCTAGGATTGTAAAGTATCAAAATTAACACAAGATAAAGGCAAAGCCCACAGTTCCAGTTAGTGATGACTGTGTGTGTCTCTTGGCAAGATTCTGCAGGAATGCTGTCAAGTACCATATTTTGTGAAAACGTTTTTGACTGCAGAACTAGAGCACTTGTAAACACTGTCCTGTAGGGTGTGAGTAGGTGAGGCATGAAATTCAGAAGGAGGCAAGTTATTTAAGCTATTAACAACTATGGATCCCTTATGCCTATAGCTTAAATTATTCCTAATGTAGCAGTTCCCAACACTGCACCCAATGGACACTGTCTTCTCAAATCTCAGTGTATCTGCCCCACCAATCCCTGAACTCTGGCATTTTCAGAAAGGTGTGCAGACAAAGCCAACCTGGATAGTATGATAAAAAAGAGACAAGTACTGTTATAAGATAATGAATTCTGGCTATCATAAAATTCTGCAGAGATGCCCAG
Organism: Varanus komodoensis; assembly: GCF_004798865.1. Lineage (NCBI taxonomy): Eukaryota > Metazoa > Chordata > Lepidosauria > Squamata > Varanidae > Varanus > Varanus komodoensis. Next base: position 119,358,439 of record NW_025335268.1, read on the forward strand.
GCTCAGATTCTGAATCTCTGCTAGCGGGATACAGGCAACATTCATTGCAATTGTTATAATTTCACCACCTGTGCAAGCAGTTGAGCGAGCATAGCATGCTGTTTGCAATCAAAATGTACTGTGTTTAAGCTGATGAACTGGTTCCTGCTAAGAATGTTGATGTGATGGCTGAGCTGCAACTGGATTCTACATCTTATACGCATAGCACAAATTAAGGGCTGCTCCCTTTAAAGCTTTATACCTGCTGTATAAAATGGATAGTTTCATGTCTTAGTTCCACCCACCACAGACACATCTTTTTCCCAAATCAGGTAAGATTGGCATGTAAATCTATTAATAGAAAAACTATTCAGGTATCAGCAAAGCGAGAAGATAATCATTAGTTTGTGCTTGACTGTGGCACCAGAATCAATAGAAACCTTGTACTCCACATATGGCTGAGTAGATTTGGCTAACTCATGATGAAGTTTTCATGTGAGTGCTATAAAAACAGGGTTATATCACAATTAGAGTATTACAGTGTACAAAAAGGCTAAGACCTTTTTATTTAAACAATATTTTAACAACTCTTAATAATATCTATAGATTTTAATTTTGCAGCCAGGGTGATTCTGGGTTTTTAATTGTATTATTTTACTATGTATTATGTTGATTTATTTTATGTGAGCTGTCCCGAGGCTATAAGTGATGGGACGGCATATAAAAATTCTAAATAAATAAAAATAAATAATACTTTACGTGGGGGTACCTCTGAAAGGTGTCCAGTAGATTGAATTGCTAACTATTATACAGCATTGGGATCATATTACACCTATCCTGAAAGACCTACACAGCTTAGGACTTGCCTATCTAATGGACTGCCTCTCTTGCTATGAATATGAAGTATTAATGTCTGCACGAAAAGTGTATTTGAGGGCAGAAACCCATCTTCTGGGAACACATTAAAGAGCTTCCTTCTATGTTGTCCCCAGTCTATGAAATGTGCTCCCTCAATAATTACAATTCCCCCTCCACGTAATTTCTTGGCCTTTAAAAAGGATGTGAAGATGCATCTTTTCCATTTAGCTTTTAAAAAGTGTGGTTTATAATTGTTTTAATGACCTTATTTTATGGTTTGTTTTAAATTTTTTCATGCTGCCTTGAAAACTTTTTTAACATATAAGGCGAGATAGAAATGTTAATAAACAAACAAATAAATAAATAAAATGGAATGTTTAGCAGATGACATGTTAGTTGGAAACTAAGTTAATAGGGTGATCAGAACTGGTATCACTGCATGAAATAAGGAAGGGAAGGACTCCGTGCTTCTGACAAGAGCAGGAGCACAGAGTGCAGTTCCAAGCAAAAGTGGAAAGCAAGCACACGTTCCTATGGAACAATCATGTAATCCCGTGTCACAGACTAATCTGACATTCACTCAAACTGCCCAGTCAGTGGATAAAAGAACTAGTCTGACTAGTCTGAACCTGTCCTTGCATGTGAGAACAAGCCTCCAAAGAGCCCAAATCAACACTATCCTCCCATGCCTGACCTAGGCCATTAACATTTCTGGAGACACCTTCTAGATGAGTGAACTTTGAAAACCAACCCAAATGGAATTTGACAAATCCAAGGACAGGGGTTGGCAGTAGTTTCATCCAATGTCTCCAGAGTTTATATGTGTGGACACATAAAGTCCAAATCTGCACACTGTCTGAATCTGAGCAGCTTTCCAAAACATCAGAAGACTGCCAGAAACAAACCTCAAAAAAGCACTGTTCATTGCCTGATTAGGAAATAAAGTAAGACTGCAGCTCCAAATCCTGAGTAGGCCAGACAACTGTGTTCTCACACTGACCCATGTGAACTTATGTGTGTATCCCTGTGAGGCATTCTCTCCATCTGTTTGCTGCCTCTTGTTTAGAGAAGTGTTTAGAGCATGGTTGAGAAACATATTCTTCTGTCCAGATGCATTCATTTCTACATCTTTGACACCTTCCCTCTGTAGCACAGGAAGTTGTCAAGGAACAAGAATGAGAAGAGAAGCTTGTGATCTTGGCATTACATTCACCCAGGACAAATTTTGCCCATGCATTTAGTCTCTAGCTAGGAAAATACATATCCTAATGTGACTGCAATGGATGGACAATTTTTTTCTCTCTCTCATATAATATTAGGACTGCAGACAATTTCAGGATTGGAATTGTGATCAGGACACATAGCCCTTCATTATATTATGGAATATATTACCAGAAATGGTAACACTGGTTACTAGCTTATGTATCTTTCAAGAGTAGTATTTTCACAGTTCATAGCAGATGGAACTGCCGACAACTATTAGCCATGATAGTTACACGGAAGTTTTACTTGCATGAGAAGTCTAGCTCTGAATCCAGATGCTTGGGATAATCAACAGGCAATGGCCATTGCTTTTCTGCTTTGCTTATGATTCTCCAGAGACATCTGGTTGACTGTTATTAGGCAGAGAAAATTAGACTACATGGAAATCATCTCTAAGTGGGAAAACTGTAGCATATGCAGTGGTAGCAAGGCATTTCTTCTATGGTATAATCCATCAGCAGATAGTCTGCAAACCTGGGAATGTCAAAGTTGCCAATCCTTTTCATCTTTCTGACTCCCTGAAGATTAAATGCTTGCCAGTCCATTATCCCCCAGGGTCATCAATAATTTGGGAGGTCAAAATATCCAAACAGACTTGCCCACAAAGGATGCACTGTAGTGTAACTGGCTCACCTGCTTCACTTGTAGTTATCACCTTGGCCTTGCTGCGAGCCCCGTCCCCTTTAGTAGTATAGGCTGCAATGTTGATAGAATAGGTAGTTTCAGGAAAAAGGCCTCCTATGATGGTTTCCTGTGGGAAACAAGAGATCTTTAGCTCTTGAGAATCAGAGAACAGCACAGCTGGAAGGGGCAAGTTAGGGAATCAGTTCCAACCCCCTGCTCAGTGCCTCAGGTACTGAAGCAATGACTATAGACACATTCCCATCTCTCCGCTATTTGTGAAAGACTAGTTTAGTTTCAAATCACACAAGGAGGAAACCAGTTTAAGAGATTATTTTGGATCCAAGGCCTTCCACCTCTTAAAGCTATGTGCTCATCACTGACCAGAAGTGAAACTATCCTCTGCATTTGAAAATATGTGTCTGATCACTTGAGGCTACCCTGTTGATGCCAGAAACTGGGAAGTTTGCTGACCTTTGTGAAATAGGTCAAGTTACTTTTGCCCATACAGTACTTTAGTTGTACTTCCCTTGCAACTGTCTTTACCAGAATATTTCATAAAGTACCACATCATCTTATATCACACAAAAGAATGCACCTAATGTTCTTCTAATATGGATAGAAATGGAGAAGTTTAATGGCATATCTAGAGCACCTTGAGAAATTCCACGATTTTAACTAGCACTGCACTGTGATGGTAGTTAGCTGTACTCTGAATTCTAGACAATTGCCTAGCATATTATTATGGACAACCAACTCTACCCCTTCAACAGCAGCAGATATGGAGCCAGCACAACACAGCTGTTCAAAGCAGGAGAGGAAGAACAACTTTATCTAACTCTACAACTGAACTTGTCACCAGTCTGAGGATCAGGAGCTGCTGAGTAAATATACCAGCAAGAAGAGAGCAGCCTGACTGCAGTTGGCTCATTGGCAACACACCACATACCATTCTAAAACAAGCTGTTCTTCTACCTCTTTTTCCTCCACTTTTCTTCCTCTGCATATCTTGTAAGCCTGAGTCCAGGAAGGGTCTGTGTCTTATTTTCACTTAACAAATTGCCTTCTGGCAGCACTGTGTACTGAATTTTAATTGGTGTGAGCCACTTATGGATGAAATTTTTAATCGAAAGGTGGGATCAAATGTAACAGGTTCTTCAAATCAAATGACCACAAACAAGCACAAGATTTTTGCAATGCCTGGCAGGTAGGACTGCTGTTGCCGAAACAAACAACTGAGGCATGATTCAGTTCTGCTTTGTTCACAGTGCTGCCAGGTAACCGTAGATATATGAGCAAAAGACAACAAGCACTGGTCTTGTCTTTCGCTCATGCATGTAGCCCCACATTACAAGAAAGTAGCAGCACTTCTCTCAGAACTAACAAGGAGGGTTAACAGCAGTATGACAGAACAGAGGTCTGCAACTGATTTCACTTTTGCCAATGGATCATAGTTGGTAGATCTGGGAACCATTTGCCATAACATGTTCATTCAAGGTCATTCACGAGGGCCTTGTTCCTTCAAAATGTAACTGCTCATACCACAGACAGCAGAGATAACTAAAAATAATGGAGGGCGACAGAATACTCTTTCAAAAACAAAGACTGAAGGATAGGAGGTGCCACTTTTGCCTCCTCAATCATCTTCGCACATCTCTGAAAGCAGGGGCAAGTAACATTTGATGAAAGCCAGGTCTAAGACTTTGCATGGTCTCATATACCTTTTCCATCCTATAGGCAAATTAGGTCCATTGCCCAGGAATCCCTGGAGAATGTCTGTTTGACAACAACCTTTAGTGGCATTCCACTAGAATGTCAGTCATGAATTCTGTGTAACGGGAACTTGCTGGTGGAAATGACCATTCAACATAGAAATGTGATATAAATCATAACCTTGAAGTAGTTTGTGCAATGACGGATTGGAAAGATTTCTTCCTTGGGTTGTTAGGGTTGTTTCATTAGCTGCCACAGAACTGTTAGCATTTCCCCAATCACTTTAGAACTGTGTACTGGGCTTCCTGTTTGATTGCCCAGGTTTCACCCCCATCAAACCCAAATGATACTTTCATTGTTTTTATTGGCAAGCCCAATTAACAAGGTAGATTAAAAGACACCAGTCAGTATGACACCCAAATCAGAGTACAAATCAGACTCCTGTTTCTCCCCTGCAGTTTGTGTGAGTGAGCCAAATCAGCCAATGACAATAAATGGAAATGGAGGAAAATACTCACACACACAACACCACAGGCTAAAACATCCCCAAAAGATGTACTTATCACTAAAGTCTACACAGGGGGAAGTTTTCACATAGGGAAGAGCATGCCGCTGGGATAAAGCAAGGGAAGATAGAGGAGAGGTAGAAGGAGGATGGGGAAAGGAGAGAGGTACCCAACCAATAGCATAGGGCTGTCACAGCAAACCCCTTAAGCAAAAACTTCTAAGAGAAAAAAGAAGCCACAGTAAGGTATATAATTGAATCACTCACTTTCCAAAGGTAATTTTCAAGCTTGTTCCTCCAAATTTATATTCTAAAATTACTTGGAAAAAATGAATTTAACTGTTTGAATGTGATTGTTTTCTTATTATAGCCTCTGTTTCAACCAAAGGTCACAGCTGAGAAAGCAGGGCGTTTTTCATGACTGGGATCAATGAGGTTTAAAGATTATAGATCTGACTCTGCCATGTAACGAGCTAGGGACTGTAGAGAGTGGGCTGCTCCCCCTGCATCTGCCTGAAATTGCATTGCAACAAGCTGGAAATAAAGATTATGGAAAATGTCAATTGCTTTTCTGCATTTAGCAGCAATCTAAATGCCAATTTGCTCAGGATTTGCGGCTGGTGAAAGCTTCGCAAAGCAACTCTCCAGAACCATTTGAGGATTGACGGGGATGTTTTGACAGCACTATGCACACAGATTTCACAAGATGATCCTCAGACCCTTCTGATCCAAACACACACACTTACAAATGGTACTTACGTGGTCAACAGAGTCCTTAACCCTCAACTGACGGGGGACAGGAAGGAGAAAAGAAAATGGAGACAGAGTAAGGGAATGATGATGACAAAACTATGGATTATTAACACATGCACACACAAGATTTGGTACTAGCTGGATCAAAGTGGATGTTCTGTTTTCTTCCAGAAGCTTCTCTGAAAATGGTCATGCACATTGGTTATACCTTGGGAACCAAGACTCCTTTTCCCATCTCTTCATCCCCTTGACCCTCCCAGAACCAGACAGAACTACCCTTTGTAAGATGGCAAAAGCTGAAACACAAGGTGCAGTTAGCAGAAAGTAAGTTTTACTGAACACAATTGGACTTACTTCCAAGTAAAAATGGAAGTAAGTTGGGCATATACCAGGCTATTTGAGGTATCTGTGTCATTTACAGGCTGCCTAGTCCATTTTATTACTCTTTCTAAATAAGAGCAATAAAGAGATGAACAGGAAGGAGCCTATTTGAAGATAATATGCAGTGATCCTGTGGTAGAAAACTAATGCAATCCTAGGAAAGAGGACACAAAAATGCCATCATGATGTGCTGAGGTTGGGCAAATCCTGAAGCAGGAGACTCACTTCAGTGAATAGTTCTCACTCAACCTCAGCTCAGTCTTCCCAACCCAAACTCTTGTATCCTTGGTGAAAACAAGCAATAGCTGCAAGTGTGTCAAGATAATCTTCCTCAGGACTCAGCTAGAGAAACAACTCGTGCATTACCATAATCAAGTTCTATGTTGGTCATAATAGTTCAAATTCCTGCTAAGAACACATTGCATGTTACACAGCAAGCTGATTTCTGATGCACAGCATCTACTCACCTCTTTGCTTTCCAAAGAAACATGCCCATGTTCTGAAAGAGGATTAATCAGCATTCAAACCCAACACACCCCTGGCAGGCTAATGCTTACTACTGAACTATCTGACTTCTATGGTCACTTTGCTGCAATTTGCTCTGTAGCAAATGAAGATTTAGCAGTAATACGGATGTTTTTACTGTTTGCTAAGTGCAGAAGGAAGTTGCCAAAATGTGAGTGCCAGGCTTGCTATGGCACTTTTCAACAGCAATGGCTGTTGTGGATTGCTTTTCCTCCATCTCAGCAAAACATGTTTATCACTATCCATTTCCATTCATTAGTAGCATTTTAACAAATGTGTGATTGTATTTTATGAATGCTTGGTTCTAAAATTATAGAAATAATGCTTTTTAAATGCTTAACCAACAACTAGGGGAAGTGGGGAAGGTGGAAGGGGGTCAAATAAAGGCAAGGAAATGGGAAGGAAGAGCAGGCACTGGGTGTAAAATTGGGGCACCAGTAGATTTTTAATTTCAAGTTTGAACTAATCATGCAGTAGATTAAGTCCAGGGCTGTGTGCATTTGACCGGAAGCATAGAAATAGTGCAGAATGAAGCACTAGGAACTGATTTTTGCTGAGCATCTCAAGGTTTCATTTTTAAAAACTAATATTAACTTCTTACACATATGAAGGTTGACTTAAAAGGTGGTTGGTAAAATCTCAGATATCAGAAAGATGGGTGAATTAGATTTACTCTGGGGTCAGAATGGCCATGCCATGCAAAGTCTCTTTGCCTCCATCCTGCTTAGCAATAGCAGAATTATGCAAAGTAAGAAAACCAACTTCTTTCCCAATTTCCCAGAATTTGTGCCAGAAACTTCTTGTAGAATTCAGGTCTTTTGAGCACAGACTTGGAAGTAGAGCATACATAGCCTCAATGAGTGCTTATTCCATAGGTTCCCCTGGTATCGTGGAAGCTGTTGCAAAATGTAACACTGTGTGCCTTATGTCATGTACAGAACAGTTGGTGTGAAATTGCTCTGTGCATGTTTCTGAGCATTTTAATCATACCACTTAGTTTGCATGCTCTAAATTCCACAACTGCATGAGGCATATGCTTCCTCCATCCAGCTTCCTCCATGGAACTGTACCAATGTAACCATTTTCCCTGAGGAATAAAGTGTGCAACTCTAGTTTGTAGAGTCTGTATTATGCTGTGTCCATTACACTCCACACAGCAGTATCTCCAATCCTTAGATAAGGCAATGGCTGAGAAGCAACAAGACACGTATATTACTGTTGGTGTGAATCCTTATACCTTGGCTTTAGGAAGGGATTCTAGTTGTGATTTAGTGAGGGTAAAGGAAGCCATATTCAGCAATGTGGCCCAATTCTCCCTGCTCTGTTTCTCTTAGAGGGAATCCAGAAAACCAAATCCTGACTTTTTGACAAATTAATATAAAACAACTATTTACATTAAACAACTGCCATCTTGATAGCAGAAGCTGTGAATACCGGTGGTTTAAGTTCTATACTGAATATCTACGCTCTCTGATGTTCCCCAAGGGCTCTGATAAGTTACTATGGCATTAATTTTATGTTGGTCACACTCTGTATCAGGCAGAACTATGCCACTTGTCAATGTTTCTGAGATTCTGATAAACAGGGATAGTTCTGACAGGTTGTTAGTAACAATCCATCACCAAATATCTGTACAGTGCACCCTTTTCCATCTGTGCTCTCCTGATGTGTTGAACTAGATATAGCCAACATGGTCATGGGGGGGGGCACATCTGGAATGTACAGGTTGGAGAATACTCATGTGTACAATCACAGTTCTTCAGGTCCTAACCTGATTTGTACACTACAGTGGCACTTCCTGGCTGGTTCAATGGAGCAATTACATGGGATAAGCAAAACAAGAAGTTCACTTATTTCTTCCAGTTAACAATCCAGAAATGCCTAGTTCCTGTGTTCCTGTGATATGCAAACCTGGCACCCTGGGTTATGGGTTAAACAATTTGAATTTAATCTACCCATTGCCTGCAGTTTATTGTTAGGCTAACTCTGGGTTGTTTAACTTATTAACAACCCAGAGTTTCTGGGTTTGCATGTCATGAATCAATCCAGGGATGAACTCAGGGCTCATGTACTCTGCTGATTTGCACAATTACTCAGTTAGGCAACCCAGGAATTGTCACTGTGATATGCAAAGTGGTCATGATCTTAGCAAATCTTATCAATCAGGACAGTATTTTTAGCTAGATTCCAACCCTGAATATAAGTAGTAATTGAAAAGTTCACCAATTATTTTCTTGACTGATATAGGACACCAAAGTGTGCCACTTTCAGGATTTTTTATAACCCCCCGCCACATTCATTCTCCTACAATTGAAAATGTAGCTATTTAAAGAACGTTATTTCCTCAGCATTAATATTTATTTCCTTGTTATGACACTGTGCTGGGTCCATAGCCACCATGAAACTGAAATATTCTTATGACTTCTGATGTGCTATATAAATCAGAGCCAAGTTGAAATCTGATTAAGAGAAGCTTAGTAGGAAGAAATGTCACCTGAACAGACCATACACAAAAAGACAGGGGGCCAATTCCTCTAAAAATGCTGAAAAGATGTGGGGACGGAATATTGATAAATACAATCAAGTCAACATTAGAAGCTCTGCTCTTGTCTATATGTCTGTGTCTATATGAGAATAGTTGGGTAGACATTGGAAACATGGCTTTTTTGTGGTGGCACCAAAATTGTAGAATAGCATCCCTGCTGAATCTGACTCTAGTTTTTTTTTTTTTTTGGTTTTATTGTTTGTAGACCTTTTTACAAGAATTAAATATTTAATAGCATTAAAACCCATGCAATTTTGGACTGAGAGAGTGACAGCCTTTGGCATCCTGGTGAATAGCTTACAGCAGGAACTGAAAAAGATGTGCATCTCATGGTTCTGTTGAACCTCTTCACAGTTGTCAACACTATCAAACTGGTTATGTATCTACGCTATCTGAAAGGGTTGAGTTGGGAAGCACCATTTTAAGGTGTTTTGTGGTGCTAGACATCAGTGCTAGGAGACTGATCGCTGACCTATGGAGTCCTACAGTCTTTTGTCATATCCCCATGCTATTTTATATCTAGATAAAATACTAGAAGAGGTACTCTGGAGATTCTCTGAGTCCAGGTACTGAACCAATGCCTGAATGCAAAAATGGACTGAGAGTGGTGTTGGCCTTGGAGTAAGTTTTAGAGGTTGGAGCCGGGTCTCAAAAAAATCTAGATGTTGTCTAGCAGTTATTGTGCTGCCTGTGTATTATTCATTTATGATCATGAGTCAGCTTGGAGTTGCTGTGCAAAGTTGAATGATGAGATACATTTTTAAAAAACAGAAATAAACTCCTTTTAAAGGTGTTATGGACTGCTGCTTTTCAATTACTATGTTTTAAACATATATTCTGTATTTTACTGTAGGGCTGTTATGTAAGTTCCTTGAATATTTTCCAAAAGGTGGGTTTACAGTAATGATAATAACAATAACAATGACAGAAAAACACTGAAATGTTATGTACATTAAAAAGATTAAAAACATGACATACAATTCAATAACACTAAACAAAATAAGTATGTTATGCAAAGGAGTAAACATGTTCAAAATTGCACTCTTTATTTCCTAAGGAGATTATGCAGAAAAATATGAAGCAGGCCAGCACAATAGTGGCACACATTTAATCTTCACACTTTTAAAAGAAATGGCTTCACTGATACCTTCAGCACACTATAACAATCTCTTTCCAGATCAAAGGATCCCCTACTGCAGGAGCATCTCTCTGAAATCTGTTCTGCCTAAATACCTGAATTTATGAAACAGTCTCCTGCAGATAAAAAATATTTTTTCTACTAAACCAACCCAATTGCATATTAAGTATTTAGGGTTACTGAGGAAGACAAATGGATTTTAGGAAGCCAGTGGCCTTAATTAAAAAGATTTGGCCTCTGCCACTGCTTGGGAACAGTAGTGGTAATGAAGCCATGCTAACACTGGTGGACGGTGTTTATAGTTGGCTGTGGCACCTTTATAATGTTTAATTTTAGGTTTCATCCAACTCTCTGTAGCCACTGTCTCACCACATCTGTAGGTCTGGTGAGAGGGCTGTGATTTGCCTGTTGAAAATGCACAGTCACTCTTTACTTTAGCTGTTAATTGTTTTTCAACCAATGAGTCTGATATGTATCTTACTAGCAAACCCAAGTTGTATGGCTACAGAACCATGTTACCAGAGGAAAGGCTACTATACATTATTTCTTTCCTGTTCTTTGATGTAGTTTATTTTCTGAGCTACATGACCAAATGTATGATGGTATAAGGCTACTTCCTATGTGCCAAACCTGTCCTTTAGACTAGTCTTCCCCAACCTGGTCCCCTCCTGGTGGTAGTTTTGGAGCATAATTTCCAGTATTCCTGGCCATTGGCCAAACTGGTTGGGGTTGAGCAGCAGGGGGTGGCCTATGGATTTTCTTCTGCCCTGCCAATTACATTGCCCTCCTTGCACAATAGCAATTTAGCATTTCCAGGCAATTTGAAATGAACAGAAACACTTGTTTCTAGAAGGAGGCAGACTGGCAAGGGAGCTCTGCTGACCTGCCTCCTTCTTGAAACAAGCATTTCCACTTGTTCTGAGGCTTTGTCTGGGAAACTTTAAACTCCACTGCATAACCAGTAGTTCCCACTCATGCAATGGGACTGGCTGGATCCATTGCCTGAAGAATGGAACTCAGGGAAGAAAAGGAATCAGTGGGAACAATGTATATACTCCAATGGATTCTGCCCCTAGAGGGCAGCAGGTTGGTGACCTGCATCTTTTAAACCTTCCTGCATACACCAAATTGGGAGGCAGATAAACTGGGGACACATCAGGGTCAAGTGTGTTCTGTACTATAAATATTTTATTTCTGCATCTTGGAAAATCAAATTTAAGATTACACAAATCAAATTCACTAGTTTATACATTGAAACATTATTATGATGGCAGAATTTGGAATAGATTAGAGTCTGGGTAGATAGTGAGGTGCAAATACAATACGTGGGAAGGTATACATGGCTAAGAATTCCAATCCTAAGCACTGATAGCTAAAACTAGTCTTTTATTACTTTGGGGGCTTTTGCAAATATGACCTATATATACTTCCATAGTTTTCTTAATATATGACCCTTTTGTGCTTTCTCTGCTCATACAGGGGTGTGCACAAAGCATGGAACCATTAAGAAAACTGATCATCTTACAGATAATGACTTGATTTTTTAGGTTGTTTAATTAAAAACTTGTTCAGATATCGGTTTGCCATATATTCACATTATATTTGCTATAAAATGCCATTAGTAACCTGACTGCTGTTCTGAATCTGATCAAAACACAATAGTTCTTCCTTGCTAAATAGTTTACAGGATGTTGGCTGTTTCTGTCTATCGTCTGTTATAACTAATTAATGTTATTAATTAGTGTTATAATTAAAGTTTACATAAACTGGTAGTTGCATTGGGTAGACAAGGTTTGTTTTTGGAAAAGCCATCTGGAAGTCACTGAATTTAGAATTTGTTACTCATACCATTAATTAGAAATGTTGGGAAAGTCTCATCTCTCAACTGTTGAACTCTGGCTTAATTTGACAGTTGTTTAGTAAACACAGGATGTGTGTACATCTTGCTCAATAGGTATGCTAATCAATCAAAAATATTGGTTAATCACTCTTTTTGGAATTGGCAGGCGTTTCTTGTAGGTTCCCATATGTGAATTGCATTACATTGTATTATATAAAAGATTACTAATATGCAATTTTGTGATAGTGTCTGTAAGAAATGGTTCTTTCCTTCATTTTCCTATTTTCTAGATAAAGTCCTCATGCATTCAATCCTTGGCAGCTCCAGATTTGGCTGGAAAGTCTCCTCCCTGAAGCTCTGCCAGTTGGTGACAACAACTAGATGGCCCAAGGGCCTGGCTTGGTATAAGGCCTCTTCCTATGTTCTTTTATACCATGCCTTTGTTTGTGTGACTATTTCCATAAGGAGAAATGTTAAAGCAAGATACAGATGGGCAACTTGTAGGCAAAAGCATTTGGAGGGCTGTCTCTCCCATTATCTCTTGCCATGCATTACGCTCCCTAGGGCTGGTGGAACTTGTAGGCCAAAAACTGGAAAGGTCACAATTTCATAACACAATATTCCCTTAGATGCCATATCTGACATGGCAGATTACAATAGAATATAAGGTGTGAACAAGGGGAGATTCAATCCATGGTTGAACTGGCAGGATTGTCTAAAGGCATATGTTCTATGAAGTATCTCAGGACAGAGGCAGGAACAGGATAACTAAAAGGTAAATGACGGTTCTTCCAGATGGAGGGCTCCTAGGATTAGCAACCAGAAGGTATTCCGCAGCCGTTCTTTTTTCCTTAATGAATTTTGTGTATTAAGGGACAAGATAGAAATATGGCTTTTGAAACATGTGACAGGCATGTGACGGTATCATTTGGTGCCCCATAAAATTCCATGAAGACACAGAAAGCTCATCTGGAAGTACAGTATCAGGAAGTAAATTGGAATGAAGTTATGTCAAGGGGGGAAGTCTGGAGACACACAGAGGAGCAGGAACAGGCAAATCCAACTGGTCCGTTACTAGGTTCTCGGTTTGAAACTCCCCAGAAGCTTATCAGCAAAGTTCGCAAGACCATATTGCACAGGAAAGGCTTGAGAAAGAACTGGCCAGGATTGTATTAAACTGGCAAAGAAATTAGGAAGTGAAGAAAGAGCAGGCACTCATCAGGACGACTGATTCAGTATCCTGGAGTGAAAGTTAGGCTGATGGTGATATACCATTAGATACCAGCTTTATAGATAGCTATGTGGGCAATTATGCATGTCCTGAACATGCATTTGCAGGATAAGAGCATGTTTATTGTTTAAGGGGTTGCTAGCCATGTGCCCTGTTATATGGTCTCAGTCTGCTGAGTATCTACTGCAGCCCATAAAAACGTATCCAGCTGGAAATGCTGCTAGTAGTGTATACACAGATTTGAAGGAAGACCAAACACAGAAGATATGGGCCTAGGCACCATGAAATATGAACTTTACTTCATACAACATAGCATTTTGATTTCTCTGGTATCCTGAAAACTGATACTGATTGTTTCTCTGCTCCAGGTTAACACTTGAAATAGCAGGATTGTTTCCACAGAGAAACAGATGGGTGAATTCCCCCTAGCACAGGGTACTGGTGGCTGTTTCTGCCTCCTGAGCTGATGCTGCAGTAATATAGCCAGGCAAGCACTGAGATAAAGCCATGTCTGTCTATTCATGGAAGGCACACTGATTGACTCCGTCCTGTTGTCAATCCATCAGCCAGAGGCAAGGATATAAGGCAGAAACCCACTTAAGTGTAAAAAGCTCTGACAGGGCAAGCAGTCATTAGGTACAAAGAGAGAGGGGGGAAATGGTACAGTTTTAAGCTTCTCTAATACCAATTTAAATCCAGGAAGAAGAAATGTGTGTATTTGTCCTTCCTATATTCTTGACTAATGGACAGCCAGGGAGGAAGAAAACAGAAGCATATGATACAGCAATATATGCCAATAAGAGCCATGTGGAAGAATCTGTACTGAGGCTGGGAATCTGGTGGATTCCCTGGACTTGGCTCTCCAAACTCTGGCCTGCTTTGTTGCAGCCCCGAGTTTGAATTCCTGATGAGCATGTCCAGAATCGATGGAATGCTCACTGGGAATTAAACTGTACACATGGTGCAAGCAGCATCCCTCCTCCATGCCATTTGTGCTGCTGTGCCTGACACGGAAGAAGGTTGTTTGCATGGGGCTTGGCAGGAATGGAGCATTGTGTGACCACTGCCCAAGCAGCTTTCCTCTTCCAGGCCAGGTGCAGCAGGGCTGTTACACCTGATGCAGAAGAAGGTTGCCAGTTGCACACCCGTTGCTCCCTGAGCATTTATGGACTTCTTCTTGGCTTGACTCACTTTGCAATAGTAGGCTGAATACAAGAGGAAGTTTGCCAATACTAGAGGGACAGATTCTGATGAGTTTGCTTTCAAACCTAACCAACAAGTTGGAAAAACTGAAATAGAGTTATCCCAAATGGCCAAGGAGATCTGTGAACAGAGAAAGCAAAATCAATAGCATAGAGTCTTGTGGCATGGAGAGCAGTTGACAAAGATCCCAGCAGGAAACAGCAGAGAAGAATTAACCGTAGGTGGAGGTACTGCTCAGTTTTAAGGGGTCTGAATGCTCAGTCTGGGTTAACTCAAAAGATACTGAAATGAAAGGTTTGGTGTAAAGATAATCACAAAGAGAAGTCTTATTTTAAATGGTCACAGACACATGACTGAGGAACTCCAAGGGGAAAGAACATTCATGATAAAAACACTTAGCACAGCAGTCCATTGTAGGAAATAAGCAAGGTACCAGTGGAGACAAGGAAATATTTGCCACCATAAGCTGTTCCCACCTTCAGCAAGACAGATGTAGCTAAACATGGACTTCTGGATCTGAATGCAACAGTAATTCCCTTCTCTTTTACCTATATTCAGCCTCTGCAAAATTTTCTTAACAATTATCAATGTTGTCTTTAATCTGGACATCTCCATCCTTCTTCTATGCAGGGATAAAGGTTGCTTGGTTTGCATAGACAGGTTTCACAGATAATCAGCCCAGCCCAGCATAACTGGAATCCCCTTCTGGTTCCCTGGCAATCCTGACTCATATTCTAAGGAACCTGAATCAAGTATATTAAACATTGCTACATGCTGGCCTTCCAAAAGTTCACTTGACAGTGCTTGCACCTTTTCCTGGTTATCAGCCAAGAACATACAAGATGATCTAAAATGCCAAGTGGGGTTACTTGCAGTTTGCACTCATGGGGCAGGGGTTACTTGCAGTATCTGCTACTTGTTAACTCCCTGGCTAAGATCCAGAATCAATTCATAAAGAATGAGCAGACTCTTCATTCACTAGAAGTACCTTTCTGGTTGAATACCTCTTCAGTTTAGCCCTGAGGATTATGTTGCAATATTTCTGCAGAAAACAATGGCCAGCAATAAACTTCTTACTAAACTACTATATGCAATCCATGTTCCAAAGGACTGGATGTGTCCCAGTAAGTTCATGTGAAGAATAAAGATAACGCTTCTTTCTACAAAATGACAAGGGCAAAACTTTATCCTCTTTCTAGGCAATGGGACAGGCAGAGAGTAAGAACTTTGCAAGGCATGACCATAGACTACTATAGCACATCTGCAGGAAAACAGGTAGCCTGTGATCTCTGTCAGATGGTGAAATTTTGCTGCAGGGACAGATCCGTAGAAGATAAACAGGAGAATACTGACCATGCAGTGAACACTTGGCATTCTAAGGGAATGGTGGACAAATCTGGTCTTTAAACTAGTGCTGTTTTACTATGTAGATTCCTTTTCTGTCTTACACAAAACCTGGTTTAAATTCAATCATTATTTAATTCAGGGAAGATTAACAGCATAGTTTATTGAGGATCAAATCTTTAACCCCAATGACCATGTTAGCAATGATGAATTACACTGATCTAAAAGGACAACCTTCTCAAGGAAACTGGAAAACTTCTTAAATACAAAAAGTAAAAAAAGCTGATGTTCTAGGCCAGGCATTGCAGTTCCGAAGTAGTAAGTCTTTGTCTTACATAATTTCTTTCTCTTGTTCCTTGGGCTGGAATTGAAACGCCAAAGCATGAAGAGGAAATTTATTTTTTTAATTTTTTTGGCTGTGCTTTGCTTCTTGTTGAGATAGATATAAATAATTCAAGTGCTGCATTCAATAGACAGATCAATTGGCCGATGCAGCTATCTGGTAATCCTACTGGGTGCCATTCAAATAGACTTGGTCACAACGGATCACCCCTAACTTGCAACTGTAAAAGTCCTAGGAACAAAGTGCACATCTTCATGAGGCTCCTCCCACCCCAAGAAGTATCCAGTTTCAGCAGATGGAAACATTTCAGGAGACACCTTGAAAGTTACTCCTAGCCTACTGTTTTCTTTGTATCTCAATGTCATTTCTGGGTACAGCCCTGGTACTCTGCAAATCCTGACAAGCTTGGAATGCCAGTCAACTGCAGAGAGAAATTATATAATGCCTGCTTCACTCTGTAATGGTTTGAATGAAGTAAGGAGAGCCATGAGCCTTACCAGAGTAATTTATTCCTGCCCACCCCTTTCCACAATGCCTTCTTCCACAGCAGAAGGTACTTCTCTAAACCCCTTTATTTGGCAACTGATTCCAATCATGTGTGGCAAAAAAACACAACCTTATCAATACCTATCAGAAAAGGGTGAAGTGGTAAACAGAATGTTAACTTAGTTTCTGACATGATACTAAGGAATGTCCCTGGGTTAGACTTTTAATCAGCCCTGTAAAGTGAAAATTGCCATTATCATACAGGCCTTTCTGCATGTATTTCTATTCATTGTCACCAGGCTATACCTGAGACTCTGCCACCATGACATCTTTGATAAGATGTGGTCCGACTGGCTCATTATTCTCCATCTTCACATAGGTTACTTGATAGCCTCGGATTTGGCCATGCTGTTTGTTGGAAATGGGCGATTTCCAGGAGACCCGAATGGCTGTTGAGTTGACAGACTCCACCTCTACTTTCCGTGGTGGAGCACTGGGCACTGGAATGCACATGGAAAATGTTAGCTGGAAACAATCATCATATTGCAACTAGCAGTGGCACCCTGTGCCTCAAAGTGAAACCCCAATACTCACATTCAAACCTATTTACTCAGAAGGGATAGAGGTTTCTATACAGAGAGAAACATGCACATATTTTTCTGTGCATAGCACCACAGTGTGGAAGCAGATACCAGAAATTAACAGGGGAATGAATGGCATGTATTATAGTACCTGTGTTTTATAGCTGTCCTGCTATTCAAAGAACAACAAAAAAGATGCAAAATGTAACATTTACCCAGAGCACAAAATAGCCCCACTTCTGCTATACACATTAAGGAGAGGGCAGATTTCAGATAAATATCATGCAGATAAAGTGGAAAGAGGAATTTATAGCTTGATTGTTCTAAGATCAGCTGCTACATAGCCTAATCCAAGAGACCTGTAAGGAAGGAGGGAACTCTGCAGATTGTGGTTGTTGCCTCTGCGTTCAAGCTTATAGAGTGCTTTTATAGAGATAGATAAATGGAAAGTAAGGCATTGTGGCAATTGCCTTAACTAACTAGCTAGCTAGCTAGCTAAGTAACTAACAAACAAACCCTTCGCAAAGACAAGCATGCTCAAAAGTCAGTTTATACTTAATTTACCAGTTGGAACTATAACATCCTTATTACTTACCTATTTATTTATTTATTTAAAAATTTATATGCCATCACCACATGCCTCGGCATCTTGAGATGGCTCACAATGTACAATTAAAAACAATAAACAATAACAAAATCCATAAAATTATAAAAAACAAAACAAAGAAGCGACAGTTAACAATAAAAATATTAATTTTTAAAATAGCAATTAAATAAAAAGGTTTTAATCTGGCACCAAAAAGAATATAAACTCGGCACCAGGTGTACCTCTCCAGGGAGTGTATTCCATAATCTGGGCGCCACCGCAGAGAAGGCCCTGCTCTGGGTAGTTGTTCTTTTTACCTCTGTTAAAGATTGCTCCTGGGGCAAAGCCTCTCCTGCAGATCTTAAGGGGTGTGAGGGCATGTAAGGGAAGAGGTGCTCCTTCAGGTATCCTGGTCCCAAGCTGTTCAGGGCTTTATAGGTTAAAACCAGCACCTTGAATTGGGCCCAGACTTCAACTGGGAGCCAGTGGAGCTGGTAGAGGGCTGGCATTATGTGAGAGTAATGGCCGGTCCACATCAGCAGCCTGGCAGCAATGTTCTGTACCAGCTGAACTATCTGGACTGTTTCAAGGGCAGCCCCACGTAGAGCATGTTGCAGTAACCCAAGTGGGAAGTTACCAGAGCATGTATCACTGTTGCTAGGGAGTGCTCATCCAGGTAAGGACGCAGCTGATGGATCAGTCGAAGTTGTAGGAAAGCACTCCTTGCCACTGCCACCACCTGGAACTCCAGTGACAGCTCTGGGTCAAGGAGTACTCCCAAGCTGCGGACCCTGTCCTTTAGAGGGAGTGCTACCCCGTCCATAGCTGGGTCAAAATCACCTACCTGGAGACCCGCACCACCCACCAACAGGACTTCCATCTTATCTGGATTGAGGCTCAGTTTATTGGTCCTCATCCAGCCCATTACCTCAGCCAGGCACCAGTTCAGTACAGCCACCGCCTCACCTGGAGCAGATGTAAATGAGAGGCAGAGCTGGGTGTCATCAGCATACTGATGACTCCACAGCCCAAACCTCCTAATGACCTCTCCCAGCAGTTTCATGTAGATGTTAAATAGTATGGGGGACAAAACAGAGCCCTGCGGGACTCCATGGCAAAGCTACCATGGCGCAGAGCTGTAGTTCCTCAGCACCACCATCTGGAATTGGCTGGCCAGATAGGAGTGGAACCACTGCCACGCAGTGCCTCCTACTCCCAAGTCAGCCAGCCTATCCAGAAGGATACCATGGTTGATGGTATCAAAAGCTGCTGAGAGGTCCAGGAGAACCAACAGGGATGTACTCCCCCTGTCCCTCCCCCTGCACAGGTCATCATACAGGGCGACCAAGGCAGATGCAGTACCATAACTGGGTCTGAAGCCAGACTGAAATGGGTCCAGATAGTCCGTTTCATCCAAGAGTGCTTGGAGTTGTCCCACCACCACCTGCTCTAACACCTTGCCCAAAAACAGAATATTGGCCATTGGTCTAAAGTTAGTGGCCACCTCTGGGTCCAGGGATGCCCTCTTCAGGCAAGCCGGATCACCGCCTCCTTCAAGGGGGCTGGGACCCGCACTCCCTCAGTGAGCCATTAATAACCTCCTGGACCCAGGGACCAATCCCGTAACTGGCCTCCTTAAGTAGCCAGGAAGGGCAAGGGTAAAGAAGATAGGTGGTAGGATGTACCACCCCAAGTACTTTGTTCATATCATCAGGCTGCAATAGCTGAAACTCATCCATTAAAGATGGGCCAGACGGAGCTCTGGACACTTCCCGTACTGGAACAGTACCAACTGTGGAGTCCAGATCGCAGCAAATCTGAGCGATCTTTTCCTTAAAGTGCTGGGCAAGTTGTCACAGCGGGCTGCCGAAGGTGCAACCACATCATTTTCCTGGCCAGCGTGTGTTAGGCCTCACACTATTCTGAAAAGCTTCGCTGGACGGCACTGTGAGGAAGCAATGGAAGTGGAGAAGAACTGCCTCTTTGCTGCCCTCACTGCCACAGCATAGGCTCGATAGTGAGCACGTAAGTGTGTTCAATCAGATTTGCCCCGAGATTTCCTTCACCTGCGCCCTCCCAGCCTGCTTCATCGCCTTATAAGGTGATAATCAGTGCACAGCAGCAACAACAGTAACAATTTTCTCCGAAAACATTTTCTGTTCTGGCATATGGTGGGCAGTGCAATGCATGCAATCCAGAGAGTACCACTGCCATCTTGTTATGCAGCACTAGCTTGGAAGTGAAGAACATCATCCTGCTTTTATGGGACAACTCCACAGTGACCAAAACCACACAGTGCTCCAATTGCCAGTACAGTACAAGGTTAATTGGAAACCGAAAGCTGGGTAGAACCTGCAAGTGTTCTACACAGACATGTGGCAGGCAGGCACACAGCTTCAGGCAACTGGTTATTTTCTGTAGATCTCTCTCTTAGATAACTGAACATAATTACTTGAAGAGGAGTATATAGTCCAGCAGCAGGAGGAGGAAGGGCACTGAGAAGGTAAGCATGGGCCTCAATCCACTTTGCTGCCTAAGCTTGGATGGTTTTCTTTCCTGGATGGTTATCTTTTCTCAAAAGCAAGTGGAGAACAGATCTGACAGCAATGTGGTAATTGGTTAACATCCCTCTTCCTCCCAGAGTTAGATGTGGCTGTGACACTGCCTGTGACAATGTTGTCAAGGCACAGCCATTGTGAGGCTTACCTATTGCTAGCATTAAAGGGCAGAGCCTTATGTGAAGAGCAGCTGTCGAGGGATTGAATTTTGTTGGGTCAGTGGAGGTCACCTCAATTATAAGCGTGAATTAGAAACTGATATTTTAAGATGCAAAAAGCATATCAGCTCCCTTCTTGTGCTGCTGGTTATGAAAAATCAGAAGGTTCTAAAACCTTTCCTGGCAGAGAGCTTAGCTGGGATGGCCAACTGTGCAGCCCTCAAACTAATGCAGAGAGCTTGCCATGACATTTCTAGGGTAGCAGTTTCCCTCTGGCTAAGGCTTTACTAAATGAGAACTGATGCAAACAATTCAGGCAGCAGGATATACAGATGCGCAGAGACCCTAAGAAGTAGTCAGTCAAGATTGCTATGCACCACTTCCCAGGATTACAGTGGTGCAAGGGCAGTAAAATGGAAAATGCCTCCTTTCAGCCTGAGATTGGTTCCCTTTCGCTATTTACCTGCCTAGGCCCTCTCTGGTCTCTGAGGCCTGGCTGCAGCTGGGAAGTGCCTTCTGTCACTACAAGCACTGACACTTTCTAAGGAACAGAATTAAGCTGGTATGACATAACTGACAAACTAGCAAATGCAATTCTATTTTTTGCTTCAGAATGTCCCTGATAGAAAAGTATTCTGCCCATGTAACACAGAAGGGGAACAAAATCCTGTAGGCAGCAGACATCTCCACCAGGGGGAGGAAATTATACTTCCATTTCTATGAACACCATTTGCAAGTGACCCTTTCTTTCTTACTGATTGTGCTTGGACCTCCCCTTCTAAAAAGCAGCTGCCCTGAAAGCTTTTTAAAAGTGTGTGTGTGTATCATGGAAAATGACCTGAGTTGTCCCAAAAGCAGGAAGAAGTGACCCTAAGAACATGCAAATGCTACCCCATTAACAGAACCAAAAGAGCCCTTGTTACCTTCCATCATAAAATTGGAACCTACCGTCTTCATCAGTACGAACCCAGACTGGGTTGCTCTCTGGCCCTGGACCCACTTCTGTGTGAGCCCTCACCCACACTTTGTACTCTGTCCATTTCTCCAGATTGTGGATCTCCCAGCTGGAATGCTCGTGTCCAATTCCCTCAACCACATGTTTGGTGTTGTCCTCTCCTTCTATCGCCTGGTACGCGATGGAATACTGCGTGATGACTCCATTGCGGCTTTGAGCCGGTGGTGGTACCCAACTTACCCGGATGGTGGTTGAGCTGGTGCTTACACACACGACCTCTTGGGGTGGGGCAGAAGGGGCTAGGGATAAATAAATGAAGGAAGTGGGGAGATGAGGGGAAATGGTTGCACAAACAACACACTCTACAGGGAGATCTTACCCAGCCAACAGAACTCCTAAAACAGAGCAAGGCCCTAATGCTGTATTTTGGGGGAATGTAGCCATAAAATTGGCCTGTGAGAGCAAGTTTGTGTCATGCATAGGATATAGAAATACAGCAGCATTTACCCCAGCACAGGTGACTAGAATCTACTGGGGCACTTGCACCTGCACTGACTCCCTTTCAGTCCTCCTATTTGTGCCTGCAAGTCAGACCCACTGCTTGCATATAAAAGATTTAGTGCTTCAAGGGTAACTGGAAATGGTCATTTCCGGAATGGAGCAAGTCAGCAGAGCTTGAATAAGGGAACTTTGCTGACTCGAGAAATGAGCAATTCCTCTTTTTAAGGGCTTCATTTGGAAGCACTAAATCTCTGTTGCATAAGTACTGCAATGGTATCAGTGAGGTCTGCTGCTTGCACAAAAGAATCAGCAGAGTGCAAGAGAACTGCCAGAGGTGCAGGCACCCTTTTGGATTCTGCCCAAAGCACCCTAAAGAGAAAAGGGAATTGGAAAGCACAAGGATCAGTGAGATGATATATCAGCAGGGTAAGAATCAGAAGACAATAGGAAGGCAGGATTAGATAAGAAATAATATGAGTTCTGAAAATGATGAAAAAAAAAAGGGAATAGGAAAATCCCTTGCACCTTGTATTATGATGTGGTGGCATATTTGAATAAGGTTCCTGGGCAAACAGCTTTTGAAAATGGCCTTTCTGTACTGTACTGTACTGGCTCTCACACAATTTTGGACAATAGGTCTGTTATATTCAACATGTACACCTGAAAAATTGAGTAAGACGCAGAACTAGGAGCCACCAAGGCCATGAAGAATGCTTCTAGAGAGATAGAACAAGACTTTTAGGGTGGTAAAGCTTAGAAGAACAACTCTCCAATATTTGAGACATTATACTGGGGGAAGAGTTATGTTAAAGGAATACCCACAGTTGGGAAACATAGTAAGGAAGACCCTAAGAGTGAACTTGTACTTTGGATCATGGAGGCCAGAGCTAAATATGGAGCTGTCAAATGAAGAATGTTTGAGTACCCAAAGCCAGGATAGTTAAAGGGAGTGAGTGTTAGCTATGAAGGAGATATTGAAAGAAATGGTAGAATAATTTGAGCAATTTTGCAAAGACTTGACAGTGAAATAGTTCTAAATGATAAAGCCTCTTGAAAGTGAAATATCTGATCTATCTGCAACATTAAAAGACATTGCTGGAACAAAGAACGAATCCTCGAGTATAAGCATTCAGATGCAGAAAAGAAGAGTGGCCAAGATGACATTAGGGAAGTGGCCAAAAGCTGAGACACTTAGAAAAACTGAGGCTGGTGGCTGAAACATCAAGACTGTGGTGAATGTCATGGAATGCCAGAATACGCTCTCTTTGTCCAGTGGTTGGTGAGGTGTAGATCATGAAGGGGACTTGGGATGGCAGTGTCCAAGCTGCCAAATGAGACCAGATTCTGATACATTGTAGTAACCGACTTAATGAGGCAAGAATTGAAAAGGCTGAAGTCAATTCAAGATAAAGAGGAAAAACTATAATATAAATTGAAATACAAAAGAGCTGTTGTGATTTTAGCAATTCCCAACTTATTCCTCTTCTGCGCTAGCTCTGTGTATAAGCTATTGCTGCCCATCCCCTTATGCTGCTCCTCTTGTGCTGTAATGTTAGAACTCAGTTTTTCCCTCAGTGCACTTTTAATTTTATAAGCACAATTAACTTGCTAATATAAACTTCTCTGGTGACTGGTTTCTTTGAGCCCTGAATCAAAATTCATTAGATAAGTTATGTTGAAAGGACTGAGCAATCTCTTTGTCTATTTTATCTGAAGAGTATTTCCCCTGGATGTCATGTGCCAGGGTCCCTCCCTTTGCACATTCAAAGCCACAGACCTTTCTTTCTTCTTTCTGAGCATACACTGAGTGGTTTATTGAATCCATCTAGTATTCACCTCTGAGTACTTTCTTCATGAGTATGCCTGGGCTCCATCCCTTTGGGAAGGGCTTTCTGAAAATGAGCATGCCTCCTCTCTGTACAGAGATCCACTAATTGCGCCATCATCCTCTGCCAACGCAGTGTCATGGGGTCAAGAGCTGTACCCACGTCATCTGTCTCTCAGATAATCCCCTGTTCCAAGCCCCCTAGTAATTGCACATCTTGGTAACTCCCAGAGGCCGCTTGGCCTTGAGCTAAGCCTCTTCAATTCTCTCATCTCAGTTTCTGGAATTGGCCCACATTCTAAGGTCCCTCCCTGCTCCTCCTCATGCTCCTCCGCAGTCCAGCCAGGGGGCTTTCAGGATGTGCAATAAGAGAAACTGGCTTTTTCACTCCCAACACCAGAGCAGCACAGGATCTAGTCCCCATATTTAACTAGTGGACTGTTGAAATTTGATATGCAAGTCTACCATTATGAGTACATGATCTGAAACTTCCACCAGTTTTAGATATCTGCTCACCATTTCTACCTTGTTTTCCTTTTCTTGTCTATCTCTGTGTTACAAAGCATATTTAAAGTCTGAAATCACAAGGACAGGTTATAGAAGTTCATTTAGGGAAATTGTAAATGCATCTGATTGACAGTAACCAAAGGGATCAAGCAACTTCAGAAGAAGAAATAAATCTTGAAACTGAAAAGCTATAAATCACCTGCTATAAGCAGGATTTCTGGAGTTTTTATTTAAAAGACTAATATCCAGCTAACACCACATTTAATTGAGCCCTGTCCCAGATTCAAGGCATTCCTCCAGGACAGTGCTAATATCAAAGTATGGAAAGAGCCTGAGCGTGTGGAGTTCTGTAGTTCCGTTGTTTTAATCAATTGCTTTACTAAACCTTTTGCTGAAATTTTGAGGGCCAGATTAAATGTCTTCATTACAACACATATAAAGGTGGGCCAATTTGTTGAGTGATGTCAAAGCTGATCTTGGAAGAGAAAGCCAGTGGACAAACGTGGTCTCAAAATAAAGCTGGCAGCTAAGATTCAAAAACATGTGAGATTCACTAGATAGTTGTGTTATGAAGTTGTAGGGTCTGTGTTGCTTCACTAAGTCCAGAACTGAAGGTTTATTTAGCTACATATAACTTATACATGAGGGCCAGTGTGATGTAGTGTTACAGTGCTGGTCTAGGACTCTGGAGAGCCGTGTTCTAGTCCCTGTTCAGCCATGAAACTCACTTTGGGGCAATGACTGACTCTCAGCTTAATCTACCTCACAGAATTTTTATGAGGAACAAATGAAGTAGAGAAGAACCTTATAAGCTAACTTAGTTTGCTTGCAAGAGGAAGATAGGCAGGATATACCTGTAATGCAATGATAATGTAATACAATAATAATAGCATGTTACTCAGAGAATCACCCAGATCCAGTTGCAAACAATTAATCAAGTCTTCTAGCCATTCTGCTCCCAAGGAGCCTGATTTCTTTGGGACTTTAGACCACAAGCTTCACTGATGGGAATCTGCCTGGGGCAAAACTTTTCCGTGTCAATGTTCTTTTAGTGCTTGGTGGTTGCTTGGTCTCCTCCTCTGACTCAATGGGTTCTTCAGGAAGCCTGGCTGTGGGTGTGTCTGTTGGATACCCGTTGCTGTATGTGAGGAGGAGTGCTTTTCAAGCGTGTTTGAGCTGCGTGTGTTTGGGGGGATGCCTCATGAGTCTTTTCCTTTAGAATCTTCATTAAAAGAAATCAAGCATGACACACCGGCTTTAAACCATGTAGGCAAATCATGGATCCAGGAAGACAACTCTTCAGTGCATTATACTGGAATTAAGTGAAGAAAATATGTTTCAGATGATATCCTTGGGATTAGAGGCACTGTGTACCAGAAAACTTCTACTGGTCTTGTAAAAAAATGCTTAATAGTGTTGCACACCAAGGTTAAGGGGAGGCCTAAAAGAGGGTTTTATAAAGAGTGACTCAGCAAGGAAAATTTGGTACGCCTACTATTCAGCTCATTATGTCACATTTCAATTTAGGCAATTGCTGTCTCTGAAAAATAAGGATAACGGAAAGCCATGGGTTTCCCATGCAGTATTAAAAAAAAGATGACAATCACTCCATTTATTCTGATCCTGGATCAATTACAATTTTACCATGAAGATTACTGACATTTTAAGAACTGAATGGTGACATGACTAGTCTTTATGTTGTTATGTGCTGTCAAGTTGTCTCTGACTTATGGCAATCATATTAATGGATGCCCTCCAAAGTGTTCTGCCCTTGACAGCCTTGCTCAACTCTTGTAAACTCAAGACTGTAGTTTCCTTTATGGAATCAATTCATCGCATAGTTGGTCTTCCCCTTTCTTTATTGATGACAGTACAGTTCTATGATTCTTCTGTAGTCATGATTTTTGTTTTCTTAATGTTCAACTGCAGTCCTGCTTTTGTGCTTTCTTCTTTCAGTAGGGGTTGTTCCAATTAATTGCTGTTTTGTGTCAGTATAATATGGTATCATTTACATACATTAACTTATTAATGTGTCTTCTGCCAATTTTCATTCCTTCCTCTGATTCTAATCAAACTTTCTTCTTGATATGTTCTGTGTACAGATTGAAGAGATAGGAAGATAAAATATACCCTTGTCTGATGTCTTTGCTTATGAGAAGCCATTCGCTCTGTCCATAGTCTGTCCTAGCAGCATTTTGTTTTTCTAGACAAGTTACACATCAGGACAAACCAGTGCTGAGCCACACCTATCTCTTTCAGGACCATCTATAGCTTCTCATGATCTATACAGTCAAAGGCTTTGCTGTTCTCTAGAAAGCATAGATTGATCTTCTAGAATTCTTTGATGCCCTCCAATATCCAGCATACATTCATAATATGATCTTTTTTTATGGAATCCAGCTTGGACATCAGGTATTTCTTGCTCCATATAGGGTAATGCTCTTTGTAGCAACACCTTGAGGATCACTGCTTCTACAGGAAATTAGTGCAACAATCCTGGTGTTGCTGTACTCTTTTGCATATTCTTTCTAGAGGACTGGAATGTATATTGAATGTTTCCAGTCTGTGCACCATTGTTTTGTTTTCTATATTTGTTGACATATTCTTGATAGCATTTGGACTGATTCAGTCTCTGAAGCTTGGAACAGTTCTGCTGGCACCCTATCTACTCTGGATGCTTTATTCCTTCCAAGTGCTTTCAGAAGCTTTCACTTCATTTTCTAATATTGCAGGTTCTTCATCATAGGATTCTTCTTCAAAGGAGGATGTCATCCTTTCATTTTTTCTGTATATTGTTTTCACTTTCTCTTCATTTTATACTGGTCAGACAGCATGTACCCTGGTTGATATTTCAGCAAATTCCTAATCTAGTTTTGAGCTTTCCTTTGATTTCTTTGCCCTCTTCTGGAAGAGGTCTCTTGTTTTTCTGCTTTTGTTCTTTTTAAGTGAAGGTATTTTTTTAAAAAAATAACAAGATCACAGCTAAAACACAGATGGCATAACACCCATTTTAGCTGGCTGCAAATCCATCCAATTTTATACTTTGTTACGAACATGGTGGTCATGGAGCAGGTGCTTAGGGAATCTACCTCCTTTGAGCTTTTAATATTAAAATAGAGGCAAAAGGCTTAGCATCAGAGACTTAACAAATATTCTGCAGTACATCTGAAACTACTTGAAAGCATTGCAATCAATATCTGTGCAAATCACAGAAAACACCATCCAAGCAATTCATGGTTGATACCTCCCTTACCACTGTTATGCTGTCTCATACCAAGGATAGAAGCTCACCAGTATAGAAAGTTTTTGGAAAAATGTGCAAACTGAGCTTGTGAAAATCACTGGACAGCAGGCAGAGTTGATTTCACAGACAGCCCTGCTTATCTTAATAGGTCCTAACAGGAACTATTTTCAAGGAGCAAAATATCTATTTAGTGGTGCCTGATGGATATTGTAGAGCTGGAAAATATTCAGAAAATGACAACCAAGCTGACAGGGAATAAAGCAACTTCATTATGAAGAAAAGCAACAACTTGTTGGGGTTTTTCACTTAGAAAAAGGTGACTGATGTCTTTAAAGATCTATAAAGAGGTGTATAAAGTTGTATAAAGAGATGCATAAAATTGCGTATATTACAGAAAAATTAAAGAGGATGCAGTTTTTCTTCCTGTCTCAGAATACAGTGTTATCCAGTGAAGCTGAATTGTGGGTGACTGGAGCCATATAAAAAGGCATACTGCTTCACACAGTGCATAGGTAAACTATGCAATTCATACAACGAGATGTAGTAATGGCTACTAACCTGTAAGGCATTGAAAAGGGATTAGGTAACTTCATAGAGGTTAAGGCTACTGACTACTAGTTATTAATGGTATATATTATTTTCAGAATTAATATGCTTCTGTGTGCCAGTTGCTGGGTAACACTCATGGAAGGATGCTATTCCTATTTTGCACAGGGAGCTCATTGGCCAGTGTGTCAACAAAATGCTGGAACAGACAGACCTTAGATCTAGTTTAGTATGGCTCTTCATCTTTTTTTTTTTTTACATCTGCAATACATTATTGCAAAGACAACAGAAGACATGCTTTGCAGTGAAGACTGTCAGCTCTACACGGGGATGGATAAATGACAGTTATTGCCTGATAAGATTTCAGTGTGCATATTTGTATCACAAAATGGCAGACCTGTAAGACTAGCAATCTGTGTTCGTGAATTTAGTTTATATGTTTGACGCCTCATGATTCTTAGTTGTAATGTTCTCAACTGTTTCTTTTGTTCTATACTATGAATAAAATATCCTCAAAATCATTTAAAATGACTTACTGGGGAAGACCACAGATGAAGCCAGTAAAGAAGAAAAGCCAAGCAATGAAGAGGGAAGCCAAAGAGAGTTGAGGTTTAGCCCGTAAAATCATGGCATGCCAAATAGATTCTGAATTTGCAGGCCCTTGCAGAGGAAAGCTTAAGTATAATAACCCCTTCCCCAACTAACCCCTAAGAGAGATTTAGGAGAGTAGGCCTCATCATAATAAATATTGCCCTGCTAAACCCAGCTTGACAAAACTCTCAGCAACTGAAAGGAGAATTAAAACTAGACAGATTATTAGCAAGCAGAACAACTGGAGCAAAAAGTGAGGCACAGGTGTTTCCTGTGCCAGCTGATGGCTGAGTAAGAGTCACACTAATAGAGTGCCAATACATAAGCTGCAGCTTATCATCAGAAGAGATCAAAATAAAACTCAATAACACAATCGCAGTGAATGGGAAAAAAAGTATATGAGATAGGAATGCACATGAACATGCATACACAATATCTACAGATGTTGAACAATCAACACCATGACACACAAATATTCTCAGGGGCAACATGGAAACATTGGCTTTGCTCAGGTTTGGTCTTCCAGAATATACAAGAGCCTGCAATTCAGGCACACATGAATTCTTATTTTCATGCTAAACACTGAGTGCTAGTAAATTAAGTCTAATGTTTATATGTTTAGGGCAGCATGTACACTTCACCTTCAGATAAAACGCTAGATATGGCATTACTTTGCCCAAGGACAGCATGACAAGGGGCACAGAACTTGTGTCATCTAGTAAACAGTTTGACTGTGATACTATTCTAATCACAAACAGTATCACAGTAAAGCTATTTACTAGAAGATCAAGCTTTCCTACATCTATCTTTGCAAATATTTCTGGATACATTCTTAAAAACAAACAAATAGCTTTTCACTTGATCCACGCTTGGCTCTAAAGGTGGGCTGGGCCTTGGAACCCCAGTTACCCAAATTATGCTTTAGCTTGAGGTGCATAACCATTTGCTTGTCAACTGTCCCCACCCCCCCTTGAAATTCACCTCCCAATGTTTTCATCCTGGCAAATACAAACATATTTCCCTTGTAAACAAGATCTTGAAACCCACTAGGTGGGGGAAAACAGCTAGTAAAAGAAGGGTTAAAGCACATGCTTCCTTTTTCTGCTCTACTTCAAAGCACCACCTCATCAGGTTTCTTTGCAATAGGGATGGTATCACCGAGTTGATATAAAATAGAACTGCAGTGTAATATGTAGTTTGGCCCACTGACCCTTCTTATTACTGAATCATCAAACAGATCATATACAGCTAGGGTAAGAAAAAGGCAGGTTGCTTACCTGTAACTGTCGTTCTTCGAGCGGCCATCTGTGCATTCACACATATGGGTGCTGTGCCTGCGCAGTGCCTAAGGCTGGAAAGATTGTAAAGCTAACAGTTTTTGGCAGGAAACTCTCCTCCCCTCCCCCACAATGCTATAAATAGAGCGGAGTGTCCACCATTTTCTCAGTCTTTACAAGACCAAATGTTCGTCCCCTCTCAGAAGAGGGATATATAGCATTGAATTCATCAGGGACCATGACAGTCAAATGAAACATGGTACCGACAGAAGATCCACTCACCAACACTGAACAGGGCCGGCGGGTGGGTTGTGTGAATGCACAGATGGCCACTCGAAGAATGACAGTTACAGGTAAGCAACCTGCCTTTCTTCGTCGTGGCCTCTGTGCATCACAGATATGGGTGATTAACAAGCTTACCAGAATTGGAGGAGGGTGGTGTCGTCATCGAAGAATGGCGGAAAGGACTGCCTGGCAAAAGTGCATGGGGTAGCCCAAGTTGCAGCTTTACATATGTCCTGTATTGGGATTCCCACGGCAAAGGCAGAGGAAGCTGCTACTGCTCTGGTGGACTGACCCCTCGGAACAACAGGTAAGTCCAGCTTGGCAAGTTGGTATGCCAGCACGATGGTTTGCACAATCCATTTTGAAAGTCTCTGCGAAGTTATAGGAGAACCCTG
Organism: Varanus komodoensis; assembly: GCF_004798865.1. NCBI lineage: Eukaryota > Metazoa > Chordata > Lepidosauria > Squamata > Varanidae > Varanus > Varanus komodoensis. The sequence continues at coordinate 119,389,176 of NW_025335268.1, forward strand.
GTCCTGCTCTGAATACTTCACGAAAAGACGGTTAGACTGTCGAAAGGATTCCGTACGCAATCTATAAAATGCTAAGCAACAACGCACATCAAGTGTATGAAGAGATCTTTCAATCGGGTTCGATGGCGATGGAAAGAAAGCAGGTAAGACAATGTCCTGATTAACGTGAAACGGTGTAGACACTTTAGGCAAAAACGTCGGGTCCATACGAAGAACCACCTTCTCCTTATGGAAGCTCAAATAAGGAGGATCTACTCGGAATGCAGTCTTCCAAGACAAGAGACGCAAGTCAATAGTCGCCAGAGGTTCGACTGGAGCTCTGGTGAGAGCTTGAAGTACAACGGAGAGACTCCAAGTAGGCATAACAGGACAAACTGTTGGGTGAAGATTCTGCAGTCCTTTGATGAATCTTCTAATGACTGGTTGTGAGAAAACTGACGAACCTTGCATTGCTCCGCAGTAATGAGAGTTCGCACCTGTGTAAACCTTTATAGATGAAGGTTTAAGTCCCGAGCGATGCAGTTCTAAAAGGAACTGCAAGATGTTTTCAACAGATGCCAATGGAGCAGCAAACGAGTTGGATTCTGCAAAAGAGGAGAATCGACGCCACTTCGCTGCATAGGATCTGCACGTCGATGGCCTACAAGCAGATTCGAGAATGCATTGTATATCTGGATCGAGAGAATTCAATCTCGAGGCAAAGTCTATCGGTTCCGAGAGAATGAATGGTGTCTCACTTTCATAGCTGGAAAGTCGAGGTGAATGGGTTGCCGTCGATATTGAGTCGGTAGCGTGGATCATTGGATTCGCCAAGCTGTGAGGCTCAATGAAATTAGATCCAGATGATGAACAGCTCTGCCCTATTGCATTACCAAATGAAGCACGGATGGTAGACAGAGAAAGTTGTTGTCGGACAGATGGAGGAGGGTGGAGAACTATGCGAGATGGGGCCACCAGGGTATAATCAGGATACCCGTGGCGTTGTCGTGGATGATCTTCGATATGACCTTCGTAATCAGAGGAATTGGAGGGAAAGCGTAAAAGTTGATGTTGGACCACGGAACCATGAGGGGGTCACCCATTGATCCCGGTCCAATGCCCGCCCTGGAACAGAATGGTTCGCATACCCTGTTCTTGTGAGTAGCGAACAAGTCTATGCCTGGATGTCCCCAACGACAAAAAAGTTGATTGCAAACTTGTCGATCTAACTCCCACTCGTGAGTCATCAACATTTGCCTGCTCAAAACATCTGCTTCCTCATTGTCGGTACCAGCTAGGTGAACCGTCAGAAGAGTTATGTCTCTCGGGATGCAATCCGCGCCTCTAGCTCAGTCCCAAATCTTCATCGACAACGGAGCTAGAGGCGCGGATTTCATTCCGCCCTGTTTGTTCACATAGAACACAGCGACTATGTTGTCGGATGCGACCTGCACCATGTGTCGCCATACAGTGTTCTCGAAGAATTGAAGGGCTTTGAAAATCACCAGAAGCTCGAGATAGTTGATGTGCCTGGTTGATTCCTGTCGATCCCAAGTGCCTTGCGTCCATAGTCCTGCACATACGGCACCACAACTGATCAGAAATGCTTTGGTATAAAGAGTCAAAGTAGGATGAGGTGGCTGGAACAGAACCCCTACATTCAAATTGTCCGGAACTGTCCACCATTCCAGCGTGCGTAGGACAGACAATGGAAGGCGAATAGGCTTGGTAGGCGAGTCCCGTTGCGGATGAAACGTCTTGTTGAAATGCAGCTGAAGTGGTCATAGTTGAAGTCTTGCATGAGGAACGATGGATACCGAAGCAGCCATGTGACCCAGAAGCTTTTGGATCAAGAGAGCTGGAACAGTCCTGTCTCATCAAATTCGGTGGATCCATGAGTAAAGATTGTCTTGACGAGCCAGAGGAAGAAATGCTCTTGCTAGAGAGAAGTCGAGATGTGTTCCAATGAAGTCGATCACCTGCGAGGAGACAAGGGACGATTTTTCATGATTAATACACAGTCCCAAATCGTTTAGCAAGGAACAAGTTGTGTCCATGGCTGATAGAAGACCTTCCCGGGTCTGGGAAACTAGTAACCAGTTGTCCAAGTAAGGGTGTACTTGAATACCCTGAAGCCAGAGGTGCGTGCAAACCAGGGTCATGCATTTAGTGAAGACCCGTGGAGCAGTGGCTAAGCCAAATGGGAGGACATTAAATTCAAATATGTTGGAACCAACAGCGAAACGTAGGAGATGTCTATGACTGGGATGAACTGAAATATGAAAGTAGGCATGTCTTAAGTCCAGGGAGGTGAACCAGTCCTCTCTCCTCAGCAACAGAAGGATATTCTGAAGAGTGGTCACACGGAATTTCTTAGGTTTGATAAACCTATTAATGTCCTGAAGGTCCAGGATCGGACGGAGACCACCATCCTGTTTAGGGACCGTAAAATATCTTGAATAGAATCCGTGAAGACCCTCAGAGCATGATATCTGTCGGATTGCTCCTTTACGAAGTAGTTGGATAACTTCGTCCACTAGCACTGGTGAGCGTGGTGTAAATTGGATCAGACCCGATGGAGGAACAGTGTCGAATTCTATTCTGTATCCGAGCTGGATGATAGATAAAACCCACCTATCAGATGTGATGGACTCCCAAATGGGAAGTGGATTTTGCAGTCGATCCCCAAATGGGAGAGGGGAAGGTGGGAGCAGGAGGAGAGGAGAGGTTCGCCAAACCCGTCAGTGTTGTCGTTTGTCGGAATCATAGCGACGACAACCCTGCTGGAACCGCTGCTGTGGGGGTTGTTTCCGATGCTGCTGACGTTGCTGAAATTGTTGCCTCCCTGGGAATTGTGAATACTGCTGGGGCCGGTATGAAGAACGGGACCATGACCACTTACGTCTCGGTTGGGAAGGAAGCTCCATTCGACATGCAGTCATCCTTGACTCATGTATAGACTTGAGTTTGTGGTCCGTCCTGGAGTGGAAGAGGCTGAAACCGTCAAAAGGCATTTCCTCAATTCGCCACTTCATCTCATCGGGGAAATTGCAACTCCACAGCCATGCATATCGGCAGAGGGAGATGGCACCAACCAGAGCCCTGGAGTCGGAGTCCATGTGATGTCTCGCTGCTGACAGTTGCTGTATCGAGACCTGCATGGCTTCCTTGATGAAGACCCTTGCTAGGTCCCTTTGCTGGTCCAGTGCATAGCAACTGTAGCGATGACATTCTCAAGCTTTTGCATGAGGAAATACTGATACTGGGCTAGCGTTGCCTCATAGTTAGATATGCGGAGCCTAAGTCCAGAGGCCGCGTAGGCTGGATGTGCCAACATAGCTATCTTCCGTCCCTCTTTATCCCAGGGAGCGGTTTGGCCCCGCGACTCTCTTCCTTGAGAGGACTCGACGACCACCAAGTTCGGTTTCGGGTGGTGCAGGAGGAATGGTATATCCTGCTCCCAAACCCGATACATTGCCTCATACCTCCTCGATGTCAGTTGTGGCTGGGCGGGCAGATCCCAAGGCTGCACCATGGCCTGGTGTAGGGTGGTAATCAGCGGTAGGATAATAGCTGCTGATTGCTTGCCTCTGACAATGTCATAGAACTTGTCCGTGCTGGGATCAATTCGGTGTTGTGCTTCGATCACCAGCGAACGAACAAGCCTAGCCATCAGATCCTCAAAGGTGACGTGGGGTTCCTCAGGCGATCCCGGACCCTGAGTGGTGATGGGTACATCAGGGGAAGTCGAATCCACTTCGGAGTTGTCCGATTCGTACCCATACTGCACTGGGCCGCTAGAGGATGAATCCCCTGGAGAGGCGAGATGCCCTGGAGGTAGATGGGTCTCCTCTTGGTACTGGAGATCAAGCTGATGGGTAATAGGTAAAGGATGAATAGTCATCCCAACCCCCGCGGTGACTGGTATATCGAGGTTGGTCCCATTCCTCCAAGGGCTGCTCCAGAGAATGACGTCGGTGCCATGTCGGGATGAGACTGGTCTCGGTTGCGGCATCAGCATTGGAGAACGTGCCGTAGGTGGTGAATCACGAATCTCACCATCCGATATTGATTCGTGAAGCGGCACGTCGGGTCGCTCGGGAGATGAATGCTCCGAGCGAATGACCCATCTAGGGGACCCTGGAGGCGTCACCTGCATAGCGGTCTGCAGGAACGGGCCTGTTGGCGTTGGTACCATCGTGGCCGTTGGGATCAATGGTGTGGGCAATCCCGAATCACAGTGCCAACCTTGATCCGGCTTCTTAGGCTTATGGGCCGTCTTATCCGACCTCTCCTTCCTTGGCTTCTTATGGCCGGAGGATTTATCAGAGCCTCCATGCTTCCTTTTTTCCTTTTTCTTGTGGGGAGAAGAAGAAGGTTGTTGGGTCTCCACAACCTGGGCACCATCAGCTGATGGGCACTGAGGAGGCGCGGCAGAAGCCGAAGCCGAAGCAGTCTTAACAGCCAGTTGGTCAGACTGCATTAGGGCCTGGTCCCAAAGCATCCTTCTCAGGCGGTTTTCACGGTTTTTCCTCGCCTGCTTCATGAAGGCCTGACAATGGCTGCACTTATCGGTTCTGTGCCCCTCACCAAGGCAAAGGAGGCACAGATCATGTGGGTTGGCTGGCGATATCTTTGACCCACATTGGGAACATTTGCGTAAGGCCGTCTGCTGTGCCATCGGAGAAGGAAATAAGGAGAGGATAGTGAAGAGGTAAGATTTTATATATATATATATATATATATATATATATATATATATATATAAATAGGAGAGTAAGAGAAGAACTCGAACAGGAAGAATAATTTGGAACTTGAATAAAACACTAACTAGTAACAAGAAAGGTTAACAGTAAGAGCAATATGATACGATAACGATACAAATGAGAGAGAAAAGGCTTGAGGCACAGCGAACTGCGGTCGCAAAAGACTGAGAAAATGGTGAACACACTGCTCTATTTATAGCACTGTGGGGGAGGGGAGCGGAGTTTCCCGCCAAAAACTGTTAGCTTTGCAATCTTTCCGGCCTTAGGCACTGTGCAGGCGCAGCACCATGTGTGATGCACAGAGACCACGACAAAGAACATCTTTTATATGCATGGCTGGAGCCATGGCATCTCTTCTTTATTAAATGAATTACTCTGATAGAGATGTTTCAGCACCTCCATATGCAATCTGGGATGACACAAAAAAAATGTGCAAAACATGTGAGCCAAAAGCTCAAATGAATTAGTATTGAAGCATGCCATCCCCTTTGATTTGCCTATTGATTAACATAAACTCAAGTTTCTCAGGTCCCTCGCCATAGAATGGGATTGCAAAGTTTGAGAAAGCTGTTTCAATGAAATATAAACCTGAGAGTCTGTGTTTGTGGGCTCTTTGAAACAAGCTTCTTAATTATTGGTGTCAATTAATTCCTGTTCCAAATGTTTCAATTCACAGGACAGATTTTAAATCAAACAGACGCTTTGGCTCAGTTTGCCCGAAAAGCTAAACTTGTTTTACTTGTGAAGAGCTGTGCTGTGCGCTAGGCAACATTTTGAATATGCAGCCACTGATCAGAGGGTTGTCTGTGTCATGTGAACTTTGCCACTCTAGGTTATTTGATAAGGCCTACTCTCCACAGTTAAATGACAAACTGCAGGTTACATGAGCATTGTTTAGCCCTGAAATAACCCTTGGTATCCAGGCTGATATAACACAGCAACCCTCTTTTCTCCCCAGAGTACGCTTATCAGAGTATGGCTCACTGTAAGTTAAACAACCCCCTTTGAGTCCACACACACCCTACCTGAGAGGTGTGAAGAGAGGTTCTTCCCTTTAGTTCTGGACTGCTACCCATGAATGGTTAAAACACAAAAATCAGGATTCTTTTCCTTTTAATTTCTGGACCTTATGCCTCTTGCACAGACTTCTAACATGGTTCAGTTGCATAGAACCATAAAGCATAAATCATAGCTAGGTGATATTCATATCAGATTTGTCTGCTCTGCCTGGCTGGCATGCTGTCCCAGTCCCTGCCTTTTGGTTCATGGTTTGCTACTGGTTCCATCAGTAGTTACTAACAGAACAATCACTACTCTCCACATTCAGAATGGATTCCTCAGTGTCAAATGTTTCTAAGCCTCCATTTGAACATTGTTTCATATATTTTGTCCTATGTAACATGTTGGCACTAAGATCCCATTAACTGAATCACAGAATCATAGAATAGCAGAGTTGAAAGGGGCCTATAAAGTCACTGAATCCAACTCCCTGCTCAATGCAGGACTCCAAGTGAAAGCAAGTGCACACTAAACAAGGTTGTTGGAATCCTTATGACTGATATACTAATGAAAGGAAGAAAGGTCATTCTCTTTATGATTGGAGCAGTTCTTCCCTGCCCTGATTCATCCCAGGGACCCTTGGCTCCACACGGAAAGAACTGCTGTTGCTTCTGCTACTTCTTACCCCATACAGTCACTCTTTGACAGAAGGGACAAATGGAAATGCCTCTCCCCATGCTTTAATGCTTTTTGCATAAAAGCAAGCCAAAAATGTTAGTATACATTCCCCTAAGAAATTATTAATTATTCCATTTATATGCTAACATTTGGGTCACCCCACAACTATCGACACCTGAAGGTAACTTTTACAGGATTGCAAATGCTTGCAGTTTAGCAGCAATGCAATGTGTGCAGCCCTCCTGTTGAACAGGGATAACTGGATATGCCTGGAAAGGGTGGGAAAAGGCAAGCAGTGGTGTCTCTGACTGGGATATGAGGACATGCAGAGCAGAAATGCGCATGCACAGGGTGCAGATGTCAGACAGTCTAAACCCGCTCACAGCCAAATAGTGAGGTGAGGTGGGGGTGGGGGAGAGAATGTGCCAGTAAACTCACAGAAACATGGGAAATAAATCCCATCAGCTTCTCCCACCTATTCCCTTTCCCCACCATATCTGTGAGTCCACCTGTTGAAAGGGGAAAGCATGGATGGAAGAAAACAAAGGCAAGACTTACCCTGGCTTGTCACGCCACATCCCTCTAGCTCTTGTGTCCAACCTCCCATTACCTCTCATACAAAAAGGCAACAGCTTTTTCCCCTTGCTCATTCTCTTACTGTGAGACAGAGACACTTACTGGACTGTGCTGTTCGGGCCTCCAAAACTGGAGTATAGACCCCCAAGCCCAGCTCAGAGCGGGCTCCCAGCTTGAACTTGTACAGTGTGTCTGGCTTGAGCCCTTCAACTGCGTACGATGAGGTCTGGTCAAACTCCACCTTATGCTAGAAAAGGCAAGATGCAAGTTTTACTTTGATGGAAACGAAGGAAAAGCATGGCTTTTGGTGCCACTTCCTCCCACTCCCACAAGTGTCTTGAATTCTTGCTACAAATACAAATAATGTAACAATGCAATGTTAAACACATTCCAGTAGCTGGGACCTTACCCCAAGGCAGCCAAGAACTCACTGCTCTGACCCTCTCCAAGAATGAAATGTCTGTCCACTGGAAAAGTACCCATAATAACCTTCAACTTGCCAATGCAAAACCATTAGAGAAAGCTCTCCAAGACTTTACATAACAGTCCCCACTCCCCACTCCCAGACTAGAAGAAAGCCTTTTTTCTTGCAACATCTTGTCACTGTTGTATGGTAACATTTATTTACTATTATGTATAAATGTTTGCTAAAATGCCATTAAGGTGGTGAACAATAATTTAAGGCAGTAAAATATTAATGCCATAAAGTTATATAATGCTAAAATGATTGCAGAATTGGAAAGGCTTTTGGGCGGGGGGTAAGATAACAGATAGGTATTGTTTTAAGCAATGCTGATAATGTGCAATCTAAGGCACAACATTAACAGACAAATCTGTACTTATAGGAGCAATGCAATTCATTTCAAGCTATATGGTGTTTTTACATCTAGGTTGGTCTCCGTGCCAATATGAAACTTTCAGGGGATGTGGTCTTTAGCAAGACTGTCTGTATTCTGTGACTTCCTTGAAGCACATAAAAATCACAGAATCTGATATTAGCTACAGAAATCAGCATTCAGAGAAAGGCTTTCTCTCTTTTTAAACTATGGTTTTGGAGCATAAGGATGTAACAATAAAGGATGAGAGCAATGCCTGCGAAATTCCTTAACCCAGAGTGGAGCTCACTAGGGCTTCCACTATTAGGATTCTTCCCTATGACTAGCAGAAGGATTATACAAACTAGTCAATACAAGAAAAATATTTTATCTGTTTAATTCATACCACAGAATCCAGAGTTTCTAGGTTCAGAATTTAGGTGAGCTTCATGTATAATTTTGATATTTGTCAAGCAAAGATGACACAGAGCCCTGGTCTTTGCTCATCTTATGTATACTCATGCTGAATGAATCACTGTCACTTCCCAGACACTATAGAGCCTGCCTAAGGAGGCATGTGTTCTGTTGAGATAGCATACATGGGAGACAAGCTGTGGTTGTCCTTCACTTCAGAGCCAGAACGTAATAGGGTAAGGGGCCTGCCACTAGATAGCTTCTGAGACCAAATCCAAAGAATAGGTGTGGTTGCCAACAGAAATTGTTTCTCAAGGGCAGGGATCATGTGACTGCAAGAGCTCTTGAACTTCTTTTCCATGTGGAAGCATATGCTAGGTTTCCTAGGTGCATAGAGCCCTGCTCAGACACAAGTCGTTTTCAATATCAGACAGCTGCATGAATATTTTAATTGGGTCCATATCTAAAAGGTATGTAGCTTCAAAAGTTGAGCACCAAAATGAGCACCATAGGCAATGTTGGTGTAGTAATGAGTGATTGTGCCACTCACCTCGATCGCATCTGTAGCTTCCCAGAACACCAGCTCATATTTGGTGATGCGTTCCTGAGATGCTGGCAGCCAAGTCAGCATGATCCTTGTGTCAGACTCTGCCTCAGCCTGGAAGTCAGCTGGCTGGGCTGGAACTGGGGACCAGTAAAACAAGAGTCAGCAGGAGGGCACGCTCAAAGGAAGCTTTAAGACTTTTCCAAGACATAACTCTTACCATTAATGCATTCTCAAGAATTCTGCTTAGCATAATCTCTTTCTCCCAAGCTCCATATTTAAGCAAAAACAATGATGTTCTCTCTCAGGCTAGTGATTTATGTCACCTGTTAACTGCAGACACCACTGTCCTGAACCTATAAACAACCGGTTTATGCACTCACTTCCAGAGTGCATACAGAATAACCATCTACAATCTGAAAAGGTAAATGGCCCACCGATCCAGAACAAAAAGCCCAAAGATTTTCCTCACCATGTATGCAATCTGTTTCTGAATCAAACTAGAAACATGGAGTCAATTTGTTGGCTCTTAGAAATATTAGGATATAGCAGGCCATGGAGATACTGTTCACACCAAGTATATACATACCACCCTGTTGGGCCTTGACCTGGATGACATCAGAAGGGGGCCCATCTCCTACTGAGGTGAAAGCCAAGACACGGATACTGTAGGTAGTCCCTGTTATCAAGCTGCCCACGGTGGTGAGAAGACTGTCATCAGTGTTGTGTTTCTGCCACATGCTGAGTGGCAGGTGTGGATCAATGGTATAGTACACCCGGTAACCTCGGATCAGTCCATTGGGCTCTTCAGGATGTTCCCACTGAACCAACATGGTGCTGGCACTCAGCATCCGTGCTTTTACTTTGAGTGGTGGGCTTGATGGAGCTTGCTCTCCTGTCCGTGCCTCAACCAGTTCACTGGGGAGACTCCTGCCAATATTGTTTACAGCAATAATACGGAACTCATATTCTGAGAATGGGCTCAGTCCACCGATACTATAGCGGGTTGTTGCCACACCATCCACTTCTTGGAAAGTCCCTTCCAGTGTCTTGGGCTTATACTGAATAACGTAGTAGGAGATAGGTTCAGCATTTCCTGAGTCCCATGTTAGAGTCACACTGGTTGCTGTTGTCTCAGTCACTAATGGTTCCGTTGGTGGCTTTGGCAATGCTGAAAATAAAAAAGCATGTTGTTGACAGTAATTTGATTAGTGCAAATAGTGCAATGTGAAGAATACAGGTGTTTCAAGCTCTTATTAACATCATTTCATGGTCAGAAATGACATTTTTATACTGCCTATTAGCATATATTCCTTGAAGTGCTTCTTAATGGAAGGGTAAACATAACAATCATGCTATTAGATGAACTCAAAGAACTTGCTGGCGGCTGATTAAATAAAATTTAAATAAGGATCCAAAGTGAGGTTTCCAAGGGAGAATAGGTTCTTCGACTGAGATACTCTTCAGGAAGCCTGAGTCAGGTCCAATTCAGAGAGAATACCAGGAGTGACAGTACAGCCCAACTGTACTGCTGCTACAAGAGCAGTAAGGTTGTGGGCTGCAGGCACTGGTAGCACATGCCTTAATTAAGGAATCCCAGGCTATGACAGCTGGGAAGTTGAACTACTCTCACAGAACCAACATCTATCCAGATGAAAATTTCTGTGACTGGGACATTGGGATTCATTCTTCCCTCCTTCCTTCCTAAAACACAAAGCTGTGACACCATGCGACACATCTTACCTTTGACAGTGATTTGTGCAGTTGCGTGGATAACACCCAGTGAGGACATGGCTTCACAGGTGTAGTTGGCTGACTGTGTGATATTGATCAGCTCTAGAACATTCCTGCCCATTGGCATGTCATCTTCTTTTGTCAGCTCAACATCTCCAACAATCCACTTCACATAGGGCATTGGGGATCCCACAGCTACACATGTGAGGTTCACGCTCCCTCCAGGCATCACCTCGTGGTCACTTGGAGGAATTGAAAATCGAGGTGACACTCGCCGCACTGAAACAAGGAACAGACAACTAGTAGGTTCACAGCGTAGGCCATTTGTATTCATTTGTTTCACAACTGAGATGGAGTATTGGGAGAAGGATCAACATTTGTCCTTAGAGGTAGCAATGCAGACAAACAGAATTCTGTACAAGAGCTGTCCACTGTTCTGTCAAGTTTCATGCCTATGCCTCTCCTAGTTGAACCAGTTTGATCAGGAATTCAACTGTAGGGCTGGCACCATTCTTCTCAGCTAAGCCACATGATTGATATTAAAATGCATCTTCGCATTTCAGGTGCATTCACTAATTAGAAAATTAATTCACTGTAGTCACAGGGTACATTGAACCTCAGCAAGATAGAATTACCTGATGAACTAGTTGGTTTCGCTGCAGAGTAACCTGCAGGCCAAAACTATCTTGAAGGGGGAGCTACAGGCTTTTTCTTTTTAACTACTGCATGCATCACTGATAGCCAAAAGAGAATTCCTGTGGAAGATGCTGCAGTGAGCCTCAGCTTGGTCAGATTGCTGTACTGTATAAGAGTTCATCTTAATAGACAGGATATCAGATCTGAGCTGACAGCAGAGCTGCTGGGTGATGGGGTCCTCCCTGTCTTTGGGAATGCACTCCAGGAGACAGATCACTCCTTGTTTCACCATGCAGCTTTTCTCTGTATCATACTCCTCGCATGGCTTATTTGTAGGCAAACCCTCAGAACCACTAAGGCTCTCAAGCTGTTGTTGGCTGCACACTTCAGTCAGGAAGATGACACTGAGAAATGAGGGTTCTTCTCTAAGGCCAGTGTTATGGGCCAATTTAAGTAGGAATAGAGAAACACAACTGAGCACAGTAAATCTTTGTCTCCTCTGGTCAAACTCATTTTAGGTTTTAAAAAGAGGGGAAGACTGCAATATGTCTCTCCTGAGGAACTGCTGGAAGCAAGAGGAATGGCAGTCTGGGCATGTGTTCCTACTGGGCACCAGCCACATCCCAGGCACTGATTCAGGTTCAAGTGAAGAAGAATGTCTTAGTGAGAATGGGGAGCAAGATTTGGCTCAAGGAATTGGGTTACAACAGGGGGAGGAGGTGGAGGTGATTAGCTCATAGCAGATCTCGGGAATGGAATGGACATACAGCCAGTGGGAGGGATTGCAGGGGATGAGGCGCTCCAAGCTGTGGACCAGCTCCTTCCCTCTGATCTGAACCCCGTGGCAAGGCACCAGCAGAGGCAAGAGGGCCAATTAGATAGGCAGCAGGCCCACCTTTAGAGAGCCCTTTCCGTGGGGTTGAGGCTCAGACATGTTCATAAACCGATAAACTGAAGCTCAATCCAGACAAGATGGAGGTCCTGTTGGTAGGCGGTTCGGGCTTCGGGGTGGGGGACCTGGACCTTGTCCTGAATGGGGTTGCACTCCCTCTTAGGGACAGGGTCCGCAGCTTGGGAGTGCTCCTCAACCCAGAGCTGTCGTTAGAAGCTCAGGTGACAGCGGTGGTGAGGAGTGCTTTCCTTCAGCTTCGGCTGATCCATCAGCTTCGTCCCTACCTGGAGAACTACTGCCTGGCGACAGTGACACATGCATTGGTAACTTCCCAATTAGACTTCTGTAATGCGCTCTATGTGGGGCTGCCCTTGAATACGGTCCAGATACTTCAGTTGGTGCAAAACAGAGCTGCCAGGTTGCTGACGGGGACTGGGTGTTGTTCTCATATAACCCCGGTCCTCTGTCAGCTTCACTGGCTCCCCATTGAAGTCCGGGCCCAATTCAAGGTGCTGGTTATCACCTATAAAGCCCTTAACGGCTTGGAACCTGGTTATCTAATGGAGTGCTTGCATCCATATCTGCCCTCTGTGGGCCTTCTCTGAGGGTGGTGCCCCACTTATGGAATGCGCTCCCCAGAGAGGTCCACCTGGCGCAGTCGTTGTTTTTTGGCGCCAGGCCAAGACCTTTTTCTTTAAACGTTATTTTAATTGTTGAATTTATTTATTGATTTTATATTTATGTCAGGATGTCTCCAGATTTTTATGTATTTGTACAGTTATTTATTTGAATTGGAAGCCACCCCGAGGCTTTTGCGAATGGGGCATCATATAAGTGTTCCAAATAAATAAATAAATAAATAAATAAATAAATAAATAAATAAATAAATAAATAAGGAAGGAAGGAAGGAAGGAAGGAAGGAAGGAAGGAAGGAAGGAAGGAAGGAAGGAAAGAAGGAAAGAAGGAAAGAAGGAAAGAAGGAAAGAAGGAAAGAAGGAAAGAGAGTTTTTGGACGTATTCACTAGATTGGGTTCAACAACTGTTCCCTGCATGCTCAGAGATTCGGTCTGGGTGGATTTTACTAGAGGCAATAAAGAATGTTTGTAAGAAAAATGGACTGTGGCTGGCGTTTGTTTGAAGGAGGAACCTCAACTCATGACAGAAGCCTCCTACTCTGGAATGGATATGTCAGTAATGTTTGTGGGGAGCCTTTTTTTTTTAATCACAGCCCCTTGGCCTCTTCACACAATCTAGGTTGTCTGACAGTGAAGAGCTGCAGTGCTGAGGGTGAGGGTTACCTGAAAAGTAGTGGGGCGGAGTATTTACAAGGACAAAGGGAGAGACTTACAGGTTGGGGCTGTGCCATCTCCATTACCTCAAAATCTTGTTAGAAAAGGGGCAGCTGCTTGACAGACCAGCTGACAAGATTCAGTTCATTCTGACAGGCTGACATTCCCCTGAACAAATTTCTCTTGAGCTCTCTTTGAGTATTCATTCCCAAACTAAAACATTCACAGAAACAGATCAAACACAGAAGCCCTCACACTAGTATGTAGGGTTTGGGGATAGAGAATACTGCCAACAGTGTGTGTATATACTACATCCCATCTTGGTGACAAAACAGGACTCATTAGTGCCTTATCAGCTGGGAGAAATGATAATGTGCAAGTTTTCAACCATCTAATATTTTGAGTTGGTTTTTTTAAATCAGTGATTCAGCCTCAAATCAATAGTTACATGCATGGTCACAAGGAGAGGCTTGCTACCGGACTGAGAGGGAAGATATCCCCAAAAGACAGAAATTAAAGCAAACCCACATCCTGACAGTTATAAAGATACCCAGGTACTTGATGGACATGAGAATGGGTCAACATGATGGGGTAGTTGTCCAACGCAGCCTGGTTCTGATCCGCAAGAGACATGACTCTTCCACCCTCCCACCAATGAACGTGATGTTGAGTCAGTACAGGAAGAGACTGTTCATATGTTTTTTCTCAGTCCAGGGAACCAATCCACTTCCCACCCGCTCACCAACCAAACTGATCTCAAAGAAAAGCAAGCTTTAGGAGTTCAATTACAGGCCCGTGCGTGGCAATTATTCTTTGATTTGACATGCGCCAGACAGGGAAGAGGCCAAATATAGGAGGGGAGCTACTATATAAAATCTAGACAAAAACTGTGAGTGTGGGGATGGGGGTGAAAATGCACAGAAATGCAGCCGCTGGACACTAGAAAGAGACTGGAGAAGTTCATGCAGAAGGACCAAACAAAATCGGTAGCATGCAGGGATCCACCTTCACCATCCACTCCAGTGAGAACCAGGCAGGATAGCACCTACAAGTGCCTCAAATCACCTAAACTACATTTTGATTCATTCATGAGCAGTGGCAAGAATTAGAGTGTGCCTCCATCAGAACAGCACTCCCTGACATCTCCCTCAGACATCGGTCCCCAGCTGTCTCCTTTGTGGCAGTAAAGGAACCTGTCAGGGCCATGCCTGGGAAGAAAGAACATGGTTTGTGGATCTGCTGATAAGCGCTTCAGTAAAGCGATATTGAGAAAACCTCTTGCCCTTTTTGAAATCTGCTGTTTACTATTCTAGTGGCAGGGGAAGAGAAAAGGTTACTTGACAAAGTATCAGAGATGGGTTTCTTCTAGCTTAGCCTCAGGATGAATGGCAATGAATATTTTTCTTCCCCGCATCCAACTCTTGAAAAGTGTGGGGGAAGGAAATTTTAAGGAAGCCTGCAGGCAAGTCCCTTCCCCAAGGCTGGTTAACCCAGTGATAGTGTCTGAGGACAGAAAAAAAGTATTCTGCTAGATAACTGTAGCAGAATGCCAATGCTGTGACTGAGTGAAGATACACATCTCCCCAAGGCCTGCACTGACTTGAAACTGGTGGCCCCTTTGCTTCTCCTGTGGCACCCAGATGTTACAGCAACAGTTCTAGATTGGTGGCAAGCACAAAAGTGGAGGAACGAGGCTGCCCTAGAACTGCTGAGGCTTTTGTTCTCAGGGAATAGAAACCATCTATCTGTTTCACTGTTGGCCTCTTAATGACCCCAGCAAGTGACCTACTGTAAAAAAAACTGCCCGTCCAGCTATCCAAACAAGCTAAAACTGCAGTGTACAAACAACAGAAATTGATTTTGTTGCCCAGAAGGGGGAAAAAGAACTTTCTGCACAAGGGGAGACTGCTAGATACAGGATTCGATGTGTGCTGATCAAAGGCTTTGCCTCTCTCTCTGGCATCACCTTGTTGGCTTTTCTTTTCCAGTCTGGTTGCAAATATTCATCAGAAGTGCAGCAAATCAAGCTGTAGTTCTCAATGTGCAGAGAGAATGAATAGGGTCGGGGCAATCGATGAAGGATCAGAGGTGGAATTGGGGATTGTAAAATGTCAATTAAAGAGGGAAGAATGGGCTCAGATATGTTACTGTCAATCCAGGCTAGATTATAATCTAGCAAGAGTGCCTGGAAGATGATAAATGAGGTGGATTTCAGCCCAGTACCAACATATTATCCTATGGAAATTGGCAGTTTCTTTGTCTTCAGAATCTAGTGGGATGTGAAACAGGGCTGTCAATCAGCATTAGAAGGCTCTCGCAGAGCAGAGATGGGGAGTCTCACTTACACAGCATTCACTTGCCTGCATATGCTGTAACTTCCACCAGGCTTTAGTCTCTCTCTTCTCTCTGGTCCAAGAGTCAATTTATCATTAAGGCACCGCTATCCCAACCATTTGTGGGAATCTGTAGAAATCTTTCAATTCACAAAGCAAATCACAAGGGCTAACAAAAGTAGCCCAGATCCCTCCCAAATATTCCCAATAATATTCACACTAACAAGGCTTCCCTTACACTATACTTTTTCAGCAAGAAGGTGTGACAGTATTTTTTCAGGGGAGGTAGGTGTAAACTCTTCCTGGATAAAATGGGAGATAGCAACTTTTAGCTTTTGCAAGAAACACATGGGAGAAATGTATAAAGATCTATTGGCAGATTTATTTCAGCAGATTATAAAAAGTAAAATTCACTGTCATTCATCCCAAGGCATAACACTGTACATGACTTGCATAAGGTGAACAACCTTCCCCACTGAAGTAAGCATGGAGGTTGGGCAAGAATTTAGCACATATGGTAGAAAATAAGTGAAATAGCATATCCTGAACTATCTCACAGCAGTGGAAGTGGGAAGAACAGACCAGCAGAAAGTAGGTTGGCATTTTGGGTACTGGAGAGGGTAGAAGCAAGCAATACAGGAAAGAGAGGTAGTAAACTGTTAATAATTCATCATGCATTAGCGTGCACCTTCCCTACATCCACAGCAAAGGAGCATGGATCAATCACCCTGCTTCTCTTATATTAGAGCAGCTGCTTCTCAAATTTCATTAAACACTGAGATCATCTCAAAGTTCTCCTCTTCCCACCACTTTTCTGCTTCCATCTTGGGAAACTCCAGGCACTAGACAATTGTTCAAAGCTGGATAGTTATAACAGCTAATTAAATTATTGTTGCAACACTAAAAGAAGCAGATTCACTGGAACAGAAGAGAGAATGGCAGAATGAAATGGAAAGTGAAGGCCATAAGCCAAACCAATGTTTGTCTAAAGCAAAAGTTAAATTTAGACAACTAATATCCCTACTACATGACTTTTTTTAGCTCACATTGTTGGACAGTAGGATTAATTTTCTAATACTTTGAAGGGTATTAGAAACCAATTAGTGCCATTGCTACCACACTTTTAAGCTATACCTCCTGTTCCTAAAGGTTCAACATTTTTCACAGTGTGACATTAAAATCCCTGTCACAAACTCTGCTTCATCTTCTGCAGATATTATACCAGCCTGCCCTATATCTTTGCCTGTTAAACTTTGTCAGGTGGTTGATTAAAGCTCAAGAATCAGAGTCTTGACTTAGCTTTCAACCTTCTCAGTTGGAACAAAAAAAAGAAAGTTGCCCTTAACAGCTCAAAAAACAAGGGGAAAATATTTATCAGTGAGACAGAAATCTCATGACCTTTTGTATCAGTCTTGATTTTTACATCAGTATTGACTTATTGAATTATAACAAATGTTGATTTTGAGGGGCAGATCATGCAAAATTTCTCATTCAGTCATTCAGGATTAACTGCCTTGTAAGCACAAAACAATTGCCTCCTGCCCCAAAGATATGACTCTGGCTCTCAGCTCCTGACACATATATATCAATTACATCTGTGTCAGATTAAAAACATTGCCTTGGCTTTATGGGAAAGCCTAGCTAAAGCTACTGCATCAGGAATCGGAGTGCACCTTTCTCTTGTATTGCCCAGTCCACTACTTCAGCTTACTCCGCTCACCTCAGCAGCTTCTAGACTGTGGAGAAGGCAACAGTCTAGAAATCTTGTCAGAGCAGGGTAACTCTTCTATCCTTCCCTCCTCCACCTCCTCCTCCTCTTCCTCCTCACTATTGTCTTAAATAATATCTCCTGATGGAAAGGTGGCTCCTTTGACCTCATAGTCTATCAACAGAATCACCAACAGGAAAGAAAAAAGGAGGAAATATGTATTCACAGCCTAATCTCCTACTCAAACAATGCTGCACTATTTATGTTCCCTAAGAATCCCTGAGTGCTGACATTTTACAGAAAATTTCCAAAACAGGTCTTAGACATTTTTTGGATTATATTTCAACTATAACTGTTAGAGCTAATTATTTGTGTGGACAACCCATATAAAAGAGGATCTATCATTACAACAGTGCTATGCCAAAGATCCATCACAGTTCGGCCTGTGACATGCTAATAACAAAGCAAGGGAGAGGCAGACTGTGCCTCTCTGAAATTTACATTCATTCACTTCTGAAAAGAACACAGCATTGAGGAGGGGAGAGAAAGAAAAATGCTGCTATATCCAGATAAAACAACTCTTTAAGAAATAACCTGGTAGCAATTGCAGAACAATAATTAAATGCATGAGTGAACAGTACATAGTTGAAAGTAAAGCTGAAAAAATATAAGATGTAATCAACAGTGCCAGAGACATTCTAAATACTGGAAACATCCCAATGGAATATTTAGTCCCTTAAGTATTTTCTCCCTTTAAATATTTGTGCTCTAGTGCATTTATGGGAAGCCGGGCCTAAATGACACTTTGTTCTTGCTTGCTTCACATATGGCCTTTTTTCTACAAGGATGTTTGAAAACACACATATGTGGGAACACATTTACACATGAAACTAGTGTCTATTTTGCAGCACGTACATAAGACTGGAAACTGCTCTGGCTGCAAAACCTCTGCACTAGGTAAATAAAAGACTCATGATTGTCCTGTTTGAAGGTGCAAACATTTTCTTTGGCATCTAATGTGGAGAAAACTCCATGTACATGAAGCAGTCCTAAATGTCCATCTATCAGCCAAGGCTGTTGCTGCTGAGGGTATGTATGAATGGAAGGACTGAATTTCTTTGATTATTTGACCTGAGCACAGCAGAGTGTGAGGCATGAAGAATCTGTAGTGCTTTAAGATCTTTTCACTACCACTTCAGCATCCTTTCCTGCTAGGATTACATGGAATGTTATTGTCCTCTACAAGCTTGCATATAAGACAGAAAAAAAACCTCATCCCCTTGCTGTCTAAAGGGAGTATATTCAGAGAAGGATAATGAGAACAAAAGCTACTGCTTTGGGACAACTGCAATAACAGCTCATTAAACATGCTCTAATTACAATCCTAATGAAGAATGACTGTTTAGCTGCTTGAGGGGTCTCAGTTTAAGGACACGTCCAAACAGAAGCTTCTCAGGCTTTACACAGTTTAGTGCTGAAATGTAAGAAATAGAAGAATGCAGGTAGCTCAAAAAAGCCCTTAATTTATAATGCAGATTCCAGCTACTTGTTCTGACAGGCAGAAGGCACTAATGATCAGTCCTGTGATCACTAAAGCTACAGAAGGATTAGGTGGGGCCAGTATGGGATCAGATATTGGGATGTACAATCTGCAGGATGTACATTAGTCCTCCTTTAAAACAGTTACTGTGAAGATCTTCCCCGAGTCCCAGCATTGTCTGCTCTACAGTAATTGGCACTTTTGTGGGTATCTAAATTAATGGATTCAATCGTCCTTGTAGAAAGGAGAATGTTGTTGCTACAGGTGCAAATTAGTCAAGACTGTGGTAATGCCAAGCCAAGCAAGCATTTTTCTTTATTCCCAATACTCAGTGCCATTTTGGAAATGTCTAGCCTAGAACTGATATGTATTTCAGAGAAAATACCTTTGCTCATGCCTGCCATCAAAGTTAATATCCATTGATCACCTTTCATCTAATAATTTAGTGCAACACAGCACTATTAATAAGAAGGCAGATAGGGTAGTGGCACACTTTCCTTCCTCTTGCACAGTTGTTGCTTAGTCACTGTGCCAGAGTCTCAGGCTGGCAAGTTACACTCTTGTAAAGAAAAGCCTAAGGAAGCCCTGCTTTTCCAATTACATTAGTGGTACTTTGCATGTACTACAAAGCACAGTATCTAAAAGGAAGGTGTCAAGTGTCTTATAGTAAGGAGCTCAAGGGATTAAAAAGCATCTCTGCTTTCTGTATCAGTTGCTTTTACCCAGCCCACAACACTCCAAGCAGCTTACACTGTGAGAGACAGAGGGAGTGTGTTTTGATCTAAACCTCAAATGAGCACTTTGCAGCCCTCAACAGAAAGAGAAAACCACACTGGAATCAAAAAGGTAACAGGTTCAGGCAACCCCCATCCCCAATGGCTCCCATCTATTGCCTACCCCTAAGAGCATGCATCCCTTCCCTTCACCCAACTCAAACAAGGAAATCTTTCTGAAGGGCTGCATGCAGATAAGGTTCTGTGCATTTTAAACATCAAACGACAAAGACATGCAAGCAGTGTGGTCAATGCTGTCAGCAAGGTCATAGCAAATAGGAAGCAGATTCCACCAGGCCTGCTGGGCAGTGCTTGGCAGGGAGCCAGGGACCATCAGACCCTTCTTCTGAAGGGCTGGCTCTATCCCTTACTGGAAAAGTACCATTAGAGGTGGCATACTGTAGATGGATAAGAAGTGAAAAGGACCAACCTTCTCGCTGATCTGAGAGATGAAAGTTTGTTTTGTTTGATGACATTGTGCGATGAAGATGAGAAGGGAATAAAAAAAGACAAGGAAAAACACAGAGAGTAAAAACAGGCCAAGCTGCATGTGTCTGCACAGCACTGAAACAACAAGACATGAATGCTGAGACTGGCCAAGACTACCCGCTGTGCAAGTGCACACACACACACGCACACGCACACACACAGACTTGCCATTCCTGCTACAGAACAGAGGATCCAGCTTCTCTTGCTTATCCAGAGGCATGAGGCCCAACACTCAACATGTAGAAGTACATATGTCAGACATACCAAGGTTTGAGGAGATTTTGGTAGGGATCCTCACTCTTGGCTAGGCGCACACACAAGAACAGATGCACATACAACCAGCACATATTTACATACCCCACCAAATCTCAGACACCACAGAATATCACAGCAAATGCCAAGCTCTGTTCTAATAGCACAGCAGAGGCACTTTAACTCCATTTATCACACTCACAGCTCAGTAAAAGTACACATGCCCCAACACTGCTCAACACAGAGGAAGCAGTCCTGATGAACAATGGAAATTCTTCTAGCATGAAGAGCCATTTGCTCCCTCTTTCCAAACAGAACTAAAGGCAGCAGAAAAATATTAGTGTGGTATGAACATTAGCAAAGATAAACATTAGTAGTAGTTGCTGTGTCAGGGCCTCTGATGCACTGAACTGGAAAAGAAAGAAATCAAAGCAACGGTCATCCCAAATTGGCCTAGCAATCTGGTGTGTTCGCTGACTTTGTTCCTGCAGGAGAGACAGTGAGAAATTAGTTGTGCTTTCTTGAATACCATGGAAGGCATGGATTCTTTTGTCAAAATGCCCTTATAGAGAGATATCCCAGCATGTTGCCTGAAACTGAACCCTTGCTGAGAGGGAGACTGGTGGTTAGAAACAGCTTATGAGTCACATTTTGAGAGTGGAGGGAAAGAGAAAACATTGCTTGTTAGCAGAACACATCATCAATTAAAAACCCTTAATGGGACAATATACATAGTGGATGGTACCATCAGTAAGTCATTTGCAAGGATAAGAGAAGATGGGATTTCAAGTAATTTTGCAGATGTGTGGCCACCAAACTGCTCCTTAAACACCAAGATGAACCATGGGATCCAAACAATAATCCACAGCACACACTCAAAGCACTGATGCTCTCTGGTACATCCTTGAAGAGCCACACTGGGAGACTCGAGAACCAGCATGAATGCTGAATACTGTTACAATAGCCATGAAGGACAGATGGTATAAAAATAGTCTTTGTTCTGCTTTCCCCTTGCTACCTCCCAGGAGTGGAGGGTGGTATTTACATTTCCTGATTGTTGGTGTATGTATGTGTGAATTGAGACAGGCAGAAAGGCTGCATCACTTCTGTAATTCCTCAGAGATGTGATAGGAAGGGGTCAAAAGCTCAGCCTCTGGGTGCATAGATAAAGGATTGGGAGTGAGATTCCACTATTTTATATAATTTGTTCTCATTTAGAGGGAGAAACAGAAAGTCTAGTCACCTTGCAAAGAAAAGATTTGTATTGCCAACACCTCAGCAATTAGACTTCTCATTGAGGTGTCTGGGTTGTATTACTTTAGAATATTCCCCTATACAAATAACTGCCTACTTACCACCTAATTAACAATCCTTGTGCAGAGTATAGTCAGGTTAGAACCATTCTTAATGCTATTGAATTTGTTATTTTTTAAACAGAGGCAACATTTTCATGGAAAAGTATGCAGTCAGGTGAGCCCTTCCACTTAAGCAGTCTTCCTTAGTATAGCCCAGATGCAGGTTGACTACCTCTTCCAGAAATGTTAGAGTAACTCTTTGCAAAATTACCAGTCTTCCATGGAAAGGACCTAGGAAAAGAGGACTGTGCTGTGCTAAATGACAACAATGCTACAGTATCCATCGGTATAAAGGATGGTTTTCCACAGCAGACCAAGCGAACTGCAATGGTTTACTTACATGTATTTGTACATTAGATTATAGTTAAGTAAAGGTGTTCTTATGAAACGTGCTAATACAAACAGGTAGCTTTCTCACCTGCCAGTCAAGAATGATCCTGCAGTCTTTAATTTGCTACTAATTGCTGGATTATCTCCTAATCTCTTCCTTAAACTAATGGATTATAGGAAATAAACATTTGTATCTGACTCTGCTCTGGAAAGGAAAGAACCTGGATGAGTTAGCTTCACCTTCTCATGACTAATGCTGATGCTTCTGTTTTATCAGACAATATTCCAACACCTACTGAATTGGAATGCTTGCTTTTTCCCTAGAGCCTTTCATTTCATCCCTTATCTCTGGCACAGCCAGAAACAAACCTTCCTGCAGGGATTTAAAGCATGACAGTAAGAGGTGTGTTACATGGGCAAAGAAATTTTAAGAAGCAAAGTAAATCCCAAGCCCAGAAACTCAAGTCCTGCTACTGCCTACAGAGGCTGGAACAAGCCTTGGGAGTTCCATGTTTCAAGGACAGCATCTGCCTGACGGCAGTCTCAGCCATGTCAACGGCCAATGACAGTGAAAAATCAAAGGAGTTAGCAGACCTCACAAGGCATCATACTATTCTCAGCACTTGGTGGCCAAACACAAAGCAAACTAAGAGACTGAACACATTTTGCATGAAGGACAACTGCCACAGGAAACAATTAGAAAATTAAATTAAACTACTAAATATGGAACAATGCAAAATATAGCTATCTGTTTCTTTACTCCCTTCCAAAGTTAAGGTACCATGAGTGAAAGGGCCCTGTTCACAGTGCCCTCCCATGTGCATGTGCTTCATTCAAAGCTTTCAGTAAGCAATACTATTCATAAAGGAGAAGAAAAAATCGAGAAGTATCATATATACCTGATTTCATCTTGTCTCAACCTGCACTGTATGTGACAGCAAAAAGATTATGTCTGTTGCTCTAAGGAAGAGGCACTGACCCTCTTTAAGTTTAAGGGGAGAAATCAAGAGTTTCCCCTCTTAGGAACTGAATTCCAGTGGTGGGAGGGCCTGAAGACAGAACATTTTAACATAAAAGACTTTTTTGCCAATAATTGTCAGGACTGCTCTTCTGCTCCTTCAAGCAGAGCAGGACAAAGACTTTCTAATCAAAAGGCTTATTACCGTATGTTAAAACTTACCAGCTAGGCTGTCTTTGTGGTACAAAAGAGCATTGCAGTAGTCAATAACAAAATAAAACAGACAACATTAGAATACTGGGCATTAGGGAAATGAGGATTAAAGATAAGAAGCTGGTTCCAAACCGAATAGCCCTCCTTTCCTCCAAGCTGACAAAAGCTATCCAGACCTTCAAATTGGACCCCCCTGCTTAAGGGCTGCTCACTTGCAGCATCTGATGCTTCTCAACTGGTATGCCCTCTTGACCTGATGCTGTTTACTTGGGTTAATGATGTTAGAGCTGCACCCCTGCCTCCCACCTACTCATTAAACTTTCCCACAGAATTGGAAACTGTATGATTTGCAGTGGGTGCCTAGCTTATATCTAGGTCCATTAGCTCTGGGCTACAGATTCTGGCCCTATCTGTCTGACTGAGAATCTGATTCTACAACCTTTGAAGGAGTGGACTCAATCCCTACAAAAACTGTACCTTAGGCATGTCAATTTTTTAGAATGGGCTAAAACTGCAAAAGCTGGAAACCACCAAAGCCTATCTGGGGAAACCTGAAAGGACCTCAGGAGGAACAAATCTGGCTCCTAGGCATGAGATTCAGCACCCACCTGACATGTTCTTAATCAGAATACTTTCTTTGCCACCCACTCTCCACACAGCAGTACGAGGGATAGTTTGCCTCATTCCATCTAACCTATTGATAAAATGATTGGATCTAACCTATTGAGGAGTATGTGTGACTTTTCCATGTTGATGGGTCCAAATTAATGGATCTTTTCCACCCATCATGTGGGCCACGTGCATCCTTTTAAAAAAATTAGATTCTTTTGATACAAGATTGCACAAAAAAGAAGTGGCTCATGCTGCTGCTGTATATATGTGAGCCCTCCAGAAGTCCTCCAGCAAAGATGTCCTTTCCAGACAATAGGAAGCATTAAGGCTTTTAGATATTAAGCAGTATATGAATAATTACCTGGGATGGGTGCAAAGGATTGGTCATCACCCAGCCAGTCAGCCAAAGAAAGGGAATGAAACATGGTTTATTGTTACTGTGAAACATGATTAAATGACCTTTGCCACAATGATGCCCTGTGGTGATTGTGCAGTGTAATGTTATGTAAGTAAGTGTAAGTTTGTTCAGATGGACTTGTACCCTCCCTGATCATCTGGATTGGATACAAGGTCCTCGGTTCCACAGCAGAAGGGCAATACTCACAGAATGGGATTTCTCCTTCCTCGTTTGCCCTGGCAGTCCCACATGTACCCTCCAATCCATGTAGGAACTAAGTGTCTAGATTCAATCCTTGACTTATTTTTTTAAAATTCTCAACAGAGCTTAAGGCTGCTAGTTATGCAGAAAATTGTTGCTTCACAGCGCAATTAATTTTACAGCATAGCTGTGCAATGCCATTTCACAGTATTGTAAAACACCTAGAGCCTCTTTTTAGCTTTATAGTGATGTCATGGGCTCTAGTCAAATGAGGCTAGAATCTTCACATTGAAAAAAATTAGTCAATGCTTTTGAGAAGAAACATTCTCATTAGCAGCAGCTCCAGATAACAATTTAAAAGTTGCTAAAAAGTGAATCACCCAAAATAGTATTAACTAGTCTAAAATTATTTGGATGAATAAGTGATAGATGATGCTTGGATGATGATCAGCTTTGTTTGGTCTTGCAGTGCTATAAGAACCTTTCAGTGATGGAATGATCTTCAGTGATGGGATGACAGTGTGGATCTGAAGTGGATCTTATAACTATATTCACCTGAACAGAGTTACAGAGTTTTCTGCATTCAGGAAGAATGAATGAATCATAAAATACTAGAGTTGGAAGGGACCCATAAGGCCTTCGAGTCCAACTCCCTACTTAATGCAGAACTCCCAGTTAAAGCATGCCTGACAGATGGCTGTCCAACTCCCTCCAGTGTGGGAGAGCCCATAATTTTCCAAGGTAATTGGTTCCATTGCTGATGCTTTAACAGTCAGGAAGTTTTTCCAGATGTCTAGCCAGAATCTGGCTTCCTGTAACATAAGTGCATTATTCTCTGTCCTGCACTCTTACAGACCAACTGCTCCAGAATTTTTCCAGGTATTGGGAAACTAACTGGTCTGTAGTTCTCGGGATCCTCTTTTTTCAACACAGGAACAACATTAGCTCTCCTCTAGTCATATGGCACTTCTCCCACCCTCCATGAGTTCTCAAAAATAATGGACAGTGGTTCTGAGAATTCTTCTTCCCACTCCTTTATGACTCTAAGATGAAGTTCATCGGGCCCTGGAGAGTTGAACTCATTCAACCCAATTAGATGATCCTTGACCATTTGTTTAATACTCTTAAGCTTCAGTGCTGACCCTTCAGTGTATTTCATGCCTGCCAGGAGGGTTATGAGCGTGTTTCAGCTGAATGCAGTTAGTTTCTGTATGCTCAGACTGTGTATGCACTCAGGGATCCTGAAAGTGTGCTGCACTGTAACTGCATGCAACTGTGTTCAGTCAACTGCAGTTACTTCTTCTCTTTGGGGGGGTGAGTTGGGAGGAAGGCATAGGGCTGGAGCACATGTCCCCATCTTCTCTCTGGAGTTATGATTGAGTGTCCACAGAGAGCTAAAGCAAAGTTTTTTTCAGGAGGAAGGTGATGCATACCATGTTCTCCATCCTGGACTTTGTATCCACTGAAGTTGGCCAGGGACAACTGACAGAAAACAAAAATGGGCCAGATGAGAAACCTTTGAACAAGAGTGCTAGGCTATAAAAACCTTTTCATGGGATGATGCATGTGCTTATTCAGACCATTTGAGATCTACAAGCCACATGAGACCTAGAGCCAGCATGGTGTAGTGGTTAAGAGTGTGGGTCCAGGACTCAGGTGATCTGCGTTCTAGCCTCTGCTCAGCCATGGACCTAGCAGGGTGACTTTGGGCCAGTCACAGATCCTCAGTCCAAAGTACCTCACAAGGTGTTTATTGTGGGGATAAGACAGAAGGAGCAGAATAATATAAGCTTCTTTGAGTTTACTGGGGAAAAAGTGGGATATAAATCTAATAAATAAGTAAATCTGCTCAGCCCCTCTGCTTGCTTGTAAAGTACACAAGTGGAGTTCTATGCTGCATACTTTACTCATGGGAATATGTGGTGGCATTATGAAAAAACCCAGCTCCCTATTGCATTTTTCAGTTGTTCCTGTTGCATATAATAGTCAATAAGCCACACTGATGTAGTGTAGTGTTCAAAGGTTTGGATGAAATAGCAAGTCTTCAGTTCAAGTAAGTTACTCACAGACAGCTATGAACATAACAGCATCTCTCAGGTTCACCTCCTAGAGTATAATATGAAGATAATAATACTGCATGACCTGATGGTATCAGGATTGCTGTGGTGGTATGGGAATGCTAAACAATGCTTAGGAAAAGTACTATAATAAGAATTATTAGACATACACATTACTGGCCCTTGAAAAAACAGCTACATGGTTTATAGCAGCTGGCCATTTTTCTGTTCTCAGAGGTATTTCAGAGGCCACCTGCTATCGGATGCTACTCATTTCTTGGACTCTGATCAGAATGAGGTTAAGCTCCCAACTGTGTCATATTTTTGCCATGTGTGCTAAGGCTTCCACCTTTGCTAAGCGTCCTGGCATAGTGGAACTTGCACCTGAGAAGGGACAAGAAGGGAGAGAGCACTGAAATATTCTCTTGCCAATTACTTTCCCCACAACTCTTTTTCCCAGCTTTACCTATCCACCTAAATGTTTCCACACTTTGGTCCTAAAATGGGGCCTAAGGCAGTTTACATAACAAAGGATCACAAGACAAATAGTAGAAGAATTAAAGCAAAATATTAAAACTAGGCTTCGATCTCAAATTAAAGACAGTTACAGCTTAATCAAAGGGATACAGGTGGTGCAGTGGTTTAAACCGCTGTGCTGGTTGATCGAAAGGTCACCAGTTCGAATCTGCACAATGGGGTGAGTTCCCATTGCTCCATCCCAGCTCCTGCCAACCTTGCAGCTCGAAAGCATGCAAATGCAAGTAGATAAAAAGGTACCACCTCAGTGGCAAGGTAACAGCGTTCCGTGCACTTAGGTGTTTAGTAATGCCGGCCACATGACCACGGAGACTGTCTGCAGACAAATGCTGGCTCCTTTGGCTAGGAAACGAAAATGAGCACTATCCCCTAGAGTCAGACATGACTGGACTTAACGTCAAGGGGAAACCTTTACCTTACAGCTTAATCAGAATAAAAATGTTCTTGTGATCCACCTAAATAGAATCAGAGGTGGGTCTAACCAAGCTTTCCATAGGACAAAATTCCATAGCTTGAGTGCTGCCACTGAAAAGTCCAGTGGTGAGGAGCTGCAGTAGAAAAATGGCTGCTAGGAGAGGGTTAAGCTTCCTTTTTCCCCCCTTCTCCTGAGAAAGTACCTTCACTGCTGCAGCACAGTTTGCATCTGTGTGCTGTGAAATGAGCATAGAACTTGCTGGCTACACTAATATGACAATAATCATGCATATACCACTATTTTGTTTTCTCAAATCTGAGAAACAAGGAAGGTAGCCTCTTCCTTTGACAAACACATAAAGGATGGTTTGGGAGCTAGTGGGATTGTAAAAGTCTTTCAATGGCTAGTTAGGAGATCTGGTTTGTTTTGTAAAATAGAGCCACCTGCGTAAGCATTGTCTGGGAAACAGTACATATGGCAAAACTCCACAGGGACAATTTATGTAGTAACCTGTCTTTTATATACTATGGAGCTTTATCTCAATTCTGCAGCTTGGAGTCCAACCTTGTAAAGATTATATGCAATAAAAAGAAGGGCTGTTCCAAAATTTATGCCTTAGAAATATCATGGCTAATAGAAAAAGAGGCATAGACAGGGCTAGAAGCATCTCCCAACCAGAAACCTGGCTCATGTCATCTTATCTCTAGAGCCAGCCAGCCAGCCAGCCAAGTAGCTGAACAACCTGCTCTTTGCATCAAGAAAGGGGTCACAGTTTTACAGCACTTCCTAGAGTCCAAGGAGAGTTCTACAGCTAAATAAAGACTCAGAAAACAGAGAATCAGGCAGCTGTAAAGGCGAGACGTCTTTGCATTGGGAAGCTGTGCGTTCAGGTGAAACATTAGTCTTCCCAACCTTGTTTGCAAAGAGTAGAGTAGGGAGAGATCCTTGAAATAGAATGGAACAGTCACGGAAAACATATATAGACAAGTTTACACGAAGTGGTAAAGCATGAGATGCATTCAAATAAACATCCTCCCCTTACTCAGGGGCAAACAGCATTTACTACAGCTAGCTTGAAAAAATTATTTTTCAAGAATGCAGGAAATGTAAGGTCAATCATAATCAGTGCAAGTATAAAATATGTTTTTCTGCTGCACAGATAAAGACTTCCAGGCATATTTGAAACTTCAGCTTCTTACAAATTTATGTTAGAACTGTTCTGCAAAATGAAAAGGCACCTGTAGAAAATGATAAATGAACACAAATGAGAGCAACTGAGAGATCTAGAAGGAATCATACAGCAAGTGATCTTGTCTTCTTCTGAGAATAACTGTTCCCAAGCTTGGTTAATTATATATTGCATTTATATCCCACTTTTCTTCCTTTCACAAGGAACCCAAGGAAGCTTACAAGTTTCTCCTCTTCTCCATTTTATCCTCAGTGGGCTTCATAGCTGAATGCAGAGTAGAAACCAGATCTCCTCAGTTCAAGTCCAGCACTCTTAACTACTACACCACACTGGTTCTGTATGCCATACCAGTTAAACACAATCATTTCAGAAATGGTTTATTTGTGTTTAGAAACATGGATGGGTTGGGGAGACAGGTGGACTAACAAGGAGAGGAAGAAGTTGAAGAACTGAAGATGGCAAGATTAGGTCTGAACAGGCAGTTGTTAGGATCCAGGCCCTTGAAAGAAATAAAAGATGGGAATAACTGCAAACCTGCTGAAGGCACCACACTGACATCCTTCTTCTCTTTCCTACTATTATGCAAGTCCCAAACCACACCTCTCAGGGATGTCTAACATCATTTCCCCTGCTTATGTAAGCTCTCTCCAAGGGAGACACACATTGTCCCCTTATAAAGCCCAACAGAAAATATGACGTCTCTTAATGAAGTACTGGATCCTTTGCCCTCCAAATACAAAATTCAGTATCAGGTTTAATGTAAAAATAAAGACTCCTATTCTGAGCTCTGGGAATAACAGAGAGATAAGAAAATAGCTTGGCAAAGTGGCTTTGTGCAACAAACTGCAGCTGATTCCCAGCAGGAATGACAGCTACTGTAATATCTGCAGCAATTATCCCTGTTGCTGAAGAGGAATTGACTAAGACATCTTATGAAAACTAGCATGTTATTCCACAGCCATCATGAGGTACTTGCTCACCTGCAAGAGAACAGATGACACCTATAAGGAGAGACCCGCTATTTTCACCTAGGCCCAAACACAGACTGTAGTTTAACAAAACAAATAATTATACATAGTCTCCTCGTCCCATTACCCGTAGGACAGACTGTGGCACTGGCTCCTTCAGGTTGACTACAAAGAAGTCCTTTTGCCCACTTTCCAAAAGGCAAGGATGCATTTTCCAGTACATGACTTCCTGTACAGAATGGACATTTAAGTCCCATTGTTCACAGTGCATCATCACAGTACTCTCTTAGTGCAATGTCTCATGGGTCAGTTGAGAGGCAAGGACCATGGAAGAGAAGGGAGAAAGGGATGGAGGCTTGCCTTCTCAAACTTTACCTCGCACATAAAGGTTGGCTGGAGCAGAGTAGCGGGTCCCTGCACTGTTTGTAGCGACACATTCATATTTGCCTTGGTCTGACTCCTCACTGTTCTCAATTTGCAGGGCCCCTATGTAAAAAAAGAAAAAGAAAAAGACAGTAATGGTTATGACAACTCTTTACTAAACATACATTCTCGCTCTGTGCCTCTGCTCCCATCAAAAGCACAAGGATACAAGTGTTTGTAGCAAATCTGTCACATGGCGCTTTTCACAGGGTCCACCAAACCTCACTTACAAACAGCCACAGGGATATCCATGCTTGTTGCCAAAAGGCTTCTGCTGTGTCTGGTATTTATAGCTGCGTAGGCAAAGAGGTTACTGTCAAATCTTCAATTAACATCTTACATAAAATATCCATGTCTATCAAGCACAGAAACTTAAAATAATTCAGATGTTCCCAGGTGAAATTGCAGGGTAAATCTTTGACTTTTACCAACAAGTATTGTCCTGTCTGTATGCTACTCCCCTTCCTTTAATTACAGTTACACTCTAAAATGGAAACTTGGCACTTCCCAAGGAAGTATGGATAATCAATAATCTTAGAAACCTATATATAGACAGGATTACAAAATGTGTACCCTGAGAAGTCTTTTGAAGACTACTCATATTTAAATAGCAGACCTCTCACCAATAACATTAGCAAGTATGTAAGCATCTGTAAATAGCATCACTTGAATTAAATCTAAGCCACCATGTTTAGGCTTGAACTCAACTCAGTCCACATTAAGGACAAATATGGCTGGAATGGCATTTACAAGATTATTGTTCCTTGGGATGAATCCTGACATCTGTTTTCTCCTCCTGAATTTCCTGAATATGGGTTGCATCCAGGTTGTAGATGAAACTGGCACAGCTCTAAGAATGAAAGAAAGGGCTACAGGATGAATATAAAAGTAGCCTTTGTGCAGCTGTGTCAAGAATAGAGCTTCCATACTTCCATGATAGCAAAGGCACTTTTTTGATGTTTCAAGAAGTTCAAATTCCAGAGGTGATAGAAGAAGGCCTTTGCTCACAATCCATACACACACACCTGAGCCAAGAGAAAAAGTATTAACCCAGCTACTTGTCAGAGTCTGAACCCATTTCCGCTTGCTAAAGAAAACAGCACAGTGAACAGAAGCTGAAATTGCTGTCTCCGCTCTTCCCACTTCAAGGCATTGAGGTCAAATTCAGTTTTCATATCATTGGAACAGAAGGAAAACTAATGTGAATCAACTGCTGCCACCTACATTATTTAGAAGGATAAATTGAGACTGTAGCCTAAGTCTATATGTCAGGGAGAAAAAATGATCTTCATCGAGTTCTGCTATATAATAAAAATGATGCAGGGAGCCTTCCCTGTTGTTACATTATGGCTTGGGAAAAAAATAGAAGACTTTGGCCAGACTAACTAACTTCTTGCCACCTCCTGGAGTGTTTTTACATGTTCTACTAGCAAGCAGCCTGCATTTTCAGTTCTTGCTATTTAGGTGTTCAGACAGGGTACAGCAGTGCAGTAGCAATGCTATCAGGTTTGTTTTAGGATTTTCATAAGCCAGACTGGGTGATCCTCAATTACAGTGATGCATAAATGACCACATCTAATAATAGCAAGCAATATGACCTGCATCTACGTATAACAAGCAATATGACCCAAGTTGTGGATGACAAGAGGTTGAGGAAACCCTTAGGAAAAAGGAATTAAACCCCTGACCTCCTGTTCCTTGACTCAGGAAATTTCCAAACTGTGCATGTTTGTGTGACCTTATACTGCTCCTCTCTAATTACCAGTTACATGTACAGATTCTGCACTGACAGGCAACTTGCAAATGAAAGTTCAGATGAGAGTAAAGGTGCAGGGGACTTTATAAGCACTGCCAGACATGACTGTAACATATTCTATAAACCTTTCCTCTGCAGGTAGGTCTTGTCTACACAGCAGAACAGTATCCTGGTTCAGCCAGGATTTCTTCTGCCTGCCATGTCAGATTAAGTGATGGAAAACTAATAAATAAATCATGATTCTGACAATTTTGTGCACAATATTATGATACTGGCGGGTATAGAAATGAAAAAAAGCCTGGGCACTATGGTGCAAATAGGGTTCTATTTTTCATTCCTTCAAAACTTCTCCTATATGGTAAGGTTACAATCCTATGCATAATTACAAGAGTGCAAACTTCACTGAACTGAGAATTTATTTTGAGGAAGTACATTTAGGATTGTTAAGTATGAGTACAATTCCTTGATCAGTAAGAACTGTTTGGACAGCCATAGGGAAATTCAGGGTCCAAGCTCTGATCTTGGAAATGGACTTCAAGACTGAGGTTGAATATCTGACTTTGAAGTGCCCTTCCCCTGCCCTTGCAACTGGCATGATTCTTTCCATGCTGGCTGCAGGTCCATGGGATTCCAGCAGTGTCTCAGCCTGCAGGTGCAAAAGCCTGAGCCATTTAAGTCTTCTGAAGGGTAAGAGAAGCAGGGAGGAGATCTTTGCCTGTGTTCTCTTTCCCTCCTCTATAGGATGCTCATAATCTTCGGAGTTCAGAGGGCTACAGGCAACCCCATTAGACTGTGCCCTAAGTGTGCTAATCCTTTCTAATTTCAAATATTCTTGGAAGCTGAGCAGATAGGCAGTCAAATATCAAGAAGTCCAATTAACCATCTGTACTGCCAGTTATGCTAGAAAAGGAACCACCACAGCAACTTGCTATTGATGCTCATTATGTTTCTATTCAATTGTCTCAGACATGAGCTTGATGATTGACATGACTGGCACCTGGAATGAACTTGAGCTTCTGTAATACATGCAAGTGAGGCAGTCACTGACAGGTGACAGCTGAGCAGCATACAAGGGCAAATGCAGGAACACAGTTCAACCACTGATTTACCTTCCTTTGGTGCATCATGTATCTGGGTTTTATGTACTTTTTCTCCTTCACTCCAGATACAAAACAGAGATATTCAGTTTTGCATGTCCAAAGAGAAGCAGTACCGCAAAACTGCCAAAGAGTGCAATCTCTGAGGAGGGTGCTAAGGGCAAAATTAGAAGTATCAATAAAAAAGGTTCTCATGCCTTCTTGATCAATTTTCAGGGTTTTCTATCTTAAAAGGATGTTCTTTCGTCTTTACAGGCATGAAACTCACAGGAGGAAGGAGTTTCCTCCTTTAGACAACAGGTACTAATGCTTTCTGTTGCTTCTTTCTGTGAATTTCTTAAGCATGGAGAAGCTAGCTTCTAAGAAAAAGATTATTTAAAATTCTGTCTCTCTTTTAATACTTTCACTGCTTCCCATGTACCTGGTATGGCAAGTCTGAGGTCAACATTTTCTGCTTCCAGGAGAACAGCGTCTCACAGCAGGCCATTTCCTGTTATATGTAACGAATTCAATTCTATGGCAACACAAAAAACTTGATCTGAACTTTAAGAAAGGGGACATGTGTCACTTCCCCAAAAGACACATTCAGTGCTACCTATTGGTCATACTTCAAAACACATATCCATTCATCCATCTTCTTCTCTAACCTACCAGTCAACAACTAGAGCCATGCATCTCTGAACAATCTATCAAAACTCACCCTGACCTTTCAGCCTGGGTCTCACCTGAAAGGCAAAGGGGGAATGTTAAAAATGACAACATGCCTTGCGAACATAGAGCTCTCAGTTAGAAAAATGACAGCGCCTATAGACAAGATAGGCTTGTGGCTGCAAGGCCAAAAAGGGAAAATTAGCCTCAGGAACAAGACCCTATCCTACTCCTCTGGTTGCTTAGCTTGTCTTCCCATTACGCATTCACTCAACAGGCAGAGCATGTGCTTGGGCATCAAGGCATTCATACAGAATATACCTAACAATCATGAATTACTGAATGTATCCAACTAACCATGCAAACAAAGCAATCTGTTGGTTTAGTCTTATTTCCAGATCAAATGCACATTTCTCAGAAATGCAACAAACTTACCTGAGTGAGGACGGCAATACAGACAGTTGAGTGGGCATAATCTTGCATTCAGAAAAGTGCCTTTACCTACAGATGGTATCTTTACAGACTCTAGACTGCATATTTTAACCAAAAGTGTCAGTCTGACAAAAGTCCTGTATGCGATTGCCAAGATATGGCTGTTGGCATTTACAGAAATACCATTTTCAACATTCAGACAGGACACATATTTTAAAGAGTGTCAGGCACATGCTCAAAATACTTCATTAGGGCTCAAATAGGAAGATTTATGTTATATGAGATTGATGATTCTCATTACAGAAGAATGTCTGCTTTCCCAAAAAGGATGTATAGAACATCCAGGTGGTTCTGGTACTGAGTCATTAATGCCTTCATTTGTAGATAAGGGAAATACATGGCAGTTATATGCAGAGAAAGGCCCATCTTTCTACAGGGAAAACTTGGGCTGGGAACATGGCTTATATGGCTACGAAGCACTCAATTTATCATTTTGCTTTAAGATTTGTAATAGAAAAAGTTTGAAGAACTAGAAACATCATAGCTGTCAATTTTGCAGCATTCCAAAGTGGAGATGTCAATTAAAGAAACCCTTTCATATCAAAGTTAGTTTTACAGATTTTCCCCAACCCAGATTTTCCACAGAGGCAACCTGATGCAAATGCAGATGAAACAGCAACTCACATTTGTTCCAAATTCACTTAACAAGAACTGAAAACATTAACCCCCAGCAACAGAACCAGTTCCAAAAATTGGATTATTAACTTCCAGCAGTGATTTAGTGGTGAGGGAGAAGGAAGGAAAGAAGAGAGAGCAATTGGACAAATGAGAAAGTATAATTTAGTGGTGGTAATAGGTTTATCAGGAAATTCAGGGGTCAGTCAACAGCTGTAACTGAAATCACAAGAGATCAGAGACATACTACATAGTCCTGATTACAACCTTAAAATTAATTCCAAGGATCAGTTTGAATGCATAGAAAAGGAAAATTACTAGCACATACATATGCAGTGAAACTAGTAGGCTGGGGAATATAGAGGTGTTAGACTGGAAGTGGGTGGAATAGCAGTTTTAGGATAGCTAGAGGTATGTCTGATTCATTTGCTTGTAAGAAATCTTTATCCTAAGGTACACCGTGAATCTTGGGTGGAACTGACTTCTTAAATATCCTCCTACCTTCATATTGGAAGGGTCAGCAACCTAGAAAGGTGCACCAACAGCTCTCAAAGTTAGCCACTGTTTACTGCCCAGCATTCCAAGAATTTATTTCCTTTTATTTGTTCAATACTACAGAAGAAAAGGCTTCACTGTTCTCTTGTGAAAATGTTACATCCTTCAACACGCCACATGGTGCCTATTTTAATCCTGCTTGGAGTTGGTACCCCAGAGGATGGCTGAATCTGAAAGACTGAAGACCTTAGAGCCCTCTATGGCATGAACAGGGACAGCATTTTCCACTTTGAAAATATCTCGTTGAATAACCCCCTCTGACCTGTGCATACCTGAAATGAATGGTTCTACAAGGCGCCACACTAAAAATAAATTAAAACAAGCACATATGGTACGAAATGACAAATGAGCAAGAGTGCTAGCTGATTTTGGAGTGAAAGGATAGCTTTGGGTGGTACAGTGCTGAATAGGGGGCATGGCAGAAAGGAAATGGAGTTGGATGACAATTGGAGGCATAGTTCAGCATTCTTACCTCTGATTGGTGTACCACCTGGTGAGGTAATTTGAATGCAAATAAGATTAGAGAGAAGCGTTAGTACAAAGAGGAAAGGAAGAAAATTATAACTACAAAGCAAAAGTTTTTCAAAACTAGAATCTGTATTAGCACAACAGGAATAATAATAATAATAATAATAATAATAATAATAATAATAATAATAATAAATGATGTGCAATAACAAGTCAGAGTGATGCCCTGAGGTAGTAAAGCTCTCTGCTATGAAGAACACAGAGTCTGCCCCATTTTCCCAATTAAGTTGCTGGTCCTGCACAAAAAAGGATGCTAACTAGGCAAAAGTATTGGCATAAACTGCCACAACTGTAATGGAGGAGCCACTGGGAGTTGGGAACCATTCCCTTTTATTCTGCCAAAAGAAGTACCAAATTGAGTGAACTGAGAGCAAATAGTATGTATGTGTCTAGGAAGCAGTCACATATAGTGCCTGGTGAGAAATATATTCTTGGTTTAAGATTACATGGACCATTGGGGACAAAATCTGTTAACTACATAACATATATTTATTTAAAACATTTGTATGCCGCCCAATTGTGCCACAGAACCTCTCAACTTACTCAGAAGCTGAGTGGGGGTAACTTGGATAAATCCTTTATCAGGTTCTCCTGGCCAGAAATTGTTTCATTGAGGAGAACTTTCTTCTAGCTTTAACTTGGATAATGGAGTAGCAGGCATGCTCCGCACTTTCATTTTTAGTAGAAAGAGAAAGGGATTTCACCCTTTTTATAAGGGAGCTGAAAATATTTTCACATGCTATGAACACAGCATGTAAGGAGGGCTTGATAATGAAGCTAACTGCTCCAGAGCATCAAGAAGAAGCAGTTGTATACAAGGGTTTGCTCAGCTGTGGGCCTTCATACCAACATGGTCCAGAAATGCAGAGTGAGAAATATATGTAATCTGACAGCAATTCCTTTGATCCCCAGTTTTGTCCCCTTGGTTTTATTTTGTGCAAATGAAGGCTGTTAGTAAGGGCAGGGAGAATCATGCAGACCTAATTTGTAGGCAATTCATGGTATGTGTTGGTTTGATGTAGATTTTGCACATCTAAACACCAAACACTTACCAAAGAAAACTGGGGAGTTTAAACAGACAGAAAGAGAGGGTTAAACAGGACATAGAGCATCAAATCATGTTCCGCTTATTGCTTAATAAATACCAGTAAGCATACGAATGCTGTATATCTGAGATTAACTGCTCCCCACATTCCATTATCCACAGCACTGATCACCCAATGGGAAACAAAGAAAGACACTCAAAGAGTTTCTGTAAATACAAAGAAGGCAGATTTTAAGCATGTTTAACTTGCCCCTTAAAAACTAATTAAAATATTTACACTTGTTTTCTTTTTCCTTTGCTCTCCGCTAGTGCCTATTCCTTCAGGCACTAGCCCTAGCTTTCAATCAGACACAGCAGTTCCAGCTGCTTCATTTAGCGTTCTCTGCAGCCAAGTTGACATTACTCCATTTACACTTTATGGCTGGTTTATATTTGCTGATGCTTTTGTCCACAGATGAATGAAGCATCAGGAAGGCTCACACCACTGCTGAAGCTGCAGATAATCTCTGCAATAATAAACCTGCTGCCTGTTTATCTGTTTTTCTAACTACCATCTCCATTCCCCTTGTCAGAACGATTCTTGTCATGGAAGCCTGAATGACTCACAAGTTGCATTGCAAGAAAGTAGAGGCTTACTGCTTCATGCAGAATAGAAAAATTTGCTGAGCACTCACTTTTCTCCCCGGTCTCTCAATTATTACCGTAATTAAAGATTCAGACTAACATCCGCATCCCCACCCTTACATCTAACAGCCACTGTATCCCTCTTGAATGGAAACCAGGAATCCCTGCTGGTCTCTTGGCTGTCTCAAATAGCACTTTTATGCTGCTGCTAGGCAGATAATCTTTAAATGTACCCATGCCTATATAAATAGTCTACACAAAGCACATAATCAAAATGGATTCCATAAATTATTGCTGATTCATTTTTGTTTTGTATTAAAATCTATTCCTTAGATCTGACAATGAAAGATAACTCTTGTCAGTGGTGGGCAGTGCTCAGAAACAATAAAGCAAGGCGACCTAGTATATGCAGACAAGAAGAACTGTAATGAAATTCTCTGGACATCTTCCATGAACACGTGAGCTACATATCATAAAAGCAAAGACTGGGGCTCTTCCTAGGTCATAATTCCAATGAAGTATAATGATTCAGCATGGAGGAGGATTTAGAAAGTGACAGTATATCCAAGCAAAATAGTTTGCTTTGCTTCAGAAGATGTACCATCAAGTTCATTTGGAATTATCTCCAGTGGCAGAATGTATGCTTTGTATCCAAAAGATCCCAGGTTCAATCCTCAGCATCTCCAGATGGATGCTGAAAGCCATGGG
Source organism: Varanus komodoensis (assembly GCF_004798865.1). Lineage (NCBI taxonomy): Eukaryota > Metazoa > Chordata > Lepidosauria > Squamata > Varanidae > Varanus > Varanus komodoensis. The sequence goes on from NW_025335268.1 coordinate 119,427,316, forward strand.
AAAGTTCTGCTAATCAGTGTAGTTCAAGCCTATGAAAGTGATACCCTGGTTTGACTAAAATTTCCATCAGCTCCAGCCAGAATGACCAATGCTCAGGCATTATGGGAGAGCCTACTGGTCTGACTCTGTGAAAAGCAGCTTCCCATGTCCCTATGAGACTTTTGTCTCAGCTTTTAACCAGTCCTTCATTAGAGCAAAGACTCTAATCACAAATATTACAATTAGTCAGAAATTAATTCATGTTTAAAATGGTAGAATATGGCACCTTGCATGGTTGTGAAAACACCATTTATTTATTTATTTATTTATTTATTTATTTATTTATTTATTTATTTATTTAACCACCTAATAGCCACAGCTTTCTGGGCAGCTAACAAAAGTTATAAACACACAAACAAGAAAGTGAAAAGAAGACAATACAAACACAGCAACTGCAACCAAAACAGCAGAAAGGTATAGCAGGGGTACAGGTTAAAATGCAATTTTAAAACTAAAGTTGAAAGTTAACTGTTAAAATACTAGGAAAATTAAAAGGTGCTGAAAAGAATACAGAGTAGGCACCGGGGAGCTCCTCTTTGGGGAGCTCATTCCATACCCAGGGTGCCACAACGGAAAAAGCTCTTCTTCTGGTAGCCACCCTGCTTACTTCCTTTGGAGGGGGCTCCCAGAGAAGGACCCCCAAAGATGATCTTATGGTCCAGGGAAGTACATATGGGATGAGGTGTTCCTTCAGATAACTTTGCCCCAAGCCATTTTGTTTTAGATATTAAGTATAATCAAACTCAGAGTGCATTTTATTATCTATTCCAAGATAATTGCCCTTTTGGACTTGCTTAGATTTGTGGCAACTTCATTCCAGAACAGGGGATGTAAACTCCTGCAGGATCTGAATATGGGTTTGGTTAGTGCTTTGCCTGTAAAGTTATATAGGAACAGACTATAACCCTGACAAATAAAATGAAACTATTTGCCTGTATAACATTTACACCTATCTATCTATGACTATTTAGATATCATATGCTACCAATATATTTTTCCAGAGTACCTGACGCAAGCACCAACAGCAATCTTACTGGTTGTTTGGTTGTATTGGTATGTGTTTGGATGATACACATGTTGCTTTAATAAGCAGAGATATGAATGTGGTTTTTGTCTGGATCAGGAAACTCCGAATAACAGCTTTAGTACAAGTTAAGATACCAACAAACTTTAAACCATTTTCATTTTTAAAAATATGTTAATGATTGTTTTTCAATTCCATCATATTGAAGATTTTCTGATTTTTTTTTGCTTGCCTGCGCAAGTGAACTCTATGAACAGGCAAAAGTTTATTCAACTGCATGCTTGTAACTCTACCTATGTCTCAACCATAAACTCATCAAGAGCCCCATGCTCCTACATTGCCCCACTTATGTTTCAGTATGTGCATATGTTCTCATTTTGACACTAATTTTTCATCTAAACGTAGTTGTCTCCTCCATATTTTGGATATTTTCTAATATCATTACACTGACACAGATATTGCAACATCTTCCTCTGCTGTAGTCTTGTCAATTAAATATTTAATAAGCCTTTGTTTTATTTTGCAGCATGATTTATGAATAGTATCCTGAACACCAAGAGGGGGACCCAGACTAATCAGATGAGAACAGAAGGGTAATGTCACAAAACCTCCTGCAGATTTCTGTTCTTAGCCATTTTTCTTTGGCTTGGAAAGTAAGTAATAAAGTGCAAAACCATGCAACTAACAATCTTTCTATGGCTGTGCTACAGTTTGAAAGTAATGTCCAAAATTATTGCAAATATGATCAAACCCTAAAACATTTAATCACATATGTATGTCTTTTCAATGTCCCAACAATTAAAACTCATTCATTTTTAACTAAACTGAATGTGCATAACCTAAATTTCACCCGGTTAAGCAGAACTGCCTCTATATCATCTTATCTCAATGTACAAGTTTAGTGTTTTATGACCAAACATTGATAACTATTTTATATTGGGAAACAGCTTTAAGAAGCAGCAAGGAGCAGGAGGAACTGTTTGCAAATGATCTTGTCTACCTGTGTACTGTAAGTGTAGGCCTAGAGAAAAAGAGTTACAGTCCAGATCTAGCAACAGTTTTCTTAACAGTAAATGCAGGAAAGGTTACTAAAGTTTTATCAAGATGATATTTAACATCTGAACTTTCCCCTAAGCCAAACATAGATAATCTATGGCCTCTTGACATTGTTAGAATATGATTCCAAACAGCCCCGTCAGCATCACCAATGATCAGGGAAGATGGAAGCTGTAATTCAACAATGTCTTGAAGGAAAAAGGTTCTATACTTCTGTCCCAAGCAGTATACAATGGTAGTGCTAATCACAACTGACAAATGGGCAATATCCTATCCAGATGTAAAGTGAGGGGAGGGAGAGACAGCTTTGTTTCAAGAAAAATAGGCTTGATACTAGGAACTAACCTATTTGTTACATTTCTATAAGAAATAGAAATCCTGACAGAATAGGCACACTGTTATGCTAGATAGGAATAACACAACTGTCTATTGCTTCTTTCTTTCCTCCTTACTCCAAGAAAGTTTGTGAAATATACGGGTTTCTGTAGGCAAGGAGGACAATCTTGCAAACATTGCAACTTTTTTTTTTAAAGGCTTACATGAGTCCTTCTGCCCTTAAATGGTACAATGTAGGGGGATCATTCTCTGAAGAAGGTATTAAGAAAGGAATGAAGGGTTATCCTTTAGAAAGCACCATGTAAAGAACATGTGGGATAGAGAGCTGTGATTTTTATCAGTAGTGCCATAGGCACTGTGCAACAGGCACTCATGACACACAACCTCATTACACACAATACCATAAATTGCATTGATTCTCCAAGCTGAGGAAATAATTACATTTTTCCAAGGTCATATTGCACTATGAATATTGGGAAAATATTATATAGAATAAACCAACAGGGTCTGGAAAGTTATGTGACTGTAGCAGCTAAGCAGAAGGAACATTGGCTGCTCTACAGATAGGCAGAACCCTGTTCATACGTTTTGGGTTGCTCTTTTGGTTAAGAAAACAAAACAAAATTATACCCTATGACTGTATTCCTAGTCATACTTGTTTGAAAGAAAGCTTCACTGAAATTCATGAGGCTTATTTCAAATAAAGGTGGATGGGGTCGGGATGCATAGATTAATTTCGCTTTCTGTGTTCTTCCCTGTCCTTACAAATAATGAACTGAAATTCATCTTCTGGGGATGCTTTACAGAAGTCTACAAACTCATGTACTATGCAGCCTAATCAACTTTGTCTTAGGCTTCCAATAGATGTGGTACCCCTTACCAAAACTCAAGAGTCCTTTACAGCCTGGGAACTTTGTGACAGAGTTTGAATCCCTAGTAAAATTCAGCTGAGATGCTGCTTGCAATAAGATAAAAAAAACAAACTTAGAATGTGATTGTGTGCACATGATACAAATATTACTGAGAGTTCAACACATGACTAGGAGTTGCCATGTTCATCAGCAGTCCTCCTAAAAGTAGATGCTGATATCGTTAAGTATGGAGAGTCAGTATTCATGGATGCACTTCCCTACCTTGCCATATATAGTGCCTTTCAAGTTAAATTAATGAGGGTGATATTTTCTTTCAACACAAGCATCTTGAGATTAAACTAAAGGTCACTGTGAAATTACATAAACTGTAAAAGTATCAGCATAATTAGTACTCACTGTTCTGTATGGGGAGATCCTAGTTCAAGACTGAGGTCTCTACAGGTGGGCAGCAGGGGGCTAATTATAAAGGCATTTATAGAATGTCTGCTACCTAGCATCCTAAGGGCCAGACCACTACCACACATCAGATGCATTACTTGCAAGGGGTACAGAACAGGGATTGATGAATATTTTAAATTAATTCAATTCAGTTTCTGATTTTTCCTACAATAAATGTAATCCCTCCTTTTCCCAAAGCTGTTTGCAATTTTTATGCATATTTACCATTTTATGTACTTTCCCAGATATATATGCATTTTGTATGTAATTTTCTATGCATGTTTTAGAAGAGATTTCCCATAAATACGAATTTTCACCTATTATACACATTTGTGTGCATTTTTAATTTACAAACTGTATCACAAAATTCCAGATACTGTGAATGTTGCTGTATCATTAAACTCTGGTTCTAGCGTAGTTTCCGGAAGTGCAGATTTATTATGTTTGCTTTAAAATGGAATCCATGAGATTTCTCATCCATATCTAAGTATGGAGTGGTAGTTCTGGATTCTGGTAGGCTGCCTGTTGGGGTAGACCAGACATGCTCCCTCAACCCTCCTTGCTTCTTATCCTTACCATGGTCTAGCATGGTTACATCTAGAGCTTTTATTACCAGGGGGTTCCGCTTCAGCAGAACATAATGGAATCCTTTAAATGTTTAATTCCCTTTGGTGCATTCTCTAGCCAGACTGAAATTTGTCTTTTATTAATAATTGATATAGTATATTTAATGTGCTCAGTGTGTTACATTCTTGATCCTACTCATTCTTGCAACAAGTGCATAACTTCACTTGGTTATGCTGGGACTTTAAGATGAATCCCCAGGTGTCAAGTCCAATTGGGTATCAAAATGTACCACCACACCACAGTGATAGAGGGAAAGCACATGAAACTGCACATTTCTGTGCACTCTAAGAACTTAAGCAACAGGTTTTTGATACCATTTCATCATACATTAAAACTTCACTGTTTTCAACCTACTGTTCAAAATGGTGCAACATGTTGGGCTAGAGTGACATATAACATAATAGAGAAAGTTTAGGGAGCGAGGAAAATTAGAAGCCTTTTACCTGAACGGAGCTGTTTAATTCTTCCATTGCTAGTGGCTGTATCCACAGGAAGGAAGTCTTTGAACCAGGAGATTTCAGGGTCAGGGTTGCCACTAGCAGCACAGAGCATTGTAGCAGTGCGAGCTTTCTCTACTACCTTAAGCTGTGGGCCCATGTCAATGGTCGGAAAGCCAGAGGGAAGCTGGTTCTCTGCAGAAGAAATGGGAAATTTTATGTTAACAGGCAGTAATTTGTCAAGATTCCAATAAGAGGAAGCTGATTTATAATGTGGCAAGTGGAAAAGAATCCATGTTATGCACAGCTGCCTTCTAAGCAAAACTACAGAACTGGATTCCCTGACCTTGATTCTGGATAACGAACTATGCAACTGTAGAGAATGCAATGAGTGCATGCTTCCATGGCAGCTGAACTGCTCAAATACTCTGCATCTGTATGCACCCTCAAGCAAGAAGCATAGCCAAAAATATGAAAAGGAGGCTCAAACCTTTGGGATGTATTTTCACTGCATATTTTCACCTACTCTTTTTCTCTTCCAACGGCAGATATGAATACTAAAAGACTATGGGGAACAAATGAATATAAAATTAACAAGCTGAAGTAATTGCATCAATCCATGCCAGGGTGCACTTTATGAGGCTACCAGAACTCTCCCAGGCAGTTGGAGGTACCCGAGGTATGCAGAAAATGAGCAATGCACACCCTGCTGCGGCTTACTGCTCTATTAAAAGATGAAAGTATCACTATGAAGAACCATTAAAAAAATCTACAGGAGAAAGAGAAAGAAGTAACTCAGTCATCAGTAGCTACACTGCTCTCACAAATAAGTGTCCCTGAGCTGATTGTGGGGATTGCACAGAAAAACCTGGAATGATGCAGATCAACCTTTCAGCAAGCAACTGCTGAACTGAACTCATCTTCTTATAACTGTGGCAAAACTACTGTTTTCTGTTAGGTGTGCATTGCAACTGAGATAAACAGTTCTATGGGAAAAAGCCAAAACAGAATTTAAAGACTTCTTAAAATACTAGAACCTCATCAATATCCACACAGTCTTTGTTTGCAGATACTTCAGCAAAAACAGAGACTGTTAGTTTGCTCCTTGTCAATTAAGTCTACTTTAGCAGACTTTCTAATCTGGTTATTTGTGCTATGCAAAACATTATTCTCACTGGATGAAGACACTCTTATCCTTTTACAGGCTACAATTAGGCATTGTACTCCTCCTTCCCAGAGCAGTGGGCAAAACACTTAAACAGGAAGCTACAGAGAGCCCTTCCCATTTTTTTTTCCAGAAAAGGAATTCACAGATAGGATGTCTAGACTCCTTTTTTTATACACAGCAAACACTTTTTTGAGTCTCTTAGTTACAGATCAGAGAGGTCTAGGAAATGCACCACTGGTTCTAAACAGTATTTTAATATAGAAGTTTCTATCCTACATAATTTTAGAGAAAACCAGGAATGCTTGTGGGGATGTTTAAGCTCACCCAGTTTCTCCAAACTTTACTTTGGTGCTCATCTCTCCTCTTGCATTTCTAATTGCTGTTATTTTGTGCTGCTGGGAAAACTGTGCAACCTGAACAGCTATTGAATGTGAAATTTGCAAATAATTCCCAAATTTGTGCAAGTGATTTAAAATGTGCACATTCTGAGAAAGTTGTGCATTTTAAGAATATTGCACATTTTCTGTAAACATGAATGCAACTTTGGGAATCTGTGAATATTTTAAAAGAAAATGTGCACCAGATTGAAATTGTGAATGAGGCATTTTTGACTTACTTGCAAATTAAGAAACAAAATTCTCCTATGTATCCCATCGAGCACTCTTCTGACTTTTTATTAAATTCTTGTTTGTGAGTTCCACCTATGTTAATTCTTCCTCATGAATGGAAGTGTGAGATTAGTGATGTAAACCTCTTAAATGCCTATTGCATAGCATGTCTTAATTGCCCCAATGTCCGTATTGGTTCTTGCAGTGGGGGGACAGTAAAGCTTCCTTTACTGATATGTTTTTTACCCTTTCCCAGTTAAAATAGGTTGACTTTTGTAGGAAGATAAATCTTGGCACTGGGGCAATAAAGAGACATTGCAAAGGGCAATTAATTGACTATCAAACACTAATCTCCTAGTCACACTTACCAAGAAGCAATAAAATGAACTGAACCTACAAGGTGGAAACTTTTAATTCCTATTGTTGGGATCAGTCACAAAACAGGACTTATTTGCATGTAACAAGAAGGTTTTTTCCATGTGGAAGGGCCAAATGCCATTCAAGTGTTGAACTACATTCAACTTTTTTTGACAGGGATTAGGACTCCCCCCAAAGAAGGGATGGGATACAGTAGGAACTTGGAGGGTTACCCTGGACTCAGAATGCTAGCAGTATTAGTGGCTTACCAGCAAAAGAGGCTACAGAGGTGACCTTTACCAGTGGAATTAGGTTTCCCATAGCTTGTTAAACAGCTGTGGTAGGGAACCTGTACAAAGCCCTGTTCTACAGATAAACAGCATTCATGATTTTGCTGTGAAACAAAGTGCTCAGGGAGCGCATGTGGCAAAATCACATGTTTAACAATGGATCACCAGAAACATGATGCACACTGTCCCTGTACTTCGTTTCCCAGCATGGTAGTGTAATTTGTGGGAACAGTGGCAACCATAGGGATGGTACACAAATGGCCTGTTGGGCGGCAATTTGCCCACACGTACCCTTAAGCATCAGATTCATAGGCTATACTCTGGGATCCAAAATGATTGCAAGAGGGCTCAGTGGGGTACAGCAGCTTAGGCTGACATACCAAATACTACCTTATCTGGACAGAGATAGCCTAAATATGGTTAACCGTGACTCCATGACGTCTTCTTTGGATTGTTGTTAGTCACAAAGTCGTGTCCGACCCATCATGACCCGATGGACAACATTCCTCCAGGCCTTCCTGTCCTCCACCATCCCCTGTAGTCCACTTAAGCTCACACCGACTGCTTCAGTGGCTCCATTTATCCACCTCATTCTCTGCCGTCCCCTTCTTCTTTTGCCATCTATTGTTCCCAGCACTGGACTCTTCTCCAGGGAGTCCTTCCTTCTCATTAGGTGGCCAAAGTATTTGAGTTTCATCTTCAGGATCTGGCCTTCTAAAGAGCAGTCAGGACTGATCGCCTCTAAGACTGACCAGTTTGATTGCCTTGCGGTCCAAGGGACTCGCAGGAGTCTCCTACAGCACCACTTCTTTGGATTAGTGCAATGATATGTGGTAAGTCTTTTGAATAAATAGTCTGGAATCTTCAGCTGGTTCAAAATAGGGCACAGAGATTCTTAACAATCTTGTACTAGTTTACAAAGGGGATGGTGTATGGGTTTCCTATTTCCCCTTGTTGGACAATTGAAGCAGAGCTTCTGCTTTTATTAGTCAAAATTGCACAATTCCCTCTAGTTCTACTTCTAGATTTTGCATATTCATGGAGCTGCTGCCAAGCATCACCAGCCCAAGAAGAATTGGGGGATATTGGCTAAATAAGGATAACTCTGAGGTCTGCAGACAGCCATTAAAAAAAATCCTGTTTGCTCTCCCTGTTCGCTTGCTCCCTGGGAGCTTCACTGCTTGTATCCCACAGGCCCTAGACCAGGTGGGGCAACTTGCTCTGATCTGCTCTACTTTTTTAGGAGTCAGGAACCAGGAATCATTCATACTGATTTTCCACATACAATTTGCAGTTTCATAATTTACACGACTTGTTTAGCTCATTAAGGCCACCAGCACTGGTCTTGTCTTCATCTATCAGTATGGTCAATCCATTTGCAAGAAAAAAACCTGGATTACTTCTTTTCCTGTGAAAAACCCAATGCAGTCTATACTTTTCCATGTTTGGCTTTTATGGCATAAAGTTATGTAATGGCACTGGAATTTGGCTTCAGTGTTCAAAAGACAGGAGGCAAGGGTGGGAACATACTATATTCTAAAATAATTTCTAAAGAAACACAAAAATGAGCAAGCATAATCAGAATGCAAGTCATTTTGTGATTCACAGAAACCTCTTCACCAACGAATATGAAAGGTGTTTTGTTTTTGTTTTTGCAGAAGGTATTGAAAAATAGGGTTTTTAAAATTTGTTCTCCATTGATTTTCAAAGACAAAAGGTATACAGAGCTTAGCTGGAAAGACACCAGAGCGAGCATTCAATGACGAGCAGAGCAGATACAACCACAACACACTCTTCTGCAGTTCAACATTCAACAAAGGGAGGGATATACAAGAGTATCAAGAGACACAGCTTAGCTTGCAAAGGTAGACACAAAGAGTAGCAAACAAAAACACTCTCTTTGAATCAGCCAAGTGTGCCTGAATTACAGCTGCACCTTGCTGTCTGCAATATAAAATAGGTGGTTAATCCAAAGACAACAAGCACTCCCAAGTGATAAAATTTAATCCCTAAACTTTCTGCAGTCTTTGCCTGCTTGTACAAGAACATATTCTAAACAAAGACCAACTCATTTCATGTGGTCCAGCCAGGGTATCTGCTGATGAGCTTTCAGCAAATACAGAACAGGTATGCATTATCAACCATTGCATCCACAGCTACATGGCAGAAGCTGATATAAAAAAACCTTCAGATGTTCTAGAACCAAACTATGTTTTGCCTAAGGATAGAAAGTGTTCTGAGTAACAGCTGGATTTTATATTTTCAAAAATGAGGATCAAGCATTGCTTGTTTCTTTATCTCAACAGCTTTTAGGAGTCCTAGATACTCAGACAACCTGAAACCTTGTTGGCACTCTTTAAGTAAGTCTAATTTGCACATCTGCAGCTTGCTGCATATTCCTTTCTCAGACTGTAATTGAATGTAGAGGCTTCAAAACTACCCTCTGCTTTATTTACCACTGAGCCAGGAAAACTGTGGCTTCCAGATGTTGTTGCTGTTGTTAGTCGCGAAGTCGTGTCCGACCCATCGCAACCCCATGGACAACATTCCTCCAGGTGTTACTGGACTCTAATTTCCATCAACCCTAGCCAGCCTGGCCAATGGTGAGGGAAGATGTAACAGTAGCTTAACAACAGCCAAGGGGCCACAGGTTCCAGCCATGGTTGACCATTTTGTTTGAAGAAGAATTCTGGAGAACTCAGAGAGCTTCTATGCTATTTTGGATCCTTGAGTTGTCCTAATAAATTTATTGCCCTAAAATAGACTTTAGAATATTCATTTTACACAATTAAGGGGACTTTCACACCAGTCTTTTAGCAAGGTGGAGGCAATTAGGTGAAATTGCCCCAAGTTCATTTTTTCCAATCTTTTCTACAGAGGCTACACTTATGAGCTCATTTACTATACCATCGTTTGGAAAACTTTTCAGCTTTTGATGAAGTATCCATGACATCAATCATAGGTCAAATATATAGAAATTTGCTCATAAACAATGGTTCTATGACCAGATGGAATGCTAAGTAAGAAATGCCAGGCAAAGACATGTAACTGGTTCACACAGGAGCACACAGGACCATGGGATCTTACACTTGGTTGTTTCTTCTTAAGAACTCAGAATCCCATGGAAAACAAACCAAGGATGGGGCACAATCCTGGGTTGTTTAGTGCACCAGGAGTGAGTGCATGGTTGGAAGCCGGCAAGCTTGCTTGCTCTTATGCATGCCCAAACAACCCATGCTTAACAAACTGTAGGTTGTTTCATTGTGAGAACTAGACCATATAATCACATTGCCTTTAAATTAAATGACAATTACTGCCATACATCTGGGTCTGAAGTCTAAAACAAGAATGAAGTGAGATCACTTGACAAGTGAGATATATAAAAGGGTACTTCTTACAAGAGAAATAAATCCCCCCCTCACACACACAAAGATAACTGTTGCAACATCTATTGTGGGATGCAGCCATTTTTAATTTGATAGTTTCTATCCATACATGGCTATTTAATTTGAATGAACTGCCAATTTTATTTCTTCAGTTCATTCATAGAGTCAAATGTTTGCAGCATGAAGTGATAAATACTGTCAAACTGTTTTGACCTCTGTTTAGACCAAGGTACAAGAGCCACAAAGGGTGTGATCCCATGGGTTTTGCCCTTGAAGGTTTACATATGGTCATCTACAGAGTGGTTTGTTTTTTGTTTGGCCTATTTTGCTGGGGTTTCAGAAAAGAAGGGAAGGAACATGGAGAGACTTCAGGATTACTTGTATTCAGGCATCACCTGTCTCCTCCCCCTGTACCCACCTAAATGTTCCCTATTCCCCTACTCAAAGGTTGTTTTCCTGACCTCAGAAGGCAGCCAATGTAGTCATTTTTATGTTAGCAGGGAGGGGATGGAGGAAAGGTTGGGATGACTTTCTGATTCTCTGCTCTTAGCATCTCAGATTGGGGAATTTGAACTATGCTATTACTCCTCAGACACTGTCCAGAGGCCATAGGATTGCTCCCAAGGTGGTTATGTAGGAATTAAAAATAGGAACCTGTAAACATTTCCCTTCTTTAAAAAGATTAGGGTCAATACATTTTTACAACCTTCCTCCAAAAATGACCACAAACATTGCACAGTTATTTATGGATATACCTTCTTAAATTTGTTTTGTGCTGAGGGGCCAAGTGCTTTGATCACAGAGAGTGATGGAGAATTTTACTCATTTTTTCCAAGAAAAAAAGATAAGCATCTCCAAAGCTTTCCTATGTATGGATCTGTTTCACATTTCATAGCTATTTTATTTATATAAATCAGGGGTTAGCAACTTCTGGATGTCTGGTGACCAATTTTGTCTACCGTATCCCAGTGTGAGCTGCATTCAGCGAGAAAAGAATGACATTGTAGCCAAATTTTGGCAGAAAATTGGCAAACTGATACACAGTGCTTTATAGTACTTCATAGTACAAATTAATTGACCTTGTTTGCAAGCTAAATGTAACCATTTGCACATTTTTAGTAGATGTGAACCACCAAAGGGCCACATTTAGCTGGTTTACAATTTGATCATTTGAACATTTCAAGGCTGCTAATAAACATAGTATTTTTGAAAACAACTTTTTAAAAAATTGGGGTGAATGGGTGATGACAGGGGTTGCATGACTGGTTTAAACCTTATTAGGCATGAACACATGGGAACAAGCAAATGTTTTGGCTCCTGAACACCTTGACAGCTGTGTAAAACAACCCAAGGCTCTGTCTCCAGCTACTTATCAGTTTGTCCGAAATCAGAAGTGTGAGTGGTAAGGGAAAAGGCAACCCAGATTTAGCACCCATGGTTTGTGCTCAATTCTCTATCTGTGTTCCCTATTTCCTAACAAATCAGGATTCAAATGCTGCAATCCCTAGGCTAATTAGCCTTGCCCAGCTAAAGCAGCAGTAAACTAGCACACTTGCTTATTCCTGTTAAAACAGAACCCTCCACTTCAGAATTTAGACCTTCAGGGTTCCTGTTTGAGCATCTGTCCCTCTTTGCAGCTGGAATATGTATGTGTGGAGGGTACTGAGGGATTACTTGGAAATGAAAGATCAGATGGGGTGGGGAAGAAGAATTAGGTTTTGACCTCAGTTTCAGTAAGAACTTTTACATTTGGCATAGGGAAGGGAAGGTAAACATGAATCTGCAGTACTCCATTGCAACTTTATATCTAAGAAATGGACTTGAGAATCAAGAATAGTTTAGCAATATTCCACTATAAAAATATATTCCACTATTTTCACCATATTTCACCATCTTTTCCTGCATTTCCCATGGATATTTAAAGGTCAAAAACTAGTTGCACATTCCTGAAATGAACAGTGAAATTGCAAACTCATTATTTTACAAGTTTTTGATATAAAGACAAACTAGTGATGATTAAATACACTTTTGAACACTCACAGCTAGTAATACAGGACACAGGGTCCTGATTCATTCATGACTCTGAAAGCTATGAGTAGCAATATACCATAGCATATGCTATTCTCCTGTAGGACCCGAGAATTTAGAAACAAGCTCACTACTCTTGTAGTGACTAAATACCTAATCACACTGTAATGTAGAGGTTGGAACTGGATGTACTGTTAAAAAAAACTGTGACTGCATGACAATTTGCCTACAGTTAGATACTGCTACTCTAAGATCATGAAGGGTCAGTAGAAAATCTAGGAAAAACTTTTAGATAAATTATAAGAAAGGATAAAGAAAAGAACATGAAATAACTAACACAAAGCAAACTGGCAGGGATGTTGCTTAATGCACTTCAGATTATCACAAAGAAAAGGTAAATTATGACTTAATGATCAGCTCATTCTGCAAATCAGAATATGGAATCATAGAGTGCCTGAGCTACCAGAGTGAAAAAGAAATACAATGCTCAAGGACACAAACAGTAGTTAATGCAAAAATCAAAACAAGTAAATTTCATGACTAAAATTTCCTGTGGGAAATATTTTTCTGCCGCTGCTTTTCGCAATAGCCAGGGACTGTGGGAACTAGGTTGGCTGGTGGGTTCATTCATCAGTATCTGTGAAAAGTGCTTACTTATTCCTTCAGAACTTTCTAAAAGAAAGTCATGCTGTAGCCTCCACACACCCAATCCCAAATGTGGGACTTCGTGTCTGCCAAGAAGATTTCTAAGTACCACTACGTGTTAGCTTTCTGCGTCTCAAATATTTCAGAAAGCAAATGTGCATATAGTGATAACTGGCAAAGGGCAGAGGCAATTTGCCATAGCAGAGGACAGTGATAAAAGAGCACACAGCCTTGGGAATAGATTGACAGTAAAGGAACAGTTACTTTTTTCCAGACTTAATCTCTGGGCCTTTAGCAGTAAAACAGTGGACATCTGGTACATGCAGTTTTTTCCGAATCACTTCATCCTGTGTCACGAAAAATCTGCACTGTTTCTTTTATACCTGCCACAGAGCTGTCAAAACTGCCCCTCAGACACTGCCAGTGCTTTCCATGTTACCAAATCACCAAATTCTGTGCTATGTATCATATTGACTCCATACTTGTGCATTCAATTTTTTAAAAATGCACAGAATACAAACTATCATGGACTGCAGTACACTTTCCAAAGCAAGTAATTTGGTTTGCAAGGAATCCTGATGCAAGAAAGAAAGACTGACTTTACCGACTGATTCTTCCCAAAGCAAGGAAGACAAACAGTAAACAGAAAGTCTGGCTTTTTCAGTGATTCCAGGTTAACATTCAGTCTGGATTACTTAAACTTCAAGCTTCTCTTGTAGCAAACTAGATGTGGCATACTATCAGCCACAGGAGGTTTCAGCTTATGCTGACTGTGGATACAGTTTATGTATTTGAAGAGATGCTTGTCATAACTGGCTAAAGCATGAACAGCATGATTTCTGTTGCTTGTGAGCATTGGTCTGTGTTTCTTCTGAAATAGCAAATTGTCATTCCAGTATTGATGCAGGCTATTATTTGACCACTTCTGGAGGAGAATTGGACCATTAAAGTAAAGCAAAAACATCTAGTATTTTTGTGGAAGCATATATTTATTTTGGCTTAAGTTTTTGTGTGCCCATGAAAACCCACACCAAAATAAATTTGTGTGTAGTCTTTGAGTTGCTACAAAATCTTTGTTTCGCGTTAGTTGATAAATGCAACTACCCTCTCAAAATTAAAGGAATATCAACAATACCTTTTAAAAACACGCTAGTTAAGCATAGGTTAGCTGCTTAATTCCCAGCATTCTGGGAGAATACTGGTTTTTCAGGTCCATTTTAGTCTAGGCGTAGATCTGAGTTCAGAACAGAAATTATTTCAATTGCTCTGCTGAATGATCTGTGTTTGGACATGAACAGGGTCACTGTGACTATTTTCCCTGCAGCCTTTGATACAATAATAATCAAATCCTTCTTACAACTTGAGGCTACTAAAGCAGGCCAAGCCCCATTTAGAGATCAGTCAGTTTTGAGGTGGAGCCAAAGGCATACAACTTCTTACTTAAGGTTCTGTGTCAACCTGTGTCGACCTATATTGACCATGTATGGAACAGGCTTCCAGCTTTGGCACCACTGGAGTTTTCTGTGGTGCTAACTGCTTGTCTTGCTTCACTAGGAAATCTAACTCCTGCCAAAGACTGGACAATAGCAGAACCAATCCAGACTACTTCATGGATCATCTTCTGAAGGCATTGCCTGAAATGGTAAACTTAACACGATAACTACAGAATGTTCACTTAAAATCCTCTAAGAGGGCCTACTACTGTTCAAAAAATGCAGCTAATGCATTCTGTCACTCATCTTGATGAGGACAGGCTACAATACTTTTTTATACTTAAGGTTTTGTTTTGTGTTATTTTTAATAATTTGTTTGCCACTTGGAATATATGAATGGAAAATGAGTCATGTTTTAAATACATAATTTTGAAAAAAATGCAATATATTGAGTAACAGAACACTCAATAATTCCAACAAACAACATACTTGAGCTCAAGATGATCAAGATCCATAGAACAGTTCAAGGGACATAGTAATGGCTCTACTCTGAGTCACAAGAGGTGCAGTGTTATCTGACCAGAAACAACTAAACTAGACGGTTTATATTAAAGGCAGATGGGAATTAACTTTAAAAAACATATTAACACGCATTGCTGGGAAAGTACAATAACGTGAACATCCATTTCTGTGCATGTTTCAGTGACATCTCAATGTCCCAGAGTGCAACAAGTGGGAACCTCCTCTTGCCAAAGCCAAGCACACCCAACAGCACTCAAAGCATCAAAGGCCAGTTCCATAAAGAAAGGGCTTCAAATGCAATTTAGTATCAGCCATGAGAAAGGCAAATAATTCAGGTTACTCATAGCAACCACAACACAATACATAGCAGCTTCTAATAGCAGCCCTGCTTGTAGACTGTGATGTGGCACTCCGAAGGGACACACAAAAGGTACACTTTTCAAAATGCTCCATTCTGAGTAAAATAAGAAGCTTTTAAGAGGATCATCTCCAGGGACTTTACCCCCATGAAACAACAGACAAAAGCTGAACATAAACAAATATCTGGTACCTGAAAAATACCTGGAGGCTTACTGCTCACAAAAAGCATCTGAGTCAGCCCAAACTTCTAAGGGCTGCTTGCATTTCAAAAAGGAAAGGATGTAACAACAATGAAAAAGTTGCCAAATCCTAGGTGGACAAGACTGTTAACAGGCTCCTGAACACATATAGCATATGTTAGGACCGAATGATTGGAGATTGGTATCATTGTAATACATCACGTGTACTTCCATATTGCAGCATCAAGTTCTGGCCATATTGTGGAATATACTGGAACAGATAAATCATTGGCTGACATAGGACAGAATTCACTATATTCTTAATTATAAAGGGTGACTCTCTAAGGAAACACATTAGGAACTAGACTGAACAAGGTATCACATTGTAAATGTAACACAATTCTAATTACAGATATGGCCCACTATGTTCTTCTCTGCTCTAGTTCTACCATTTTTATCTAATTAGAATAACAATCCTGTGTTAGGTCTTAGTTTTTGTTCCACTACTTGGTTTCGATTCCCATTCTTAATGCATTTAGTCATTTTCAGATAGCTCTTCCATGGAAAGATCACTTGACATTTATTATCTGAATGATCACTTCCATTTGTTTCATGGATATTTCTTTCCCATAAATTTCTCTCTCGAATTAGACAGTATGGCATAAACTAATAAACACCTAGTTATTTGAGTGCCAGTCGTTATCCAAAATGGCAGCATCTGCACATAAGATGGAACTATCAGTAGACATCAAAGGACCCAAAACTGCAGAAATACCAAAAAGGAAAAAAAAAAACCTACCAACAAAAACCAGTTGAAAGAGTCTCAAGAGGATCAAATCACCAAAAATGCAATGAGAACTGAGCATGCTAAGTACCCATCTTAAACTGGATTATCAATGATCATGATCATCCAGTGCCAGTGTGGTGTAGTAGTTAAGAGAGCAGGTCTGGGAGTCAGGCAATCTGGGTTCTAGTCTCTGCTTAGCCATGGAGCTCACTGGTGACTTTGGGCCAGCCACAGACTTTCAGCCCAGCATACCTCACAGGGTTGCTGTTGTGGGAATAAGACTGAGAGCATCAGCAGGAGAATGATGGAAGCCATTTTTAGTTCTTTAAAAAGAAAAGGACAGATATAAATCTAATAAATAAATAAATGATAAATAAATTATTAATTTCATTTCTATACCATCCTGCAGCTGATGGTTATTTGGTTGCTGGTTGGAGCACTGAACGTCTAAGTCTGCTGAAGTGCCCACTTGTTTCCAGATAGCAAAGCAGGAGTTGCACACCATTATTAAAGTTTTTAAACACTGGAGCACCTCATTGCAAAACAAAACAAAACTGGCTCTTGTGGTTGTTGAGAAAAATTTGAAGGCATGTTGTGGCTTTCAGAACATGACAAAGGCCTAAGAAATCAGTGAGCATAGGCTGTAGAGAAAAATGCATTCAACATAGTCAATGATGCCCCTGTCATGACACCTCCAGCGCTCTGAAAAGCCTACAATCTGTATAATCTTGCCAAACTCCAACAGAAAGGAGCCACAGCATTAGATGCAAAAGGACTCTGGTTCAATCCCTGTCTGTTCCAATTAAAACGTTGCAAGGCTTTTAATTGCAAAGCTGGGGAAAAGACTTCTCTGGTTAAGAACTTGAAAAGCCAAAGTTGATTGGAGCAGGCAATGCTGAACTAGATGAAGTGACTGATATCCTGTACAAACCACCTTCTAACTTTAGTTTTTGTATAGCCTGAAGTGCCTGCTCTTGCCTAATCTTGGAAGCTAAGCAGGGTCAGTCCTAGTTGAGAACTGGATGGGTGACTTAAATGTTGTGAACTGCCCTGAGAACTTCAGCTGTGGGTGGTATAAAAATGTAATGTAATGTAGTAGTAGTGACTGGGAAGCCAGCTTCTAAAAGGGAAGATTCATAGCTCAAGTAGGGAAGAGCATATACCTTGCATACAGAAGACATTCTAGTCAATCTACAGTATCTCCAATTACAGAATTTCAGGAAACAGAGTAAAACCGTTGCTTGAGATCCTGGAAAACTGCTGTCAGTCAGAGGATATTGTTATTATGGTTGGCCTGGTGTGGGCCACTGAACAAGACCATACTGGTTGCATCTTATCCAGGTTCAAGAGAGAGGAACCACAATTTTGTAATCAGCTGCATGTCTCTGCTAAGAGAAAGGACAGGTTTCCTGACAGTGGTATTTTAATGTAGCTGACCTGGCTGAGACCATCTCTTGGCCAAGCACTACCACTTCACCGATCTATTCGGCACAATAAACTGTTCAGGTACCTGAGCAACAGGAATCTCTTGGAATCTATCTCAAAGCTGGAGATGAGCCACTACCAGACAGTCAGCAGAGAATAACAAGATATCACCCTGGAATCTGCACCTAGGCAAGCGGGGAGGGGTCAGAAGAGATATATTCCACTGAGAAAGGATGTGGACTGGTCTTCTCTTCTGGTAAAGATGGTGGGAACAAGTCTCCCAGTAAGTAAGGGGGCTTGCGGAAGGGACATGGAAAGACTCTCAGAGGTTTCCCTGCAGGTCTTCCCCAACAAAAGGAGTGAAAGACCTGATACCAGAATAACTTTACCATGGGCACAGTGGATCTTCAAGGTATCAGGTAGCCAGTTCAGTGCAGGGCTATGCTAGCTAGCTGGCATTTTTCCCTTTCATTTGTTCTTTGCCACTGTTTTGGTACTCTGAACTTATTTCTTTGTGCATTGAAACTGATTTGCCTCTTTACATCACTGCTGTGTGCTCAGAATCTGACTGACTTTTTTCCCATTCTGTACCTTCTACAGAACCCTTAATAACTTTTAACATTTCTTCATCAAAACTCAAATTGTGTGCTTTTGGAGCAAAAGGGGGAAAGCTCAAAGAGGAGTGCCACATGTTGGGGTCAAATGTGCTGTTCAACACCCAGGTTGCATGCACAGTTTTGAGTACAATGTGCAATCTAGTTGTGCTCCCCTAAGGACATAGCTGGGCTACAAAGAAGCCCAACATAAAGGACTCCAATGGGATCCTTGGCCAGTCATTCCCAAAGGACTGAGAATGCTTGGGCACTGGGGAGACTAGGTTTGCCTTCTCTTGCTGATAGCAGTCAGCTTGGCACTGTTACACAGACTGTGTGTGCTCAGATGGGATAGCCTACGGGTGCCAGTCACCAGAATATTACAGGGCACTCTTTTACACCCTGTGGATATTTTGGATCACAAAATCCTAGTCTTTCTTACCATGGATTGGGGAGAGATGGTATAGACTATTTAGACTATTGGCTAAATAGACAAATGGCCTCAATATAAGCTAACCTCATAATTGCATGTATTTTATGCCCAAGCATTATTCTTGATTCATCTTTGTAACATTTTGACTTGCTTATTCTGGCTGTTCTACTGTAACTGAGGTGACTTTTCATATGTCATGTCTGTATTGGCCTTTCCACATCTTACAGCAGCATTCAGGTATCTGAAATAGCCTTACTGACTCTTCCACAAAATTGTTCAGACCCATCTTCTTGTCCTTTCTAAATCTGCTGTTATCAGTCACTTTCTCAAACACCCACTGATGAGTTGGAATTTGACACTCACTGAACCATTTCTGTGGTTCTCAGTCAGCAGCAGCTGCTTTGTATTACAACTAATACCCAGCTGGCATAGTCAATGGTCAAGAATTATGGGGATTGTACTCTGAAACATCTAGAGAGTGCAGGGTTGCCTGTTCTAGGTTATTTGAATATTCTTGCTTTTCCTATCAGCTGCCCGAGGGATAATATAGCCCTCAAGAAACTGTGCTACTGCATTGCATGACTGCATTTTCAATCTTGCTTGCTCAAACGGCTGTATCTTCAGTCTTACTTGCTCTTTCGTTTGGATTTCATTTTCATTCAAGGCAGTCCATCTTAACCCTGCAATTACTAATATCATGTTGTATCAAGTTTTAAGTATGAGATGTGATATGAAAATTAACATCTGCTGTGTTGCAAAGATTTCTTGGAACTCTTTGCTTAACCATATATCAAATACTCAATGCACTATTTTCTATGACTCCCAAGTGTGACCAAAAGAGGGTAAACACTTTTGGCAGACTGTCAAATTGTATGTCCATACTAGATGGGTCATCTGTGGCTTTTTACCTTTCAGAATTTATGAACACTACTCTATTGGACTTATATTCCATCTTCCCCTTCCTCCAAGAAGCTATAATCTTGTCAAGGTAAGCATCAGTATAATCAACTCTAAAGGAAGATTACTTATCTGAACTGACAGGAAGGTGTTAATAACTTTCTTAGTAGTTACTGGTATCAATTATCCACATATACTAATCTCTGATACCTTTTCTGCAGTGAAGCTGGACACCCTGATGAGTCTTTTCATTATGTAGCAGCTCATCTAAGAAGAGGTGGAAACTGTAGGGATGGCAAGCATCTTCTCACTCCTAAAAGCTGCTCTGCCTTGCTGCAGTATTCTTTGCTTTCAGGCATAGCAGAACCTTCTTCTACCCAATGCTACAAACAAACCAGATAATTACAGAGAACAGCACAGGCTTACCACTTCTGAGACCCTCTAGCTTTGCTGCCAACTAAAGCTAAATACAGCTGCCACCTAGCAGTTCCCATTGAATGGATGCTTGAATCTGAGCTGGCAAGAAAAGGTTAATACCCAGAGTCCTCTACTTCTGAGAATAATGTGTAGAAATTCCTGTAGTTAAGTCATACAGGAGAGCCAGTCTGGTGTAGTGGTTAAGAGCATGGGACTCGGACTCAGACGATCTGGGTTCTAGTCCCCGCTCAGTCATGGAGCCAACTGGTGACTTTGGGCCAGTCACAGACTCTCAGCCCAACCTACCTCACAGGGTTGTTGTTGTGAGGATAAGATGGAGGAGGAGATGTGAGCTGCCTTCTTGAGCCCTTTGTAGGAAAAAGGCAGGATATCAATCAATCAATCAATCAATATAAGATTAAGAAAAAAGAATTTCTGAAAAAACATGCTGAATTAGGCACCAAACACCTACCTAATCTAGGATTCTTTTCATATAGTTATCAACCAGCTGTTTGTGGAAAGCTCACAAGCAGGACAACATTCTAATAGCACCTCCTGCTCACATTTCCCAGCCAACTGGCTTACAGAGTCAGCACAATGAAGCCAGTACATGGACACTCCCTACAATTCTAAAAGGCTTTTTCTAGACTGCAAATGAAATCAAGCACCCAGGAACTGTTCCTGTAAGTCAGAGTGAGAAGGAGAATGCTTGATTAGAAAAACTCAAGCCCAGGTATCCTCTTTTACCAGCACATCCATCTGAAGTATTTTATAAACATAAAATGGCCTGCCCAAATTCACTCATGAAGGACTTAGTCCAGTAGACCAAATGCACAAACAAGACCACACATAAATGAATTTTTCCCAAAGTCATTCCACTTGTGCTTTATTCAAGACAGTATTCTAAATTAAATATCCAAAATCAAGAACCAATAAAAAATGACTTTTTAACATAACAGTTAAATGGAATTTAAATGTAAACTGCTTTTATCATAAGATATGTTTGAGGGGAAAAAACTGTGCAACATGAAACATCTGGGTACCTAATGTATACGTAATATCTGACCTCCCCCCACCCCCAAGTTATAAGCAGAGAAGGTCACCAAGTGTAAGGATGTTTCACTAGAGAGCAAGGCCAAGTTCATCTAGACTATTTCATTCCCAATAACTGTGTACGGGGTGCAAAAGCTGAACAGTGAAGAAAGCTGACAAGAAAAATAAAAGATGCATTTGAAAGATGGTGCTGGAGAAGAGCTTTGTGAATACTTTGGACTACCAGAAAGACAAACAAGTGAGTCCTCAATCAAATCATACCTGAACTTTCCTTGGAAACAAACATGACAATATTGAAGTTATACATCATGAGAAGGCAAGACTTAATGGGAAAGACAATAATCCTAGGGAAAGTCAAATGCAGAAGAAGAGGATGATCAACAATGTCATGGATTGACTCCATAAAGGAAGCCACATCCTTAAGTTTACAAATGCTTAGCAGGGATGTGAATGACAATACAATTTGGTGGGCATTCATTCATAGGGTAGTCATTAAGTCAGAGACAACCTGACAACACACAGCAACAAAAGAGTGATATGTCAATATAATCATTATACTATATGATCATTATTATGCAAGTTATTATAGCATATTGCATGTAAATCTTGAAATGATAGAAATTGATGGGAATATACAGGTACACTGGTTTTTCACACCAACATTTCTGCATAGTTCTCTTCCTGCTTATTAAGAATTGGTAATGCATTTGTGCTATTGCTATCACTGTAATACTGACAAGCCACAGTAGAAACAAGACCATAAAGTTGGTATATATAACATTAATTGCAAGTTTTGTTGACTGATTTAGCAAATGCATTCAATTATTTTTAGTAATTTTTCTGGTGCTGCTTCTATGTTGCTGTTGTGGCCACTGGACCAATTATTGTGGCCGCTAGATCAATATCTATATCCATATTGATATCGCCATCTCTTTGATTCTAGGAACACATTGTAAACTCGAAGTGTTTTCCATGTCAAAAACAGGAAGTGAGCTATGAACAGGTGGCACATAGAAGCATCAATGGTTGGAAGAAGATATGCAGTGTTAAGCTTTCTGTAGTTTCTTGGTATGATTAATATACTTTGCTTCATTCTAATTGGCTCACGATTCATAAGACTCATTGATTTTCCATCATCTACCCCCCTCACCCCATATATCCACACTTCTTTGTTTTTTTATTATTGTATAAGCATTTGCTCTATGAATGTATCTGTTCTAATTCAAACCCATATTCTGATGATTTAATGTGAAATTACTTTCCTGGAAAGCTTTGTCTACTTCTGGTTACTTATCTTTATGTTCTGTCTATTGCAGCATGCATAGTCTGGCTTATTTAGTATAAGTATTTTATTCAGTACTTGAAAAAATGGAAACGTTAATTGAACATTCAGCAAATGTAATTTTCAGTTTCCAGGCCATGAAAATGCCTTTGCTATACCAGCCATGTGAAGATACAACATCCAAAAGTATTCTGTTCTTTTACACTTTCTCAGAGTTCCTTTAGTTTCTTCAAGACTTCTGGATAAGATTTGCAGAATGATGAACTGGCTTGCTGTCCTGGTGTTTCTTTAATAATGGATTTTTTAAAAATTAAGAAAGGTTGTCAATCTCCACTGCTCCACTGGATTCAGGAGACAGTTTTTGTTATCTTTAGCAGTCTTTTGCTCTGGCGTACTCATTAGTAACTAAGGATAAAAAGACAATGGCTAGGTTCACACATAAAGACAAACAATCCAGTGTGGTTACTACACTTCATGGTTTTTTACCTTGATGTGTCTGTTAGAAGATCAAAGTCACTGGGGTAACTCTCCTCCCTCCTCTCAGCTCCTTCCCTGTTTGTCCTCCAGGCAGTATCCCGGAAATACCACAGGGAGGAATGAGGGTCTCTTTGACAATGGTGATTGGAAGCTGACTTGAGCTTGCTGCAGCTGTCAAGCAATCTGACCGAACACACTTGAGAGCCCACTATCGGGCCTATGCTGTGGCGGTGAAGGCGGCGAAAAAGAAGTTTTTTTCCGCTTCCATTGCCTCCTCACAATGCCGTCCAGCGGAGCTTTTTCGAGTGGTGCAAGGCCTGGTTCGCCTGGGTCCTAAGGAAGATCCGATGCCACCCTCAAAGGCCCGCTGTGATGACTTTGCCAGGCATTTCAGGGAGAAAATCGCTCAGATTCGTCACAAGCTGGACTCCACTAATGAATCAGAGGTCTCTGAGGAGTCGCCAATGCCACCGTCTGGTCCAAAATTACTGGAGGAATTTCAATTATTGCGGCCCAATGATGTGGACAAGGTGCTTGGAAGAGTACGTCCCACCACTTGCCTATTGGATCCTTGCCCGTCTTGGTTAATAAATAACTCCAAGCACGGGATTGGGACCTGGATCTTGGAAGTGGTTAACGCTTCTCTGAGGGAGGGTCGAGTGCCTGCCCCTTTAAAGGAGGCGGTAATACGACCGGTCCTGAAGAAAGCGTCACTGGATCCAGAGATGGCCACTAACTATAGACCTGTGGCCAACATCCCGTTTCTGGGCAAGGTGCTGGAGCGAGTGGTGGTGGGACAACTCCAAGCACTCTTGGAGGAAACTGATTATCTGGATCCTTTTCAGTCCGGCTTCAGACCCGGGTACAGTACTGAATCTGCCTTGGTCGCCCTGTACGATGACCTGTGCAGGGAGAAGGACAGGGGGAGTACATCCCTGTTGGTTCTTCTGGACCTCTCGGCGGCTTTCGATACCATCGACCATGGTATCCTTCTGGATAGACTTGTGGGATTGGGGGTTGGAGGCACTGCTTTGCAGTGGTTCCGCTCCTATCTCGACGGTCGATTCCAGAAGGTAGTGCTGGGGGACCATGTCTCTACGTCATGGCAGCTATGCCATGGGGTACCACAGGGCTCCATTCTATCCCCTCTGCTATTTAACATCTATATGAAACCGCTGGGAGAGGTCATCAGGAGGTGTGGGCTGCGGAATCATCAATACGCTGATGATACCCAGCTTTACCTCTCATTCTCCACTAATCCAGGTGAGGCAGTGGCTGTGCTGAACCGGTGCTTGGCCGAGGTAAGGGAATGGATGAGGGCCAATAAACTGAAACTCAACCCAGACAAGACGGAGGTCCTGTTGGTTGGCGGATCGGGTTTCGGAGAGGGTGGATTTGACCTGGTCCTGAATGGTGCAACGCTCCCTCTTAGGGATAAGGTCCGCAGCTTAGGAGTACTCCTCGACCCGGAGCTTTCTTTGGAAGCTCAGGTGACAGCGGTAGCAAGGAACGCCTTCCTTCAGCTTCGGCTGATTAATCAGCTGCGCCCCTACCTGGAATACGACTGCCTGGCGACGGTGACACACGCGCTGGTGACTTCCCGCCTAGACTTCTGTAACGCGCTTTACGTGGGGCTTCCCCTGAAGACAGTCCGAACACTTCAATTGGTGCAAAATAGAGCTGCCAGGTTGCTGACGGGGACGGGGCGTTATGCTCACATGACTCCAGTCCTCCATCAGCTTCACTGGCTTCCCATTGAAGCCCGGGCCCAATTCAAGGTGTTGATTATGACCTACAAAGCCCTAAACGGCTTGGGTCCTGGCTACCTGAACGAGCGCTTACGTCCGTATATGCCCGACCGCCCTTTGAGATCTGCGGGAGAGTCCCTTCTCCGGGAACCCTCCATGAAAGAAATTAGGAGAGTAAGTACCCGGAGGAGGGCTTTCTCTGCGGTGGCGCCCAACCTATGGAATTCACTCCCCAAAGAGGTCCGCCTGGCACCGTCGTTACTGGTTTTTCGGCGCCAGGTAAAGACCTTTTTATTTAAACATCATTTCAATTGTTAAAACATATGATCTGGCCTGGGCAACTTCTTCTTCCTTCTCTTTCTCCTCCTATATTTTTATTTTATACTGATAATTTTAATTTTGTATTTGTAAATCAATGTATTTTTTGTATTGTTATATTTAATGGTAATTTATTATGTACTATTGTATTTCAATGTATTTTATCATGTTGTAAGCCGGCCCGAGGTTTCGGCAAGGGGCGGCATAGAAATGTTATAATAATAATAATAATAATAATAATAATAATAATAATAAATCTCTGTTGAGCAGATAGGGTTCATTCCCTGAAGCACAGCAGAGGATGAGAGCCAGTGTGGTGTCGTGGTTAAGAGCATGGGACTGGGACTGAGATCATCTGGGTTCTAGTCCCCACTCGGCCATGGAGTCAACTGGGTGACTTTGGGCCAGTCACAGACTCTCAGCCCAACCTACTTCACAGGGTTGTTGTTGTGGGGATAAGATGGAGGAGGAGAATGATGTAAGCTGCCTTGAGCCCTTTGTAGGAAAAAGGCAGGATATAAATTGAAAAATAAATAAATAAACATAAAATAAGGGAGATGATTATCGGGGTGGTACTGCAGAAAGGAGCAGTGCTGCCTGGTGAATTTCCCCTCTGCTGCTCCTTTTTGGAAAATGGGACGAGCAAGAATCCATGGGGCGGTGGTGCACAGTTGAAGGCTGTGTGTGTGCCTTCCTGTTCCAGCTTGCCAGAGAGCTGCCCCCAAGTTGGCACCTGGTTGGGAACACTTCTCTGGCAAGTCAAAGTAGGAAAAGTGGGGGCAGTGCTGCCTCTGTCTCATCACTGCCACTCAGCTGGTTGTAGCCTCTTCCACTCACAGGGACAGCAGGGCAATCAAGTGAATGCTGCTGTTGCTTTCCCAGTGCCAGACAGCTGATTGCCTGCTTCTGCTGCAAAGAAGATCTTTAGGGCAGGTAGCCAGTTGAGCAAGGGCACTACTGGCACTTGTGCAAAATGCTAGCTGTCAGTGGTGCTCTCTTGGCAGGAGCAGTCAGTGTGAGCTTAGGTGGACTCTGGGGGATGGTGGAGGACAGGAGAGCCTGGAGGAATGTTGTCCATGGGGTTGCGATGGGTTGGATGTGACTTCGCAACTAGCAACAACAACAAATCAAGGATGGAAGGAGAATAAAAGTGAAGGTTGCCTATTGCCACTGTTTGCTGTTGTGTGTCATTATTTGCTTGGGAATTTTAATCATTCACTGTAATCAAAATTGCTCTGTGTCTGTAGTGTTTGACTGATGATTAGTCACAATTGTGGTTGTGTATCTTCTGCTCTCTCCTCTTTCCCCTCCTCACTCTGCCCTTCTGCAATATTCCAGGGGACACTGCAGGGGCACCAAGATATCTTCTGAGCTGCACCAGGCCATTTAGTGTCCCTTGCATTTCGATTTTTAAACAAGTGTCCCTGGGAAAGTGCAGGCAGCCCAGGGTCACACGAGAAATTCGCCTCCAATACCTGGGGTGCTTTCCACATACCCCAGCTGTTTTTTTGTTTTGCTTTTTGCTTTGACTGTGGCTTATTTTGTTGGGTTCAAACAAACCTTGATGCATTATCTAGCTAATTACAAGCCATGGGGTTGGCTTATAAAACATTCTGCAAGAAGGATGCTGGATTTAGGCAACACACTATAGTACTATAGCTTCATGTGTTGCACTAACACAATCAGTTTGCAATGTAAGGCTGTGAAAGCTGGACCATAAGGAAGGCTGAGCACTGAAGAATTGAGGCCTTTGAATTGTGGTGCTGGCAGAGACTCCTGCGAGTCCCCTGGACCGTAAGGCGATCAAACTGGTCAGTCCTAGAGGAGATCAATCCTGATTGCTCTTTAGAAGGCCAGATCCTGAAGATGAAACTCAAATACTTTGGCCACCTAATGAGAAGGAAGGACTCCCTGGAGAAGAGCCTAATGCTGGGAACAATAGATGGCAAAAGAAGAAGAGGACGGCAGAGAATGAGGTGGCTGGATGGAGTCACTGAAGCAGTTGGTGTGAGCTTAAGTGGACTCCAGGGGATGGTGGAGGACAGGAGGGCCTGGAGGAATGTCATCCATGGGGTTGCGATGGGTCGGACACGACTTCGCGACTAACAACAACAACAAAACACAATCAGTACTAGCATGGTGTACACACACAATGAAGAACAGTGGGTTAAGTCAACCAGTTGGTGGAACAAAGTGGACAGAATGCACCCTGACCACCAGGCCCTGGTTGTTTTTGCAAGCTGATTTTTCAAACTAACAGCAGCAGGACTAGCCTTCCTGTGAGAGCAGATCAATTCTCCTCTTCAGGTGACAAAGTGGCAAACTGTGCCAACCTTCTGCCACCAGATCAACCCAGTGGGGTAAGCGAGAGCTTCAGAAAGCCCTGCTGACTGCTTCGGTATTTGCTGCAGCAGAAAAATGAGGCTGGTGGGTTCCCTAAAGCCCACCAGCACTACAGCCCGATTCTGTAGCAAATTGATTTTCTAAGCAGATGCATCTTGATGAAGGCCCTCCATGTATCTACTTCTTATCCAATTTCTTTGACTATATTTGATTTGCACGGTTCTGACTCTCACATGCCTTCCTCCTTTCTGTTCTGTATCCATCATAACTTTGCCACACAAACAGTTTTCTGTTAAATGGAAACATGAAGAACGCTAGCCCACGGTATTATCTATTGTTTTTCAAGTAGCTTTATATGTACTTTTTGTGGGTATAGGGTCTATGGCTTGTTTTCTAGACTTTCAATCCACCTTGAGGCACTTCTACAAGTTTCTCATGCAAACTGTCACATCTTTCCTTGCTTACTTCAATTATCTCTCTCATGCCTTTTTCTCAAAGAACTACACATAATCTCTAAGAACCGTGCCACAAATAACAGTGTTCCGCATCTTTTGCTGTGAAAAGTATTGAAATGTTAAAGCAGAAATGCTAACTGCATTGGTGACATTAATTCATTATCAACATTTTGTGTCTCAAGTTAAAACATTTATCATGCATGAAACTGACAGACAGAAATGATATATATAAATGTACAATGCAGACAGTTTTTCCTCAGGAGGAAAGTTCTTGTATTTTTGATCTTTTTACAGACAGGAAGTCTCAAACAAAACAAGGAAATGATAGTTTGAGTCAAGTTAGCTCATAGTCAAACTCTACATTTATTGGACTAACTGAACAAGTCTATTCATTTGCAGATCAAAGCTACCGTATCCTTTTTTGCCATAGCCGAACAACCCCTCTCCCATCATCCTTTTGTATTCTCACATATATTTCCATAAATTGTCCATGACCCAAGCCCATTGGCATAATTGCCAGCCTTAATAGACCCTTTGTTGCATTGGTCTGTGATTTTCCCAGGTTTTGTCCGGCATAATGTCTCTTCCTCATGTGCTTTTCCTCACACTATCCCTTAACCTTAGGTTGAATCCATTTTCAGCTTTCCTTGGCTGCCCTGTTTGTGAGACGGAACATTACTCCTAGTATTACACCTATTGCTGCATTCAAACCATGTGCACTCTCTGTGCATACGACTTCTGTATGTAACCAATTCTTGCAAGATGTACAGTGTTAATCACCTGTGAATGCCCTAGAATCTCCAAGCACCCTCTAGGAACAAAATGTATCCAGGCACACACTAGGAGCAAAAGGCTGAAGCCAGGCAATGCCCCTGTCCCTGTTGATGCCCTATTTCCCAATAGATTAAGTGTGAGAACTGTAGGAGCACCTTGCTTACTTAATGCCATGGCAGGAGGCATCTTTCATCTTTTGCTGGTATTAATGTGCTTCAGTAAAAATACTTTTTAATTGTTACCTGTGCCATTATATCATAAAGCAATCCAGTATTCCAAATTTCTGTTAAATGTTTTGAAATTATTAATAGAACCTATAGCACAGGGTCAGAAGATTTCAGATAAGCGTGCTTCTAGCTAAATTGTGCGCAACATCCTATATTTATTTATTTAATGGATTTATATCCCACCCTATTAGTCAAGAAGTCTATATAGCTCCCATGCTAGCATGGCAGACTGCTAGTGCAATAGAAACAGCTAGTATTTGAAACAACTGAAAATGAGTGGCAACAAGGCAGGTCCACACAGTTTACAGAAAAGAGCTCTACTGACCTGCCCCATCTGGGAAGTGTTTCTACTCCTTTCCATGTCTACTTCAGGAACTTCTAATTCCTGTTGTGCTAGTTGTCTGTTCTAGCACAACATTAACTACTGCTGGTGCACAGCAGTATAGAATATTGCCTCTGGATACAAACTGGGATGTACAAACTGATTTCCCCTGAGAACGCTTGATCTTTAGTCTAGACAATTTTTCAAAAGCATCTTATCAGACAAGTTAATCTAGTCAGTTAAGAATCCTATATAATCAGTTTCACAACACCATCTTGCTGGCTCCTTTTTCCCTGTTTGCTAGCTTGTACTGAAACTTATGTTTAAGCAAAAATGTCAGAGAATCTCTCTCAATTTCAAGCCACAAAGCAGTCTATTAAAAAAAAATCCCAATACTTTTACTTTGTTATATCAAAACTGCACAAGTGTTCAATCACTTAACAAGCAAGAATGATATAATACAAATTTTGAATTAAGCAGACAGTTACAGGGTGGTGGGTGGAGGGGTTTAGAACTATATTTTCATTACAGTAGCAAAGTAAAAATAATCCACTACCTGATCAATTAAAAGGTTCTTGAGAACTGTGCAAGCAGAGTCAAAAGTAGGCACTGTTTTAGGTGACACAAAATGCTTTCCCTTAGTTTATTGTATAAAGAAAAGATTTAGAAGGCAAAAAAGCAAGGAGCTGCAAAACACAAGAAAGGATATGAACGCTCTGTAGAGGAGTTGCTGTGCAAACCATGAAATGACTGAACCATGTGATAGAGAAAAGAGAGACATCCTGAACATGCTTCTCAGTCACATAATTTCCTATCTACATCTGCCAACAGATCATGCTGCAACCCTGAATTTTCCTTCAGTAATGGATCCACAGTGGTAAGAAAAAGGATGGAAGAAGTAATATGAAAAAATGATTAAGGGCATAACAGTGAATGATGATGTTGACCTGGAGGTCCTGAAAAACTGTGTATGACAGGAATGGCCATTCTACAAAAAAGCCTTATTTGGGAAAGGTAGTGAGCAACACACTAGAAGGGCTATTAGAACTTTGCCACTTCTCTGAAATTTGGCCATGCAAGCTTCCGGTCATGGTTCTGGTCATGCAAGCATGGTCTGTTGTAACAAACTGTCATTTATAGAAAATTAATTCATCTATACTTGTTCTAAATTAATACAATTCTTGCCTTCATATAGTATTTGGAAATCATGAAATGAGTGCACATACATAAAAAACCTATGCTGGAAGTGTTTTATCTTCTTAACTGTTCCATAACTTATGACCTCAGTAGAAGAATACATCAGGGAGCTTGCAAATAAATCCACAAAATTTTCCAGACCTTCTGTTACACTTAATTGAATCTGTGGCACAACAACAGTTGAAAGCTTTTTTTCCTATGTGCCTGGAGATGATTTTTACTCATCACAAACTCCTAGGTGAGAGGCTGTTTAGAAATTCAACCTAGGCTCCAATTCACAAGTTTATCTTTTCAGTACCTACAGTAGATGCAACTTTTCCATTTTCTCACAGAATTATTTCCACAACAAAATGAGCACAAAATCAAGGTAGAATTGGCTTCCAGTCATGCCCACAATCCCCTTCATGGATCACTGCCTTGTCGTGGTGAAGGGGCTTGTGTAGCTCAATGAAGCTATGAGCTATGCCGTGCAGGGCCTGCCAAGACGGACAGGTCATAGCAGTGAGCTCTGACAAAACGTGATCCACTGGAGAAGGAAATGGCAACCCACACTAGTATCCTTGCCATGAAAACCCCATGGACAGGACCAAAAGGTAAAAAGATATGACGCTGGAAGATGGGCCCCTCAGGTCGGAGGTGTCCAATGTACTACTGGAGAAGAGCAGGGGGCAAGTACTAGAAGCGCCAGAAAGAATGAAGCAACTGGATCAAAGCTGAAAGGACAATCAGTTGTGGATGTATCTGGTGGTGAAAGGAGAGTCTGATGCTGTCTGAGAAAGCAAAATGGCTGTCTGAGAAAGCTTTACAAATAGCTGAGGAAAGAAGGGAAGCAAAAGGTAAGGGAGAAAGATAAAGATATACCCAATTGAATGCAGAATTCTACAGAATAGCTAGAAGAGATAAGAATGCCTTCTTCAATGAACAGTGCAAAGAAATAGAAGAAAACAATAGAATAGGGAGGACCAGAGATCTCTTCAAAAAATTGGGGATATGAAGGGAATGTTTCATGCAAAGATGGGCATGATAAAGTACCAAAATGGTAGGAACCTAGCAGAGGTAGAAGAGATTAAGAAAAGGTGGCAAGATTACACAGAAGTATACAAGAAAGAGCTTAACGTCCCTGATTACCACGATGGGGTGGTCACTGACCTCGAGCCAGACATCCTGCAATGTGAAGTCAAATAGGCCTTAGGAAGTCTGAGCAACAGCAAAGCTAGTAGAGGTGACAATATTCCAGCTGAGCTATTCAAAATCCCAAAAGACAATGCAGTTAAAGTGCTGCACTCAATATGCCAGCAAATTTGGAAAACTCAACAGTGGCCACAGGATTGGAAGAGGTCAGTTTACATTCCAATTCCAAAGAAGGGCAATGCCAAAGAATGTTCAAACTACCACACCATCGCACTCATTTCACATCCTAGCAAAGTTATGCTCAAAATCCCACAAGCTCGGCTCCAGCAGTATGTGGACCGAAAACTACCAGAAGTACAGGCAGGATTTTGAAGGGGCAGAGGAACTAGAGATCAAATTGCCAACGTACACTGGATCATGGAGAAATCTAGGGAGTTCCAGAAAAACATCTACTTCTGCTTCACTGACTATGCTAAAGCCTTTGATTGTGTGGATCACAACAAATTGTGGCAAGTTCTTAAAGAGATGGGAATACCAGACCATCTTATTTGTCTATTGAGAAACCTGTATGTGGGTCAAGAAGCAACAGTGAGAACTGGATACGGAACCACTGATTGGTTCAAAATTGAGAAAGGAGTTTGGCAAGGCTGTATGCTGTCACCCTGCCTATTTAACTTATA
Organism: Varanus komodoensis; assembly: GCF_004798865.1. Lineage (NCBI taxonomy): Eukaryota > Metazoa > Chordata > Lepidosauria > Squamata > Varanidae > Varanus > Varanus komodoensis. Next base: position 119,459,680 of record NW_025335268.1, read on the forward strand.
TGCAGAGCACATCATGAGAAAGATGGGGCTAGATGAATCACCAGTTGAAATTAAGATTGCTGGAAGAAATAACAACAACCTCAGATTTGCAGATGATACCACTCTCATGGCAGATAGTGAAGAGCCTCTTGATGCGGGTGAAGGAAGAGAGCGCAAAAGTTGGCTTGAAACTCAACATTAAGAAAACTAAGATAATGGCATCAGGTCCACTCACTTCCTGGCAAATAGATGGGAAAGAAATGGAGGTAGTGACAGATTTTATTTTCCTGGGCTCCAAGATCACTGCAGACAGGGACTGCAGCCAAGAAATTAAAAGATGCTTGCTCCTGGGGAGGAAAGCTATGGCAAATCTAGATGGCATACTAAAAAGCAGAGACATCACCCTGCCAACAAAAGTGCGTATAGTCAAGGCTATGGTTTTCCCAGTTGCAATGTATGGCTGTGAAAGTTGGACCATAAGGAAGGCTGAGCGCAGAAGAATTGAGGCCTTTGAATTGTGGTGCTGGAGGAGACTCCTGTGAGTCCCTTGGACTGCAAGACAATCAAACCAGTCAGCCCTAGAGGAGATCAACCATGACTGTTCTTTAGAAGGCCAGATACTGAAGATGACACTCTAATACTTTGGCCACCTAATGAGAAGGAAGGACTCCCTGAAGAAGACCCTAATGCTTGGAACAACTGACAGCAAAAGAAGGGGACAGCAGAGGATGAGGTGGTTAGATGGAATCACTGAAGCAGTTAGTGCGAGCTTAGGTAGACTCCAGGAGATGGTGGAGGACAGAAAGGCCAGAAGGAATGTTGTCCATGCAGTTGCAATGGGTCGGACACGACTTCGCGACTAACAACACAACATGCCCACAATAGGGTACAAAGCAATGTTTTAAAAACATGTAACTTGTACTGGCAAATTTTTGAAGCTATTTGCATTTGACTTGTCTGACTATCATTGTGACAAAAGCAGCAGAATATTAAAAGATCCTCTGGTAAAAGGAAAACAGCCCTGGTTTGTGGAAAAGGAATTTCCTAACTTGTTCACCTGCACTGATCTGATCTACTATTAATGTAAGTAGCGTCATTTTTAGCAAAATAATCACCAAGGTATTTTCATGTATCATTAATGTAACCTACTATTGAAATTAAAGGATCACTGACTTTGATCCATTTGAATCTAGTTTATGCTAAGTGTGTGAAAAATGGTGTAGGAAATACATTAATCTGATACAAGTAGCGACAATCTTCTGCTGTTTGCCACCTTATTAACTTTATAAATCCCTGTCAGCAATCAAGAGGATTTTAAACCTGCTTCTACTTTGTCTTGCTTTGTGGTGGACGGAACAAAGCAGATTTAGGACAATCTGCTGTCTCAGAAAGGATCAGAACATGCTCAGTTTTGGTTTATTTTTGGACATGAATGGCCAGTTCATGATTGCTTCTGTTTCAGCAGAAACATGTGTACTAGTAGATTACCTAATTAACTAAATAATCTATGGACACTTATATTATTAAAATGGAATTTAGGTTGTGAGGGTTGATAGTGTTCTGCTTTGAAGTGCTAATATTTTCTGGCAATGCCATCAATAAGATGCATAAGGACAAAGCCATTCTCTGTAGCCTTAACAGGCCTAAGTGTCCTATAAATGACACTTCTTGCAAATCCAGCAAACATTGTCTTCTCCTGCTCCCACCTCAAGGCAGCATACTGCAGTAAGTGTTGTATGGCTTAGCAAATTAGTTGGAGGTTCCCAATTTAATTTTTTAACTCAGTCATAACTTCATTAGCCAAGTTATCACAGAATAGTAACCAATTCTGGAGAATTCTAGCTTACCAGAAATGAACTGCATGCTGATGACCAGCTAATCAAAACAGAAATTGTCTGTGTAGTGTTTTGTCCTGCTATGTTGTTCCCTTTACAAACTAGAAATACTGAAATGGTTTGTTGCTGGCTTAGAAACCTGTATTTGGCAGCAACAAGCCAGGATTCCATGTCCAGACAGACACAGCAATTTCTGAGCTGTTTAGCCAATCACAGTAGGGGGATGAGCAAGTGGGAGCAAATGAACTGCATGTACCAGCAATAATGCTACTCAGGTAATCCACTGAGTAGTTTTACGTTCTTCACTTCTTACATTATAGGGTAACTTTATACACATACACACTTTAACTTTTCTTCTACAGCCCATGGTGAGTAACGCAAGAACCATAAAATGCAATAATAACCAGCCAAAAAAAGAAAATTAATTATAATGAGCTACAAATGAAAACTATTAAAAGTAGCAGCAAACACTCACAGCTACTTCTATACATATATGGAACACAGAGATCCATGGGTGCAACTCATTCTACCATATAGATTATATGCAAATAAAATTAAGGTCAAGCAGTACAGTCAGGCCTTGAAAAACTCATGTTCCAAAAGCTCATGTACAGCAACAGGGAAAGCCCTTTCCTTTCTGTCAACTAAATGCAATTTTGAAATAGAGAAGGCCTTCTTCTAAGCAGAGGTCCATCATGAGCATCCTCTGGGCATCAAGAATCAAATCAAGATCCCCTGCACCCACCTCTAGGAAGCTGTGTTTTCAAGGGGATTACTATTCTATCTGGCACAGGCTGAATTTGTGCCCTCTATGAAACATTAGGGTGTGTGTGTGTGTGTGTGTGTGTGTGCGCGCGCGAGAGAGAGAGAGAGAGAGAGAGAGAGAGAGAGAGAGAGAGAGAGACAGACGGGATAAGGAGCATGTGTCAAAAAGCAAAGACCTTTTATTCAAACGTCATTTAACTGTTAATAGTATTTATTTTATTTTTGGCCAGGGCGACTTATTTTATATTGTTAACTTATTTTATATTGTTAATTTATATTATTTTAATTGATTTATGTTGTGAGCCGCCCTGAGGCTTCGGCGAATGGGGCTGCATAGAAATTTTCTAAATAAATAAATAAATAAATAAAATGAGAAATATTTTACTGAGAAAATCAATGCTATGAAATCAAATGCAAACCAGTTTTAAAATTGTCGAGTGCACTATAAATCTGCCTTGAACTGTAGGACAAACAGTTATGATATGTAACAATAATCATATAATTCCTGATGAAATCCAGGCACTGAATCTTGGTCACATTACTCACTTTTCAAAAGTTATACAGTGCTATATAGTTAAGACAGTGAGACAAGTCAGTGTAAAGCCTATGATTTGGATTGTGTAGGGACTGAGCCCATGTCTCCTAAAATACAGCATTTTAAGGCTGTTGCCTTAGATTCTGAATCAGCACTGTTAGAAAAGTTGGGAGTGGAATTCTTAGCAGAAGTACCAATACCACCAGACAAAGAGAGGGGCCAAGAGTCCAGTAATTTCTGGTTCTATTAGAAATTCCATTGAACAGACAGAGTTGGATGGAAGCAGACTTAACATTATTATTCCAATTATACAGCATCATATCAAAAGGACTGACCAATTCAATTGTGTCAGATGTATCCACCAACTGGTTCACAAGCAGCCTGAAACACCCTGAAGGCGGAGTCAACTCCTTTTGGTTGGGGAGGAGAGGTATTCAGTTTGGAATGAACCTCTTAGCATTAAGCTACATTTATAGCTAGTATTCTAATTTCACTGGTGTCTTTTGCTATTAACTTCTGCAATGTTCTTCTTTTGTCTCTCAAAGCCAGCCTAAGCTGGCCAATTTAAATAATAAAGATTTAGTTAGAAGCCTTTTGTCTTGATCTGCTTGGAAAGACCAGCTCATGACAGATAGAAGCATATAGAAAACAGGAATCTTGACAAGTTGTGCTTTATAATGTTGCACTGATATAACTGATCAGAGTTTAATGGGATAATTTAAAAAGAAACACAGACAGTACTGCAGCTCAGTCCTCTATTCACTGCACTGGAAACACCATCCACTTATTTCCTGGATAAGTGGATAAGGACCTGGATCCTGGAGGTGATCAACGCCTCTTTAAGAGACGGCCGGGTACCTGCCCCTTTAAAGGAGGTGGTAGTCCGGCCAGTCCTAAAGAAGGCATCCCTGGATCCAGAGGTGGCTGCCAATTATAGACCGGTGGCCAACATCCCGTTCTTGGGCAAGGTGCTAGAGCGGGTGGTGGCGGGACAACTCCAGGCACTCTTGGATGAAACTGATTATCTGGACCCATTTCAGTCCGGCTTCAGACCTGGGTACGGTACTGAATCTGCCTTGGTTGCCCTGTACAATGACCTGTGCAGGGAGAAGGACAGGGGGAGTGCGTCCCTGTTAGTTCTCCTGGACCTCTCAGCGGCTTTCGATACCATCGACCATGGTATCCTTCTGGATAGGCTAGTGGGATTGGGAGTTGGAGGCACCGTGTTGCGGTGGTTCCGCTCCTATCTCAACGGCTGATTCCAGAAAGTGGTGCTGGGGGACTATGGCTCTGCGCCATGGCAGTTATGCCATGGAGTTCCGCAGGGGTCCATTCTGTCCCCCTTGCTATTCAACATCTACATGAAACCGCTGGGAGAGGTCATTAGGAGGTGTGGGCTGTGTAATCACCAGTACACTGATGATACCCAGCTCTACCTCTTGTTTTCCACCAATCCAGGTGAGGCAGTGGCTGTACTGAACCGGTGCCTGCCCGAGGTAATGGGCTGGATGAGGGCCAATAAACTGAAGCTCAATCCAGACAAGACGGAGGTCCTGTTGGTGTGTGGTTCGGGCTTCGGGATGGGGGACTTGGGCCTTGTCGTAAATGGGGTTGCACTCCCTCCGAGGGACAGGGTTCGCAGCTTGGGAGTGCTCCTCGACCCTGAGCTGTCACTAGAAGCTCAGGTGACGGTGGTGGCGAGGAGCGCCTTCCTTCAGCTTCGACTGATACATCAGCTGCGTCCCTTCCTGGAGAATGACTGCCTGGCGACAGTGACACACGCGTTGGTAACTTCCCGATTAGACTTCTGTAACGCGCTCTACGTGGAGCTACCCTTGAAGACGGTCCAGATACTTCAACTGGTGCAGAATACAGCTGCCAGGTTGCTGATGGGGACTGGGCGTTGTTCTCATATAACCCCAGTTCTCCCTCAGCTTCACTGGCTCCCCATTGAAGTCTGGACCCAATTCAAGGTGTTGGTTATGACCTATAAAGCCCTCAATGGCTTGGAACCTGGCTATCTAAAGGAACGCTTGCGTCCATATATGCCCTCCCACCCCTTGAGATCGGCAACAGATGCCCTTCTCCGGGAACCCTCTGTGAATGATATTAGGTGGGTGAGTACCCGGAGGAGGGCCTTCTCTGTGGTGGCGCACCACCTATGGAATGTTCTCCCCAGAGAAGTCCGCCTGGTGCTGTCGTTATTTGTTTTTCAGCACCAGGCGAAGACCTTTTTATTTAAAACTTATTTTAATTGTTAACTTATTATGTATTTATAGGTTTTTAAATTTTTAAGCTGAGATGTTACCAGGTTTTTAAATTTTTAATTGCATCAATTTGTTATTTATATGTTTTAATTATGTTGTGAGCCGCCCCGAGGCTTTGTTGCTATGGGGGTGGCATAGAAATGTTTTAAATAAATACATTTCAAAAGCCTATGCTATAAAAATAGTGGCTGGTAATTTTAGCTAGAGCTTGAAAACAAAACTTTCATGTATCAAAAATAAGATATTGAACAAGCAGACTTTCTTTTCCTCTTTTGTGTGTTTATCAGTACAAATCCAATACAGGGTAGTCCCCGCGTTATGAACATCTGGGTTATGAACAACCTGTACTTAAAAAGGCATAGATTGCCATAAAGCCTATATGGATATCTCTAAAAAAAGCCATGAATATCTCTAGGGAACTATGCAACGCATTTCGCGACATGCCATCAGTGGTCACATAGTTCCCTAGAGATATTCAATTTTGTTTTTGTTTTGCTTTCAGTTTTTTACTAGAGATAGAGATCCACTAGAAATATTCACAGCTTTTCACTGGAGATATTCAAGGCTGTCTCTAGGGAAATACATGACATGTCTCTCAGTGGTCACATAGTTCCCTACAGATAGTCATGGAATTAAGCAATTTCCTTAGACCAAATGTTTTCACCTTCTCCAATGAGCCCTTCAACAGCTCAGACAATTTGTTTGCCCCTTCTTTCACATAAGCCTTGTACTCTATCAGGAACTGGAAATTCAATAAATACGCAGCCAGCTCTGCCCTGTACACAGACCCATTGAGAATGATTCACCATGGATTAATTTGAACGTAATAAGCCACCACTGGACTATATTACCTAGCAGGCTATTATCAGAGAACTTCAGAAGATAATGAGAGACTAAGTCCCTTTTAAAGATCCAAGTTATTTTCTATTGGACTTACATTAAAATTAAAGATGGGCAGAAAATGAAGCTTAAACATACATTAAGCCAGGCAAAAGAGGCAAGTTAGGACAATTTTTGCTATACTGTATACCCACACACATGCATACAGATTTTCGCTCTCTCTTCAGTACCTGTAGATACATTATTATTACTATATTATTACCATTATTACAATACTGTACTGTGTTTAATATGCTTTAGCGAATATGGAAGTGTTTCTTAAGCTTTTTATATGCATAGAAAAGTAAAATAAATACATATATTAAGACAAACATTTGACTTGCTCATGTAATCTTACATACAAATTCAACTTAAGGATGTTCTCAGGAATAGAACTTATCTGTAACCTGGGGACTACCTGTACAACAGATGAGCCAAAATTCTTACCAAACTTTTTTAAAAATGTACTTTCTGTTAAAACTGCACAGATTTGGCACACATGGGAAAAGTGAAGGGAAAATGCCCTGTTCTCAAAATCCCAATATTTTCATCAACAATGCATCAAACCCTTCTTCAAGACAGGCATTTCTCTTTTTTAGGGCACAAACAGAGGAGCACTCCTTTTTATTTACATGCTGTCACAGAGATTTCAGTTTTATTATTCAACAATGAATGGCCGTTGAGTTCATTCGTTGTGAATTCATTGTCCCAGCACTCTGAGGGAATCTCAGAAGTAGATACTTTCAGTCAAACATGAGATGGAAAGGGATTCATTTTTCTTACAGAATGTTACTGCTCTACCTCCCACCTCTGAATTCAGTGTGCATGTTTGGCTCCGAAATTATTACTGGAAAATAGAATTCTGGATTTTTGATGGTATTTCTGTCTGCTTCTAGTTATGGCAAAATACACCAAAAAGGAAGAAATGTGAACAGTGCATATTCCTTATAGCCCAGGAATACAATAATTACCTGATGCCATCAGAGTCTTAGAATAGTTCTTAGATCCACTGCCAACATAATTTTTCAAGACTATTACATGTACCAGAGATTTACACACACCCATTTCTTGAACACTGGCTGGATGAGAGCAACAAATAACGACCAAAATGTCTTAATATATTTGGAATGAAAGGAAACATAGAAACAGAGTGATTCAGAAGGGGCCTCCCGGGCCATCCAGTCTGATCCCCAGCTCCAACCGGCTCTGCTCACGATATGCCCACCATGTGCATGTCCAGCCTATCCTTGAATACCCTCACCAAAGGGGCCTCAACCACCTCCCATGGAAGCCCATTCCATACCCTCAGGGTCCTTACTGTCAAGAAGTGCTTCTTGGCAGCTAAATGGAACCTTGGTTCCCTGAGCTTTGCTCCGCTGGAGCGCATCCTGCTAGAGACGCTCTAAAGCTCTACATGGCTTAGGACCAGAATACCTAAAGGAGTGCGTTCTCCCATATACACCTCCCTAGACCCTTAGAGAATCTACAGAGGTCCTTCTCCATGAGCAACCCCTAAAGGAGGTAAAGAGAGGTCTATGAGGGGACAGGCCTGCTCAATTATGGAATCAGCTCCTCAGGGAAATATGCCTGGCATCAATGTTACATATGTTCTGGCACCAGGTTAAGACATTCTTATTTTCTTGCCATTTTAATTGTTTTTATTGATTTTAAACTGTTTGTACAGGTAGAATGGCTATTACGTTATTATGCATCATTTTGTTATTGTTTTATCATGGCTTCACAAATTTTATTGTTATGTTGATCTATGACAGGCAAAGTGGTTTTAAATTTGTTTTTAAGTTGATTATTATTGAGTTTTAAAAGTTTATTCTGTAAACTCTTCTGAGAGCTCATCTAATTGAACAGTATAGAAATTTATTAAATAATTACATGAGTCTCTATTTTCTGATTCAAAATCATATGAACATGTGCTGTTGATTTCCAATAATGGACTGAATTTTTCCTGTTTAGCTTATTAAAGCAAAGGTCAAGGAACCAAAATTCAAGGTTGGATACCAGGAAGTCCTTCCTGACGGTTAGGACCCCTGGGTATGGAACGGACTTCCATGGGAGATGGTTGAAGCTACGTCAGTGAGGGTGTTTAAGGATAGGCCGGACATGCACATGATAGGCATGTCATGAGCAGATCCGGTTGAAGCTGGGGGTCAGACCAGATAGCCCAGGAAACCCCTTCTGATTCACTGTTTCTAGGTTTCTATTATTGCTTGCTAACTAGTAAATAATGTTGTTCCTTAGAAACCATTGCTTAACATTCTGTACCTATGTGATGAATGAGCACTATATTATATTTATTTTACATTTTTCTAAATTATACTGTTTGGGGTGATTCTCCCATGAAAACCACAAAAATATAATCTGTTCCTTGCAAAATGTCTGCTCAGTTCTACATAAATAGCATACATTAGAGTCTAATGTACACAAGTCCTTGCAGGCCAGATAAGGCCCATGTGCCAGAAGTTGCACTCCCATGTATTGGACTGTTAACAAATTTGCTCATCTGCTGTGCCTATGTTCAGGACACCTAAAAGAAATTTAATGGAAAAAGACTTGCCATTTTTACAATTAGGTAGTCTTGCACCTGAATCTATACAAAAGTTATGGCTGCCGTAATAGGTGGGTAGCTTTATAACTAGTGATGTCCAAAAAATCAAACCTTAAGCAGGAAACCTCAGTATAAGGACCTTACTATATATTGTGCAGTATTTTGTATATTCATTTGTATACTGTATATGCATATCTGATACAATATGCAGATACAAACTGTATATGTACGTGACAAACATCATTTGGATCAGAGGCACATGGCTCCAACCACCGGAAACAAGCATATTCTAAGGCTTAAGTTCATTACAAATAGGTACAGATACATACTTATTTGATGGCAGAACACTGATAAAAAGTGGGGCTTTCATTAGCAATTTGAATTAAGTTTTTAGACTACTTGATACACAAAAGGCTAGTTGAACTGCCCTAGAACTTGTTCACTCACATACACAGGAGCCTAGACACCAGAAAAGCTTATCTCAATGGTAACACAGCAAAGGGAAACCATATTTTAAGGCAGCAAATGAATGTCTTCATATTTTATGACAATTTTGCTTTATGAAAAGAAAAGTGCAAAATTATAATGTCTGTATTTATAGTTAAAATTAATAGTTTTGCTGATACTATTTTCCAACTGTTTTTTTCCTTTGAAAATACTGACTGAATACTGACATTTAGAAATGGCAACAAAAGGTCTAGAATATCTGGGGAAGCATTATACGCGAACATAATTGGTAATTTATATTATAAAGAGGCTCAAATTTGGCCTTTGTGTATTAATTTTCAGATGAATCCTGCTTCCTAGTAGTATCTAGAACAATGAGATTTAGAAATGTTGCTGATTTTATGTGTCATCAAGTAGTCTCTGACTTACTGCAGCCCTGTGGCTGAATGTCCCCCACAATGTCCTGTCTTTGATAACTCAGCTCAGCTCTTGTAAACTCAAGATTTCCTTTATGGAATTAATTCATCTCTTATTCCGTTTTTCTCTTCTGTCTTCAAATTTCCTCAGCATTAGTGTCTTCTCCAGTGAGTCTTGACTCCTCATGATGTGGCTGAAACACAGCAGCTTCAGTTTCATTGGAAGTTTTGGCTTGATTTGATCTAGGAGCCATTTGTCTATCTTTCTGTCAGGCCAGAGTATTCACAAAGCTCTCTTCTAGTACCATGTTTCAAATACATCAATTTTCTTCCAGTCAGTTTTCTTCACTATCTAGCTTTCACACCTGTACGTAGTGATCAGGAATTCAATGCAGATGAACTTGGTCTTGGTTTCCAGTGATCTGCGCTTATACTCGATTATATTTTCTAGTTCCTTCATTGATGCCCGTGCAAGTCTCAATCATCTTTAAATTTCTTGGTTGCAGTTTCCATTTGAATTGATGATTGAGCCGAAGAATAGATTTAGAAATGCAAGTCTACATTAATTACTCCAGGTAATCACCTAAACCTCATACATTATCAGATGGAAGCCAAAACATTGGTACTGCATAAGGGGCAGAATCCAAAGGGGGAACCTCCATATTCTTACAGTTGGAATCTGAATCCAGGAGAGAAATCCAGTAGGAATTTATAGCTCCTAAAGCCTCACATAGAGTCTATATTTAAGCTAAATCCAAGATTAGAAAGGGGAAAGAAAATAAATACATATCTCTGTACTGACAAGAGCCACTACACAGGCATAGTTAGTGGAAAAGACTGCTTATGAACACAAAGAGAAGGCTGGGTTCAGTTTGAGAAAAGTGTAGGAAAAGATTTTTAGGGCTTATGGAGAAATTCTTCCCTTCACAAATCAGCTACCCTTTCTCTGATGTCTCCACTGTGCTCTTCAATGAACAGATTATTTCTACTCCCTGCATGATTAACATATATTCCCATTTATTGGAAGATGAAACCACAGCTTCTATTGTTTTTCAGATGAAGCCCTCTACTCAGACAGGTTGCAGCAGCAGATGGGCTAAGCTAGAGTCAAAGGCAGGCTAGTGAGGGACCCAGCTCTCGAGTGGAAAGGATCCCAGTGACAAAGTGTCAGCACACAAGCAAGTTAAGCAACCTTGTGAATTTGGGAACAAGTTGAAGAAGCTGTACTCAAACACAGGGATCTCATGAAAGGATAGCATCATTCCAAAGAAGAAAGGATTCTTCAGTTGAATTCCAGGACCACTAATTCAGAGGTAGCATTCTCTGAAATGCTACCTGCTCTACATATAGGGCCAGCTAGACATATGCACCTGAGGAGTCTCAATGCATGGATGAGTTGATGGCATATAGTAGAAGGATTCAGATTTGTTAGGCAATGGGTAACATTTTGGGACAAGGTACAGGGGGGAAAGTTTCCATTTGAAGCAAAATGAAACCGGGGTGGTGGTACAAAACGTAAACAGGGCAGCAGAACTTTAAAACCAAGGGTCCCCAAACCTTTTGAACAGGGGGCCAGTTGACAGGCTGCGGGCTGCCAAGATGGAGATGGGGGGGGGTGCGGGGCGAAGTGCCGGCTTGCTCGCAAGGAGATCTTCTCCGATTGAGTCCAAAATGATCTCCTCATGAGCAAGCTACCAGGTGAGGTGCCCAGCGAGTACAAAACCTGTGGGACGGGCCAGTTGAAAGGGCATGGCCCATTGGCCTTAGTTTTAGGAACCATGTTTTAAACTAAAGCAGGGGGGAAACTGGCAAGAGCTGGGAAGCATCTGATTCAGGTTTAATAATCTCTAGGGAATAAAAATAAAAAAGGTGATTGACCAAATAGAAAAGGAGACTAAATACAACAAGGGAACATGGTGAAACATGATAACCATTCAAAAAGGCCTAAGCACCAAAACAGAAGTTGCAAATGCCAGAAACATCTAGAGATGAATACTGCATATAGGTGTTACTGTTTAAAATCGAAAAGCCTCTGAACCAAAATAAAGAGAGCTGGAGTGCATGGTTTTAAAGGAGACATTAGATATACTGGGCATTACAGAAACCAGGTAGAATAGAAAGAACCAGTGGAATGTGATTATCTCAAGACAGAAACTGTACAGGAGTGATAAGAAATGATGTACTGAATGAGGTGTTACTCTGTATGTGAAACAGTCTAGCCGACTTGAAAAACTAAAAAGTACAGACTCTCCTGCAGAAACACTGAGTGAAAACATTTCACAAATTCACAGAGGAGAAGGCAATCAGTGCCTATAAGCCTTGTTGGCCATTTGTTACCTTTGTTATCAGAGGTGGAATGCCTGTGTACACCAGTCTGTGCTTAGACAAGAGAGTGTTCTTTTATTCACAGCTCCCCTGTGGAATCCTGTAGGCAGCTTATCTGCTACTGTGTGAATGGGACGCTGGATCAGATGGGTCATGGAATTAAACTGAAAGGGATCAAATCAAAGTAACTGAGAATCCTGCTCTTAATTCTTAAGGTATTGCATGGCACACACTGCAGGAAAAAAGTTGATTTCAGGCATTTTCTTTTGTCCTGTATATAATTAAGACTTTAGTAGGAATGGCAATTTTGGTTATAATTCAGTCTAGAAAGACCGTAGCTTTACCAGGTGTATTGACCATGAGCTATATATTAGAACTGTGGGCAGCTATACCCTGGGTCTCTACAAACCTAGTTTGACATTCTAGCCACTATATTCAATTAGCTCTCACTTCACAGAATATGGGTCTGAACAGATAAAAAGAGAGTTGATGAAAGAGTTGCTGATAAAGCCAAATGAAAGGGCATAGAGACTGTTTTGTGATATTTATTTTGACTATCCACAGCCTCTGATCAGGAACCTGCCAAGATTCACAAAAGTGGACACAATCTCTCTCACATAGTTCCCATCATACTCTGCACTGACTTTGAAATTCTCCGCAATATGTAATACATTGAGTACAGATGGTCCAAAAACGCAAGGCATCACTGCAGGTCCCTCCTTCAGTGTCTGGCTGAAATAAGCCTTGTACAGTGTGGAAAGGAATCTTTCTTCAGCCAGGTTTCTGTGGTACATGCTAGGGTAAATCCTGCATAAGTGGTGCCTTCCAACAAATGAATTGCTGTTATAAAGCAAGACCTTCAAACTGGGAAAACTGCCTTTTCTGTCACCATGGCTTCTTTCAGTAGATAAAAACCTGGAAAGAGGAAAGGCCAAACAGTGGCCTATCCATGCTATATGCACCTGTACATAATTGAACTCCAATTGTCTTCCCTCCCTTGTTTTCTTGAAGAACATCACTTCTCTATTACAGGCTTTGAGGAGCATGACTTACTTTCCTGGGCTCACAGTAAGCTTGTTGCCATTGCTGTTCCTCTTCCTTGCAGAAACCTAATGTTGTAACCATGGATCATTTCCTGCCAAGCCCCAGGGAGCTGTCTGCTTCCAGACTATCCAGCATTTAAAAATGATAGCTGCCATAAAAGTTTATTGGGCAGCCAGCTCTGGAAAGGTCTCCTCAGCATTGGACTTAAAAGCAGCAAGATCTTATTGGAAGGGACTGCAGGTGGCAAGAAGCCCTCATATGTTGTGCAAGGAGTCAGACTAGCCAAACTGAATTATACACCATGATAATTCTGTTCAAGTAAATTGTAGCAGAGGAAAAGATTAAAAAGTGAGCTGCCAAGGGCCTTCTTGGTACCACGATTAACATCCTGTGCAAAAGTTTTGGATATGCACAGAAGACATGGAAGCTGCAGCACTGCCATATGGCAAGATGCAGCAAAAGCCCTCTGTTGCAGCTGAAGCCCTTTATTGTCGTGTAAGTGAAATGAATGGCTTTTCTTACATGAAAAATTGGGGGTTGGAAATATAAGTAGATGAACTCCCTCTTTTGTGCCTGGGAGGAGGAGTTGACTCTCTTCCTAGCTGTTACTGGCTAGCCACACATTTCTTTATGTGGGATGAGAATAGGAGAATTGCTTATGCCCTGCAGCGTATGATTTCATTACCCTTATTGTTCTTAGCTTTTATAGCTACAAATGTTATTAAAAGTCATAAAATTGTCCAGTCCTTTTAAGTCCAGTAATAGTATTTGTCTCAATTTGCCAACACATAAAGAGAGAATCAAAGCTTGTCTCAGAAGAAATAAGAAAATAACCATCGACCTAAATTTTCAAACTCACCCTGAAAAAAAGTGAATACATGTAGCTATATTATTTTGAAAACGTAGGAGAAAACACCACTGCTAAACCCTTTATTTTTTTACTTAGTCACCACAAACACTTCCAAATCTAAACGTACAGTTGATTTAACGTACAGTATTCACCCCTTCCATTGGTGAATCAGCCTTTTCTGTATTCCTTTCCTTTGAGGATGTTTTCCTGTTCTGAAACTCTGCTCAACTTGCAAGTAGTATTTGAGACTGACATCTCCTTGATCAAGCTTCAAAAAGTCATTCTCCATGACCCTTTTCTAGTCATTCTGAATAAAATAAGGAAATCAAATGGAATAATATTCATTTCACTCTGCTGTCATTAGATGAACATGGATGAGATGGTGTGTCTCAGCATGTAGGTTACAAGGTTAACAACAGAGGAAAAAAGAGGATAAGGACCAGGGACAAATTTAAGTAGGTCTGTTTTTAATTCTTTACTGATAATTTCTCTGTTACTTTGAACCTACGGAATAGTTTATAGATCTTATTCTAGCTCTACACATGACGAGACTGAAAATATAGCAACTTTCCCAAAGTAACTACTATACTACCCTTCACCCCAAGTTGGATTCATGTCCATCATTTTCAAGCCATTTCACATTCACCTACAGTGGTACCTCGGCTCACGAATGCCTTGGTTCACGACCACATTCGGAGGGGCCAGAATGGATTAACCTTATTTACATTGAATCTTATGGGGAAATTTGATTTGGGTCACAACCAATTTGGGTCACAACCAGAGTTGTGGAACGGATTAAGTTTGTGAGCTAAGGTACCACAGTACTTCCTCATTCTCTCATTTCTAATGTCTTTCTTCTCTGGACATCACCACCCGTAATCCACAGCAGAGCTGGTCTGGGACCAAAGAGCAAGCAGCAATTTCAAATCCAAGCTATGTGGGGGTAGGGGTGGGCAGTGAAAATCTATTGCCACACCAGAGCAATGGTTCTCCTGAGGTATATTTTCTTTGGTAGTGGCAATGTACAAAATAAAAGTAAAGGTTTAGTTCTCTGGGCTGCCCTCTTATGGTGACTTGTAAGAGAACAGAACAATTTGCCTAATAAAAACAGCCCTGCAAAATATACCCTTCCCTTTGCTTCTTGTCTTGACTGTGACCAGTGGGGTCTTCCCATGTTCCTAGCATCTTGCTATGATCTGTGTGCTGCCACTTTACAAAGAGCTTGTTTCTCAGCTCTGTGCAGTATGAAGCTTTGCTGCAAACTAATAATTAAATTCATTACTCCATGCGTTTTAAACCATTCTTCAAATAATTACTGTAATTTGATAAGCAGGAATCACATAAACCTGCAAAGTTTTATCTCTCCCATTTACTGTCTGAAGGAAAATGTGTGAGTAATTAGTCACACGATAACAGTCTGGGTTATGCAAGCAAAACAAAATTAATATGATTGCAACTGCAACAGTTAAATGAATAAAAGCAAAAAAACCCAGCGAGCCATAGGGGTGGGAGTAGAGCAAAAAGCAGCACCTGGGGAAAAGAAGAAATGCAGGGGAAACATCTCTGAGCTGTTTGCCCTAGCAAATTCACTCACAACAAGGCAGGCATGCCAGAAACAGCCCACCTGCAGCTATTTCTCTCTGAGGAAAGTCATGTCAGGTAACCTTGGCAACCAGAGGGCCCAGCAAAGATGGGAGGAGAGTGTTTCCTGAAATATTCACGGGACCATGACAGAACATTCATTAGTGCTCTAATGTCAGAAAGAATCAGTGGCCCGGACTGCTGCTCTACAGTCCTTCAACTCTTTCCTCACCTTGTTTATGAGGTTCCTGACCTTTCTTGCTATGAAGCGGTGAAAGTCAGCAAAGCACAATTCATAACATAGAAAGGAAAATGGAGAAAAGAGTAAGGAAATAAAAGATCATCCTTACCAACTCTTCCAATGGATCAAATTCACAGTGGTTAGCATTCGTGTATGCATGAACAGAATAAGCATGCATTTTTCTCTTTTTCTTTCTGTCCTACACACGTGCACATATCCCTTCAACTGGTATAAAACAGTACATTTCAAAAGCTCCAATGAACACACACTTGCCCTGCAAAAGCTGTATCAAGTTTCTTGTCATCAGTATATCCTGGAAGAGTGCTTACATCAGACTTTATTGCTGTGCTACAACCAGACAGACCCTTTTACCACCAGAGCAGTCACATTTCCTCAGTGGTAGATTTGGTATAGAATTCAATTTAGCAAATGTTGTAGCTAAATCAGCATTATTTCTGAGCATCTGCAGAGAACAAGTATTAAAAGGCCAATTCAAAAGGTTCAGAGATAAGCAGTAATTGCCTAGAGAGTTTTACTGCTTCCATACTTTCTTGTGAATTGCAAGGCAGTTTGGAATAGCCACCTTTGGCACAATAAATGGGAAGAGTGAAACCAGTATAAATGGATTTTAATTCCATTCAGAATCATTAGAGGGGGAATGTGAAATAGAAGCAACATATTTCCCTCTGAAGTCACATATATGGAATCAGATGTGGAGAAGACAGCTCAAGAATTATGCACAGTTTCACTCATTCTGTTGCTAGGGAAGTAACAAGCTTAAGATAGCAGTCCCTTTCCTTCCATGCTATGGTTCACATCTAGCTTGGCCCTCTCTAAGAAAGCAAAGTATTTTTCTAAATATCAATTACCTCAGGGCAAATGATGTGAAGAATATCTTGCCTAGCTTGATTCTATTTTCTGCTGGAGCTAAATCAGCATTAGTTCTGAGCCTCCACAGAGACCAAGTATTAAAAGGCCAATTCAGATGGATATCTGCTTGGGAAGACACAGTGTCCAATATGATCTTCATATATTCTGTTTTTGAACTTCAGAGAAGAATACCCATCATTTTGAAGCCAAATTGACAGTTCACAAACACAAGAGGGAGGTACTGGTAGACTTTGGAGAACCTCAAGGATGTTTAAGTATCCTCTGGGGGCACTGGGAAGCCCAAAACAGTATCATAAAGCAGGGCTGGGGAATTCTCTTCTGTTGATGTCCATATGCCTTGGAGGTAATCTAGTGGGGTCTGCATGATGGGGAAGGTTGGACAGAATTAAGAGCTGTCCATAAAAATCAATGGAGAAATTCAAAGTTTTTATCTAGCCAGAAGTGGGCATTGATTTATCCACCACTCCACTCCCCTGAAAGGATAGTAACAAATAAGAATTCTTGCTCTTTGTAACCCAGTTCTTATGTATTGACATTTAAAAAATGAAGTTCATTTTCCATACTGCATGTTAGAAGTGGCTGTGGATGGAAGAATGTGACTTATGATAGGCCAGTACTGTAGGTCACACTGAATACTGCAGGTCAGGCTCTGAGCTGTTTACAACAATGCAGTGCTGTCCAGTAGTATTGGACATGCTATTGCAGGCTGAGCTAAAGCTGAAAAAGTACTTCAACCCTGTAATTTTATCAATTTCTTTTATCTCCCCATTGCATGTTGGCCCAAAAGTGCAGTGTAAAACAACTCCACAGCATGGTTAACTTATATCCCTCTAATGAAGGCCATTCGTCTGAGGTAGTCTGCTGTCACAGTGGACACATTTTTGGAATGGTGCCACCAACACCACCCTGGAAGATGGGGGCAGCAGGAAAAGGGGAAAAGGTAGACTGGAGTAGTTTGGCAGGAAATGTGATGGGAGGGTAGAGAGCAAAGTGGGTAGAAATCTATATATTTTTGCAGAATTTTTTCAAAAAAGAAAGGCTGAAGAAAAAGGATGATTTAGATGATTGAAGAGGTTCAGAGAGAAAAAGGTAAGTAAAAATGCTAGGATACTCAAGCTTGAAGAGAGACAAGCACTTCCTTGATGGTGGTTGAAAAGGAACTGAGGGAACGGGTGGGAGCACCTCCCATGCACTCTTAAAACAGGAAGGGAAGAGGCTCCCACTCAGTTAAACACTTAGCTGTAGAAGCTGTATGCATGATGCACAGAAAACATGAAGAAGAAAAGCACATTTTAAAAAATGGAAAACTGTGGCTGGGATGGGAAGAGGCAGAAGGGAATGGGGACATGACTGACTACTGGCATGGAGTAAGAATGTGTGAGCAATCCATTTCGGGAATGGGTGTTTGCTAGGTTCCCTGGGCTTGGCTCCCTGGACTCCTGTCCATGTTATCGTAGCCCTGAGTCCAAGTTGCTAGCAAGTGAGCCCAGCGTTCACAGGGCTCTCCCTAGGAACTGAGCCTCACATGATGTGCATAATTCTTCCATGCCAAGTGAGCAGCCTTTGTTTCCACTGCTGCACGTGATGCAGAAGAAACTTATTCATGCGGGGCTTACCAGTAATGGAAGCTCCATGTGACCATTCTGAAAGCAGCAGCTGTCTTCTGCACCACATGCAACAGTCTTTGTTTAGGCCGCTGCATCTGATGCAGAAGCAGGTTGCCAGTTGTGTGACTTACATTCTGCAAGTCTTTGCTGCCTTCCTCTTGGCTTGGTTTAATTTCCAAGACCAGGCTGAGCAAAAGAGGATATCCACAAAGCTAAAGGGATGCTATAGGGGATGGATCCCACTGAGTTTTACTCCAATCCTAGTCTGGAGTATTGGTATCTTTTGTTGGGCCAGTAAGGCAGATTGGGGGTTCTGCTGGAGCAGCTCAGAATTTCATTGCCTCTATGACAAGCATGGATTGTCCCAACATGTTATCAGCTCAGTACATGTAACAGGGCACACCCTACAGTTGGCTGTTTAATCTGGTATGAGAGTGTTATTCTGAAGAAGGAATACTCTGGTCAGAACACTGCCTGCTGAGATTCAGAATGATGGTGGCTTTTCCTCTCTGAAAAGGTGGGGGCCTATTAAGATAGTCCTCCCCAAAGACTAATAGATCTATACGGTTTTCAGATACCTTTGGCAGTTATTCCAGTCAATATGCCTGGTACTCCTATTGAAACCATGGCTGATCTGTGGAACACCCAGTAAGTTTACATAATCACTTCTGAATGCCCTCTGTATAGTAGAAGTCAAGGCTCTGTGGTATATCTCAGAGAGGGAGTGATGAAATAAAACAAGAGATGGCTTGAGTGCGGATGGAGGAAAATTTCTAGTGGATGCAATCAAGACTTAACATGTGCCTATAATCAGGCATACCTGGAGGCAGAGAGGGCTACAAGGTAAAACATTTCACTGCATCTAGTCAATCTTCTATTTGCTGCCTAGGAGAGATTTTCATCAGGGTTGTCCAGGGTCTATTACATTCTGGTCCCAAGGACATCCTAGATATCCTAGACCCATCTGAAACCAGCTGTAATATATTTGTCAGGCACTTCCAGGTTAAAATCTCTTTCATTTCCTTCTGGCTTTTTCATTCTCTTGGTTTGAAAAAGCCAGAAGGAACAACCAGCTGAGCTGAAGAAGTAATGAAAGCCTCTTTGCAAAAGAAAGTGGCTCCATGTTACCTGAAGAAGGCGGTGGTGAGGCTGCTCTTACAGAAATTATCTTTGGACTTGAAGGAGCTCAACACCTTTAGGCAGAATCCTTGAGAAGGTGTTGGCTAACCAACACCAGGCACTTTTGGATGAGAACAGTTACCCGTATCTATTTTAGTCAAAGTTCAAACCAGATTTTGGTAAAGAAATAGCTTTGGTTGCCCTGTGTGATGACCTGTGTCAGAAAAAAGACAGAGAGAATGCAACCCTGTTAGTACTACTGGATCTGTCAGTAGCTTTCAACACTATATACTACTGCATTTTTCTGATACAAGTGGGAGTACAGGGAACTGCATTGTAGTGGTTTTACTCCTACTTGGATGGTTGGCTCCACAAGGTGGTACTTTGGGAGTACTGGTCAGCCCCAGAAATTCTCTAGCAGTGAGTTCCTCAGGGGTCGGTTTTGGTACCCCATGTTATTCATAATCTTCATGCAATGGTTGAATGGAATAATCTGGAGTTTTGGAGAATATTGCCATCAGTATACCAGTGACATGCACCTTCACTTCTTTTCATCCTCATTAGGTGAGGCTGTATATGTGCTAAACCAGTGTCCTCAAGTTTTGATCACACTGTCCAAGCAGATTGAATTTGAGAGAGGTACTCTCTCAGATATTGTGGTTCCAAGCCCGTAAAGCTTCAGAGGTTAAAGCCAGCATCTTGGATTAGGCTCAGAAGCAGCTCAGGAGACTGGATGTTGGCTCAAGTGGCCTCGGTGGCAGTGTGCCTTCTACCAGGCAGCCCAGTTGCATCCCTATTCACACAGGGATAGCCCAATTTCAATAATCTGCACTTTGGTAATCTGGAAGTTCATTACTTCAATGCAGCCTGTGTGGGATTGCCATTAAAGATTGTTCCAAAGTGGCAATTTGTATATAAAACGGCAGCCAGATTAATAAACTGGACTATAGGATTTGCATTTACAAGAACAATTATGGCCTTCTTGTGTTGCCTATATGTGTTCTACTTGCTGACATGCTTCTAACCCCAATTCAAGGTGCTGCTTTTGACCAATAAAGTCTTACATGGCTTGGGAACAGAATACCTGACAGAGCTCTTCTTCCAAATGCAATCTATCTAGACAGTATGATCAGTATCTGAAGCTTTTCACCAAATGCCAACTCCAGAGGAGGCTCAGAGGGTGGCAATGAGGGGCAGTACTTTCTCAGAGGTGCTCCCTGCATCGTGGAACAATATCTCTACTGTATTGTCAACTCTGACACCTCTTTAGTGCCAGGTTGTGACAGTCCTTTAACTCGAGGCATTTAAAGACATCAATGAATGACTTGATGGGGGCACCCAAGTCAAGTGATTTAACAGTTTTGTTAAAATATTATTCATAAGGAGCACTGACAGTTTACAAAAGCACTTTTCAAAGGGGGGGGGTTGCATTGCATCTTTAACTAGACTGAAGAGAAACAGTTGTGTCAGAGAGAATTCACAGTGCTATACTCCACTGTAGGCATGCATTGCCAAATTAATGTTTGAGAAAACCTTGGCTGCACCTTCATACTGCTCTTTTTCCCCTAGAGCTTGAAAGAACCCAGCCATTAAAAACATACTCTAGTCTTAAGTACTGCATATAACAAGCAGTTTACAAACTTACTCATGATTAATTTTAAATGTAGCACCTTCCAGAGGAATCAATCGTTATATTGCAATTCTCTCACTAGTCTTACAAGGATCCTAAAATAAAATGCATTCATGTTTAAATCCCAAAATAAAACAGAAGCTGCTGAATAAGCAAAGCTAACTCAAAATGAAAGGAACATGAATGTTAGCCAGGACAAAAATAATAGATTTATATGACATGAATTCAGCAAACAATGAAAATCTCAAATCAATTATTATAGGATCACAAAAGCGATATATTAATTGTGGTGTCTGCACACTCAAACATACACAGAGCTGCCTAGCTAGCCAGTCACATTCCCTCCAAAATATACAATGCAGCACTTGGATTTTCTCCATACTGTACTCTACGGTCTACCCAGCTTTAAGCTATTCTGTGACTCATATTCAGCTATCCTTTCCCATTAGAAACAGTTCTGAGCTTCAGACCTACCAATGTGTCAATGGCTTTCAATAATAACCTTATTGTTTGTCTTGTGGACTTCCCTCAGAAAGAGTATACTATACTGTTTGCTCTGTTCCTAATGAAAGCAAGCTACATATGTGATCTCAAACCTTATTTCACAACAGGGGAAGGTAACTAATCTCATGCTGCTGTGGGGAGCCAAAGGAAAGCAGCCCAATGGAAAGAGAGGGAAAAATGGGGCAGGGGAAGCCAAAATGGATGGAGCAATGGAATCTGGGAGATGCTCTTTTGAGCAATCAGTCTAGATCTATTTGACGGGGAGGCAGGAAGGATTGCTGAAAGGCACAGAACTATGAAAAGAGGAGGTTTCACCTGCAAATAATCAATTCGGACTTCTGGCAAGGGATACTTACTAGATGAGGAGGTGGAGAGAAGGGACTGCAACAGAGAGAGAGGAAAAAAAGATGGTTGTCAGAAAAAGAAGGAGGTTGGCCTTGTTCCCATTTGACTGATCCTTCCCATTGCTGGGATGAGACCCCTGATACCTCAAAGGGAAGAGAATGCAATCCTTGAAAGAAAAATGTCTACTATCCCAGTTTGGCAAGGATGTTTTTCTAGATTTGATGTCCATATAGTTAAAGCTGCATCTGCTACTTTCTTTTTCAACACAATCTTCTTCATCTTCTTCATTGGGTCCTGGACCTAATGTGGTGGAATTTAAGATCCACTAAGTGAGTCTTGGTGCTCAATTCGTAATAAAGATGCTTAGTAATTAAAACATTCATGTTGCTGTATCTCTCCATTTCAGAGATTATCCTCAGTTTAATGCAGCAACACAATAAAAACAAAGTGTTCCAATGACAGAATTTTTCACCTCTTCAAAATTTTCTGGAGCCTCCAAAATTAATTTGAGACACCACTGGTTCAGCAGCATCTCATTATAGCCAAAACTACTTAGTTTCTATGACTTCAGATCAAACCCTGTCCCATGCCTTTATTTTTATCTCACCTGTCTGATTTCAGCCTAAAGCATAAGCCTCGTAGTCAGGAACCATGATCATTTGTGTTCTGTGAAGTGTTCAGCCTGCTGATATAACTAAACAAATGAGAGATATTCCTGTGTGGTTGTTTAGCATCCCACCTGCTGAGACACAGAGGGCACTGCACCACAGGGATGAACTAGATGCACTGAACGGCAGTCTAGGACATCCATGTGAGGTGCTTTCTCAGGCCATAGTTGGCATTTGCTGTTTGTAACAGTTACACAATTGCATAGCCAGATGTGTAAAATGGCCTCTAGTACAAAGGAGAGGAGAAAAAGAAATGACAGCCCAGTATGACAGATCCTGTAGTGTGATTGTCCCAGAGGAATTCATGCTAAAGTACACTTTGAATCCTGGACATTCACTACGGAAAGCTCTAAGTACTTTGCTCTGTCATCTAATTATGAAGACTTTACTTCTTTGGAATGACATCTGATTGCAGGCAATGATCTCTGCTAGTGCAATTACCCAGCTTTTCTATACCTAAAACCCAACAAGAGAAATGGTACACAGGAGGAAAAAATGCATAATGCAGAGGACGGCATACCACGTCTTTATATGAGACCATAATCTTAAGGCTTTACAATTCCATTTATTGCACTGTGGAGGCACTTCTCTTGCTTGCTAGTGCACGATTTGCTTGGTAATCATCAGAAGGGTCTTTAAAATCCATTGTTAACAGTTGCTCCATTGTATACTTTACACTGCATTGTGCCAATTCTATCTGTAGAGTTATGTTCCAGATATCAGAAAGGGTTACGGTGATATTTCTTTGGGTAATGAATCATTTCTCAGACATTTCTTTTCCATTAGCATGCATAACATTTCTTATATCAATATTTATATATAATAAAGACCTTAATAGTTTTAATTGCCAGGACTATAAACTCAGTACATACAGTTATAGTGAAAAGAAGAGAATGGAAAGCTGAAACTATCAAATAGGGAAAGGCAAGGCTGATCGTTTGAAGGCCTTTAAGTAAGATCGGATATTTCCAAACCCCCTCACTTCTATCTTTAGGAAGATTAGGCTCAAAAGTGCAGTGACTAGGTACACCCTTTTGAAAACATTTGTGTATCAGGAACTCCAGACACGTATCTTATCTGAAATATATCAAAGACTGCAAAAGTGCTGCATCTCCCCATAAAGCACATTTTGTATAGTTTATGATATAGGAGCAAAGGAAACTGCCAAGTCCAAGGTCCCCATACAGTATATTAAACACTGCTGATCAAAGCAATAATCCAAAATGTCTAAAACAAATTATAGATGGGAGATTTGCCAACAGAGGTGTAGCCTGTGCTCTTTCCCTATGATCTGTTGATAGGTTCCCAATAGAAGACAGTTCCAGTCTACAGATCTCAACTACATCTGTTCTTCCATTCAGTGTGCCAACTTTCTAAGCAGGTCAGTTGCAGAATAGATTTGCATTGCATGTAAAATGTGACTTCATTCTTTTTCTAAAGATCTATAATAAATATATATTTTAATTTTTTCCAATGCTGCTAAAAATGATACAGGAGGGGAAAGAATGGCATCGAAATACAACTGACCAAGGCATTCAAATACAACTTGCTCTTTATTTTTCTGAAGTGTTTGCCCTGGGCTTACTGAGTCACTGCTGGATTTCTTTTACGGACAGTGAACTGGTTTTAGATGAGATAAATCTGTCACGGATTAGCTTTGTGCTACCCACAGGGAAATCTAATTTTGGTCAATCTGGTATGAATATTGAGCCAGCTGCACCAACACCAGAGGATGTGCTGAGATATATAAATGTATTACACAGAGTAAGTTTCAACTAATTTCTTATAACTGAGGATACAGCCCTGAATTGTGGGTATTTGGCGACACTGTCACCGACATACCTAACTTATGGACTCATTCACACCATCTGGTACCTGTCAGCTTTGTTCTGAAGTTAGTTCTTGACTAAAGTATATTCAGAAGGACAGATGCTTACCTTTAGTTTATGCCAGATGTACTGGTAGTTTGTTGCTATATTTTTTCCTCCACTTGACAACTATAGAAAAGTGACAACACTTTCTGTCAGCAGGTACACCAATCATGGTAATTTCTCCTATTGTGCCTGCCAATTTTTCTTTGGCTACCTCAAAATATGTACATTTTAACAAAAAGATGTACAAGTCTGCCATCCTATGCAGATATCACTGTTAATCAGTAGGTGCATGGTCTTAGAGCTTCAACATAGCACAGTCATTTCTTCTCAAGTTTGTTCATCAGGAACACAAATCTATATGGAGGCTGTCTTGAATGTGGCCTGTCTTTTGAAACCAGTTTCCCTCTTATTCAAGGAAGCATTTTTTATCTGTCCACATTTCATCCCTGCGCATAGTACAGATACAGCCCCATACTCCATAACTGAAGCAACTTGGTGTGATAACATGCGACGCTGTTCGTTTTTCTACTGTGATAGCTCTAATGATACTGAAGTGGGGCACTCAGGCAATGACTAATATTGAAAACATTGCTTCAAGGGTGAGCACTTTTGACCACTTATCGAATCAGCTAACGATCAGGCACCTTCTGCACAAAAAGGGGGCCCTATATTTAAGATTACCAATTCTAACTCATTTCTAAGAGTTTTCTTTTTAAGGCAAGTGGTTAACCTAAGGTACAATCCTACGTTGCTTAGGAATGCATCTTTACGGTACTTCATTCAGCCTAAATATTCTTTGCAATAGCCATATTCACCAGGGTGCTTTTCTAAATCTGAAAAAACCTCAGCAGCAACTAGCCAGTAAATCTTCATCTCCAACCCTCTGCCCTTGAGGTAAAGAACGGTTTGTTCTTTCTTTTCATTATTAAAGCCTAATGTGACATTTGTACAGGCAGCATAAGAGGCAATCAGCAGTTATCATTAGTGGCCGTAAGATCGCCACAGCTCTCGCATGTAGGCAGAAGTGCTCCTGGAGCACAGATCAAAAGAATTTGGGAGAGACTAGCTGGCTTGAATCCATTTATAACAATGCTCTGCGGAAAGGAAGCACACAAGGTGAGAATTTTGAACAGACGCCCAAGAGGAGGAGCATACTTCACTATCCTCTGGGGAGGATGGACACACAAATGGTGGAGCTCCACCATGTATCAGCTCATTTGCACTGCCAGAAGGTTTGGAAATAGAGAAGCAAAGAGCTATTTCTGGTGCAGAGGGGAATCTTCTTGCAAAGTACTGTATTTACTCTTGAAAGCCTCTCTCCTCTCAAACCATTCAATAGGATTAAAAATTGCTTGTACTCTCCAAAGAGATTGAGATTATTAAATGCTGAAACTGTTCACATTGCCATACACAGCACAAATAAAAGAGAAGGCCCAGCTCTTAGCAGCTTACCAATTAAACAGGCAGGCAACATGATGCTCTGGGAACCCAAGAGGATGTTGCTAACTTAGCCTGGCTTTTATTGACACATGCTAGCACTTGTGGGCCTCATAAAAAAGAGCAGCTTGATGTCTGGGGAATGAAGAAGGGGCATCATGCCAGAAAATACAAAGAAAGGAAGGAACAGGAAAGAAATGAGGCCAACTGCAGTGACAATGCTATAAAACAGAAGCCAGGAAAGAGCCAAATAAAAGATGGGTGGAGCCTGGAGGCATTACTTAAGAATGCAGCTACAAGTTCCTGTCACCACAGGGACCATCATCTTCCAGTTACCAAAAGTGCTTACTGCATGCATTGAGGTCATCATACATGGAAAGTCCAGATGTCACCTTAAGCCACACTGAACCCACAACAGGTTGGTTGATTGCTTGATCACCCACATTACTCAGGAAAAAAGATCGGGCAGACTACAGCCTGCTGGGGGTTTCTTCCCCATTAGTCTTCCCACCTGCTTCTGGCAGGTATCCCAGAAAAGAAATCTTCATTTCCTTATCCCCTATGTCAGCAGCCTTTCTGCAACTGGGGTTCCTGACATGGGAAGGAAACTCTGCTCCCCCCCCACATCAAATTGCCAAATGTATATAATTTTCTGAGCCCTTATGAATGTAGTAAAGAATCTGCAAACAGTTAAACAATATTTGGGTCTTGTGCATGTGCACAGAGCTGCAACACTGCCTGCCTGTTCCCTCTTGTCAATGTCCTTTTCAATTTCATCATTTATTTAAAACATGTATATGCTTTAAAATCTACTTTGCACTTGTCTTGCTATTAAACTTTTTTTAAAAAGTTGCTTCACATTCTATCAAAGTTATTACACCTGCCTGAAAAGTTCTTTCTCCTGCAGTTGCTAGTTGCTTTTGTCTCCCTGAACCCTGCTCATACTTGATGCTTCCCTCCACTGGTCTCCTTTGTTAGCAGTTAGATTACAGACATTGAAGAGGATCAATAAAGATACATAAATTTGAAGATACAGCAGCACATGCAATTGGTAAATATATACAAATTTCATGGCAAGGCCACTGGGAAATTTTCCCATAAGTTGGGAACATTCTAGCAGCATACTTCACAGCACCAGATTTCTGAATACAAGCACTTGTGGGGAGACTGGGAAGAAAGTTGAGACTGCGTTTGGAATTCTCTCTGCTGTCCTCTCCTCTTGATTTTTAGGAGCATGGGAAAGAAAAACTTAACAATGGGTGAGGGAGGATGATGCTGGCAACAGTAACAACACAGGAGGCAGCAGGGGTTTTCACTACTCTTGCACAACACAAGCTACTCTTAAAACAAGAGATCTTGAACATGCCATGTGTTTTCAGGGTTCATTAAAAAACTCTCAGTGAAAAAGCATTTTGGCTTTATATGCCAGAACAGTTGCCCTGAAACAACCCACAGTAATAACCCTCCATGGCTTATCATGTTGTGTAAACTAGGTCATGGTGAGTTTTTTTCTGTCCTTGTCCTTGTTATATAACACTGGCAGTCAGAGAAATTGGGAAAAACTTTCTGACACACATTAAATTGTCCATGCATAGCAGCTGGGGCTATGAGTACAAAACCCTTTTTAAAAAACAGCAATCACATTCAGCCTTCTGGGTGGGCAGGCAGGTGGATGGGTGTCCAGGCAGACTAATTCCAGTCGATTGTGATTATTATTGCTTTTTAAAAAGACTTCTCAGGACATGGAGGCACAACTGCTAGACTGGAGAGAGAACTTTTTATGAGGCACCAGCTTGCAAATTCATATTCTCATGTAGCTAGATATATTCAGGAGCCTTCTCTGTATAGAGTGTGGCTCCCAGTTGGATCAATCTCTTTATATAAGTTGTTCATTGCCTTGAGCAGCGCTTTGCCAGGGTGAGAAAACCATGTCCTTCCACGTGCTATTGGACTCTACACCCAACAGCCTCAGTCAGAAAGGTCAATGCTCAGGCAGAAGCTGTAGTTCATCAAGTGGAGGTTTAACAGGTTCCTCATCTGTGGTCCAATACAAAGGTAGAATATATATGATGCTCTGATAAGGAAGTAAAGATATGATTCCCTTCTACCTAAGCCACCACACCATTCATATGAGTGATGCTAAACATTGTATTTGAAGAGAGAGGAGGGATTCTCCACAGATCTACCAATGCTCTGTAGTGAGCAGAACATTCAGCTCTGTATTTCAATCCCAAAACTATGGCTTTTACTGAATTATTTGTTTCAAAGACACAAAAATATTTAAATACTACAGAAAAACAGGATGCTAACAACGTATGCAATAAAATGGGTAAACATAACTAATTAAATTACCAGATTTAAATTAATGATAAATGAATTCAGGGAAAGCGGGGTTCATACACTATCAAAAACAATCTGACCAGTAAACAAAGAGAAAAAAGGAAAGAGATTCTTAAATGTTTAGACAGGGTGAAAAATCAAGTGAAGAGACTTTAAAACTTGGAACATGAACAAGGAATAAAAGAACAAAGAATAATTTTTTTGTGCATGCATATTGGGCAAAGATATGCTCATCAGCTGGCAAAAATGCCATATATGAGACAAAAAGGAAATGGATACCCATTTTTAGCCAGCTGTACCTGTTGGGGATGTGTATACTTGCTTATCAGATGCTAAATCTTGTCATTCCATTGTTGGGTGAAAAGGAAATCAGAGTACTTCCCATTTTTGTTATACAATTTTTTTCCTGCTAGCTAGAATTATCTAAGAAAATCCTTACATAAAATCCCACAATCAATTTGCTCAATATAATGCAGCAACATAGTTTTGAGACTGATGCTGGGACAGTGCAGCTTTGACATGTAAAAAGGCAGAGAAAATCAGTAAAGAAATAAGCATATGAAAAGACAACTGGAAAAAGAATAAGACTTTAAAAGAAATTTTACCACCTTTGTTTTAATCATCAAAATGTCCCTGTAATTATTTAATATTTCATGGAAAGAAATTACAGGATGAAAGAAAAAGCATGTGCATATCATTACACTAGCCCAGGGGCAAATATGTTGTCAAAGCACTATCCCTGCAGGATGCAGCCACCTCCCTCAACAATGCATTTACACAGCAGGGTAAGTCCTTCAAGCTTCCTCTTGCAGAATCTTCTTCAGTGCAGTAGTGCCTGGGGCAAACTACTGATGATACCAGGCCTACTCAACATGAAGCAGCAATGAACACTGAATTCTCCAAAAGGCTTTTGTCCTTAATACTGTGTGCTGAGAAAACACAGTGAAATATCGGGAGTTGTGTAGGTATAACATCAGCCACTGTAAATTTTAATGGAATTTTGCTACTGATGTTCATGTAATTAGGATACGATCACAGTTTACTCCTAAGACTCACCTTCCTACTGTAGTGTTGCTCAGAGAAATTATATTTGGCAAGGCTCTGCTTCATTGTTAAGAGGGCTATACAACATGACAAGTTTGCACATTACCTAAATAAACCAAAGTAACCTATGTGTTATTATATGCAGTGGTACCTTGGCTCACAAACTTAAAATTGTTCCAGGACTCTGGTCATGACCCAAATTGGTCATGAGCAAGTTAAATTTCCCCATAAGGTTCAATGTAAATAAGGTTAATCCATTCTGTAACCATTTTTTTAATCAGAAAAATGTGAAGTGACAAAGAACAACAAAAATCATGACCATCTCCCTCTCCCCACCCCAAGCACAAGCGTGGCCATCTCCCCACCCCCCCCAGCACTACCAAGATCGCGCCTGTCATCCCTGCATGCGCCCGTCATCTTGCGTGCTGGGGAGAGAGGAGAGATGGGCGCGATCTCAGGCGCACTGGGGGAGAGAGAAACAGGCACAAACAGGGTGCACTGGGAGGGATAGAGATGGGTGCAATCGTGCTGGCGGGGGGTGGAGATGCCTGAGATGGCAGTTGCGCTTGTGCAGGAAAGCCAGGCACAATCACGGGCGCGCTTCTGCAGGAAAGACGGGTACGATCTTGGCCATTTCTCCCCCCAGCACGATCGCGGCCATCTCCCGCCCCCCCACCTCCAGCACAATTGCGGCCCTCTCCCCAGAGATGGCCGTGATCGTGCTGGAGGTGGGGGGGGGGATGGCCGAAATTGCGCCCGTCTTTCTTGCACAAGCCAACTGCGATCGTGGCCATCTCCCCACTCCGGGGTGGGGGGGGGGGAGATGGCTGCAATCTTGGTCACCACCCAATGTGGAGTTCATGACCCACATCAAAACTTTATTGACATTTTTGTTTGCAACCCAATTTGTTCGTGAACCAAGGTGTTTGTGAGTCAAGGTACCACTGTAATTTAAGAATAAGAAATTTTTATGTGGTAGGATTTGAGCAGCAAGTGCAGCAAGGGTAATTGTGTCTCATCCTAAATAATGTGCAAAGTTTCAGCAATACAAAATTTGGATCAGCATAACTTGATACCAATACAGCTGTTCATAATCATTCTAGATCTTTTCATTTATGTAATAAAACAATGCATTTGTTAACAGAATATTATGGAATATAATCAAAGTTTTCTGGACACTATTTGGGCTACCAACACCATATGTGGCACTCGTCTCTTCCTTTTGGTTTATTAATGTCACAAAGAATTATACTTTTGCTGTCCTTCCACTGGCAGATGCAGATGTTTTGATTCAAGGAGGCCTTTAGCATGCAATCTGTTCTGTAAATTGAATACCTCTTTTATTCTGTAATTGTTCTGTTTTTAATCATGCACTTAAGGTATCTCTACTATTATTTTAATTATAGATATCTTCAGCTACTGGGCAGTATATAGATGATGATGATGATGATGATGATGTTTTAATGTATGTAGGCATTAAGATACATGCATTCTTATATATTTTAGATCTTTTGCTTGTAAGCCCCACCATGCCATTTCTTGGTAAAATGTGGGGTACTTAAGTCAGTAAGTAAATTTTAAAAACTTCAGATACGTCTGTTTCCTTTTGCAATTTTTCAGTGACCAGTTATTTTGTGAATCATGATTTCCAATTGTTGTTGTGGGTTACTGGCAACATTTGGTTCAGTTTGTAAAATTTATAGTATCACTGTATACTAGACCCATAGCCCTCCCCACTTTGTGTTTTTATATTCTTGGTTACTCTTAATGCCATTCATCTTGTAACATACTGGGTTTTGTTGCTGTTTCTCTTGAGACACAGAGTCAGTTTTGTTAATGATGGAGTAAGGTTTCTGTTCTTTCTTCATTTTTGGTTTCTGTTTCTTATTTCTTTATTTTCTATACTGCCCAATAGCTGAAGCTCTCTGGGCAGTGAACAATAGTAATAAAGTAAAAATATAATATGGAATATAACATAAAATTACATTAAACCTACATTTAAAGCCACATTTTTACAACTAAACAGCTAAAATTAGGCTGTACCACTAAGCCTGCTGAAAATCAGCTGGCAATACGCCCACCCCATCCTGATGTGTTATTTGGAGTTGGCAAATGTCCCAGCAAAGAGGGTGGTCTTAAGCTCGTACCAAAAAGATGGTAAAGTTGGTGCTAAGTGGGCTACAGTGGAGAAATCATTCCATTATTTGGGGCCTATCACAGAGAAGGCCCTTTTCCTAGTTGTTGCCAACTAAGCCTCTCTGGGAAGTGCTATCTGAAGGAAGCCCTCAGATGTGGAACATAGTGTCCAAGAACATTGTTGTTAAAAGAGGCATTCTGGTAGGCATTGTGGTTTCAAGCTGTATATGGCTTTATAGCTTAAAATTACCATCTTGAATTGGGCTCTGAAGGCTGGACTGGCAGCTCTGCACCCTGACTGATGAGGAGACTGCTGCACTTTAAGAGTTGCTGCAGGTTTCTTGTCTTTCAAGCCCATTTATTTTTGAATTGAGATTCATTCTAAGCATCTTCATCATCTTTGTTTTTTGGAGTGGCTTTCCTGAATCTCAGACTGAGGATAGGAGGGTTGGTAGCTTGTTTGCTTACCTGATGGGTACTGATAATGTATATCTGTCATCCAGCATTAGAACTAATTTCAATTAAAAAGGCCATCTAAATGAAATGCCTGCTTCTCTCTGTTGCTCTGGGAAACATGTTCGTACCAAAAAGTTTTCTATCTTTGTACTATTTCCAGACATATATCCTGGAAAACTGGCACTTATTTTTCTCTGTTTTTATCATTTTAAGCTGAAACTGCCTGTAAAATTTGGTCTTTAGGAAGCTGAAAGTGAAGTAGATCAAGATGTGTCTCATTGTACATCCATTTTGTGGCTTAACTACCATGGCTTTGTGCCCAGTCCATTAATAGTGGGGCTTCTCTGCATGAGGCATTTAATATGCCACTTTACTGAGGCTTCTATTTCTGGATTCTTTAAATTTTTCAGCTCCTTTAAATCTGCCCACCCCCCAAGAGTTTCCTTTCTCTACCTTTTTATATGTTCCATTACATAACCACAAAATGATGCTGAGGTACAGTAATACCGCAAAAATTAGTGTTTCATTCTAGTTTGTTCTTCATTGGAAATTTAATACATTTTCCTTGTTCTCAAAAATGGCATGGAAGTGTTTGGAAAGCACTCACAAGGAACCATGAACACACAAGAAATGCTTTGAGTAGCTATTTCTCTGGTGACATGGACAAATTCAGGAAGAGCATTGACAGCATTTGCACTATGAAATTAATTAGGTCTCACCATTGAGCAAATTCCTTGACCCCCCCCCCCCAACACACACACTTTGAGAGCTCTATGTAAGTATTGCTAGGTTCAGTTACAAAGATTTGATTCTGGCTTCTTGATTGAAATGCGTTATTCACCATTTTGAATATATTTGCCATTTTTGCTTTATGGTCTGATATTTTAATTTCCATACCATTGCGCCTTTGTTAAGTTCTGTTCAAATTCTTTTAATTGTCCAATTATCTCGGTCATTAACTTGCAGTTCCCTTTTACTGACTGTGGGTGCCATGCTTGGGACTGTCCTCAGGGTCTGGCAGGGTTACATTTAGCTTGGCAGTTCTTGCTCCAAAACAGTAAAAGGTTCATTCTTTCTATATGGGCTGCTGTGACATAACCCAATTTTTAACCCTTGTTTTGCCATTTTCTATTTATTTTGAGATGTTGTAATTAATAACATAACGGTAGGAAGTTAAGAATTTTGGGTAGCTATCATTTTCTAGCCTTGACATTATCCATTACCATGTGTGTTAATTTTGTTAATTTACAATGAAGTTAACAAAACCCCTTTTCAGAGTTTTCAGTATTTCAGAAACAAATATATATTGAGGTTTTAAAATATGCATACATGTATTTAACAATTACTTAATCAGTTAAATTACAGATGATTAAACATCTGACATAGTAAACCATGTCATATTTAATCAAGCTGTATGCCACATCAGTCATAGCTTTTCCTAACCAATAGGAGAACTGCAGTTGTGTGATACAGAAGTATCTTGGTTTGTAATCAGAAATACATTTAAAATAAGGTTCACTGTACATTACTGGTTTTACTTTTCAGTAAGGTATACACAGGACGGTTTTGCACAATCACTGGCTCACAGAACTGTAGTCCCCAAGGTTACCTGTGCAGAAACCACTACAGTTAAAGGAGTTTATATTTACACAGTGGACATGCTCCATAATAATATCCATTACTCAATTTTCCTTTCTGACTGCAAGAGACAGCACTTTTGGCTGCATGTTGAAAAGAGAAAGAAGGTGCAATTAGAAGACTAATTCAGTAATCAGGATTGTCATGATAGCTCTATCCAGCAATTAGAAAATGAAACATTAATTATCACCCCTCTTTCCCCTCGCCATTTTAGCCCAGCTGTTCATATATTGATAACAGTAGATACAAATGCAAAAAAGAAGGTTGGGATAGTTGGTATTCATGCTATATCAAAGAAGCACATTTACATTCTTTGCCACAAGAATCTATTTACCTTGATTGATGGCTGAACTTCAATAAGTCTTTTAATATTTTGGTCATTAGCAATGGGGCTGGCACAATGTCACTAGAATACTATTGCATTTCATAGCAGGCCCTTTATTAGCTATAATATGTTTGAACTTTTAATTGAGCCTTTTAAATAATGATGATCAACATATTTCAATGATGATTTATGGAAATAAGGGCCACACACTAAAGTGTTTCATACTACATACTGAGCTGTCCTCTATGAAGAAAAACCCTCAACATTCAAAATGTACAATACCCATGCCTGAATGCAATTTTTTTTTACAAAATGACATTTAGACAATTGTTATGGCTACAGCTTACCAATCAGAGCTTGTAAATACTGCAAGACAATTTCCCTATTCCTAGCAGCGATTCTGCAGTACTAACAGAAGAATCTGTTTTAGCCAAAAGTTGTCTCCAAGTTATGATGACCCTATGAATGAATGCCCTCCTAATTGTCCAGTCCTCCACAGCCCAGCCCAACTCTTGTAAATCCAAGGCTGCAAGTTCTTCTATGGTGTCAGTCCATCTCATATTTGGACTTCCCTTTCTTCTTCTGCCTTCAAATTCCCTGCATCATGGTCTTCTCCAGTGAGTCTTCCCTTCTCATGATGTGCCCAAAGTATGACAGCTTCCGCCTTTTGCCTTTTTTGTCTTTCTAGGGAAAGTTCTGGCTTGATATTCTCTAGGATCCATTTGTCTGTCTTTCTGTCAGTTCAGGGTATTCACAAAGCTCTCTTCCAGCACCATGTTTCAAACAAATGTAGCCAAATAGACATGAACAAAATCAAACATGCAAACTCTAAAGCAACAATATGCTTAAGCCAAGATGACAAATATATGCAGAGTTATTAGCATATTGCTATTTGAAAAGTATACCTTCTAACACTGGCGATGTTAAAACAAAACAGGATGAGCTATTGAGAACTTAGCCCTTATTTTGATTAACATGATGCTCCCATTTAATGCGAAGAGCACCTATGGTAGACTGAGCTTCCTATAAGTAACCAGAATGCCACATCTTTTTAGGATTAATCTCTAATAATACTTTTCTGGAGAGAAAGTTATAGTTTTTCATGTCTGACTGACACCACTATTTAAACACATCCTTGCAATAAACAGTTGCGGACAACAAGCTACTTTCATATCCTTCACCCTTTCATAGACCTCCATCCATATTAGTAATATTAGTTTGGTTATTGTTCACAGTACAAAGCACCTCCTGTATATCAAGTTGCAAAAGCAAAGCATTTTACATTTCTAGAAGGAAGATTAGAGAGACAGATGTTGCCGTTTCGGTAAAGCAACACCTCAAGTACAGAGGTGTCTCTGATTTCATGACTCAATACCAGATGCTGAAGAGAAATAATAGAAGAACACTGTTTCCCATCTATCCTCCCTGTGTATTTCCCAGAAGCAATTAGTTGACCACTATTTTAAATTATTTGAATTCTGGGTTAGATGAAAATTTGGTCTGAAACCATCACAGCTCTTTTGAATGATTCAGTTTTGAATGTTAATGCTACAGTGACCTGGTTCACACAACATGGTGGGTTATTCATGTGTTGTTTATCCTACAATGTGCTGGGATGTGTGCAGGTGACATTTTGGAATATGCAGTCCCTGTCCAGAGGCTATCATGTCATACAAACACAGCCACTAAAAGGCATTTGAGAGTTTAAAAACCCTCACATAATCCTCAGTTTATAGTACAGTTATGAAAAAGCTATTTAATGCTCAAATATCCCTAGATGGCCAGGTATGCACAATACAGCAATCCCCATTCATGGCTGCATATTCAATTTTTTCCCCAGCACATGCTGTGTCTCATTTTTTGTTAAATAATCCATGCTGGGCTAGTCATGTCATGTAAACAAACCAACTATGTACACAGTAAAATGTAGATTCATGTCAGCTACATTATCAGCCTGGCGTCAGCACAGTGCCAGGGCCTGGTGTTGGCTTGATGACAAGGGATGGTATCTGCCAGATGGCCTGTCCTTGTGTGGGCTTGGCATTGAGGGTCAGTGGCTTGGTGTTGGAGTCTCATCTCAGTGCCACTGGCACTTGACATTGATGCCCCGATGCTGGTCCCTGTGTCAACTTGGTATTGGGAGTAGCAGCCATCATTGCTGGATGACCTGAACCTTTTGCTGGAGCAGAGGGATGAAGGAGACCATTCTGAGGCC
The DNA here is from genome assembly GCF_004798865.1 of Varanus komodoensis. Lineage (NCBI taxonomy): Eukaryota > Metazoa > Chordata > Lepidosauria > Squamata > Varanidae > Varanus > Varanus komodoensis. The sequence continues at coordinate 119,495,636 of NW_025335268.1, forward strand.
TAGTTCCAGTCTATGAGGGGACAGTGGGATTGGTCCTGATGTCCCCTGGTCTCTGATTTTGGTGTCGAGGCCAGCACACCAGGGAACCTCAGTGTTGAGCCACACTTCGACAGCAGAGGTGTTGGTCTTGCTGGTGCATCCAGGAATCATTGTGGCAGCAAGTTAGTTTCCAGGGCCATCAGAGTCAGCTCTTGAGAGTGCGACCTCCTAGAAGCTGACAGGCAGTTCAGTGATCTGGTGAGGCCTCCTCTGAGCTACCTTCCTCACAAAGTGGCAGAGTCCTCCATTGGTTTGGATACTCAAGTGGAGGAGAGAAGTACTTCATGATCTAGGCATGATGATGATGATGATGATGATGATGAAAAAGGAACTCAGGGGATGGGAAGGAGCCTCTCCCCAAGCTATCCTGAAACCAGAAGGGGAGGTGCTCCCACCCACTGAATGCTCAGCTATTGAAGCTTCCTGACAACAGACTCTGTACAAGTGTAAAAGCCCGTATGTGTGATGCAGAGAGATCATGAAGAAGAACCTAAAATAAATCTGGTACCCAAAAGATCACAACATTGGCACCAGATTAACTCAGAAAGCATTTCACTGGAGGAAATACCAGATGCTAAACAGATCCTCTTTTTACTGTCTTCCAAATCTCCGTTTGGAGGAGGGTCTCAGATGTTATCATATTGTATGGGTAGATTCACAATGGAAGACATGGTCCACTGGGTATTGAACCTGCCCTAACACAACACAACGCAACATAACACAACACTAGAGAACAATTGTGATGTACACATTGAAAAGGCATCTGTGGGATTTTCCAGTAATTCTTAATTCCCAAACTTGAAGTCATGGCAATAGTATGGGTTCCCCATAAATATATTTTATCCTTATTCTTTCTAAGAGGACACCTCAACATTTGCACCAACCATATTTCAACATAAATGACACAACAGAAGACTCTCAAATCTGGTGCAGTTTTGGAATAAAATAAATGAATGAATAGATTAAGGAGATTAAAATAAAGCAGATGATTAAGGAAATCCAATAGCCTATTAGGTATTGCTTTTCAGTTATGTTTTACCATTTTCTACAGGTTTGTCTTTGGGAGAGTTAGAGACCTGATGGAGATTGCATGGTCTGGACAATGTCTATACACACTGACTGAATGGTGTAACCTCAGACCCACCTCTTCCAGTTGTGATAACAAGAATTAGCCACAAGAAATCACAAAGAAACTGATACAAATTAATATTATGTTTAGAAATGAAATAATTAATGCAATGGCAATAGCCATAGCAAGGAATTTATTAAACCAGGGAGATGGTAGGAACTTGCACTTTACCAACTGCATGTTGAGTGGCAGGCAAAAATAAAAACTGTACTGACTACATTTTGCATTATGACAAACCATCAAAGTTGATCCGGGAGAAAATATATTCAGATGTATATGTCAAGAATGGGAACAATTCTGCAACAGAATCTCAGAAATGAATCCAGTGAAAATCTCTGGACAACTTTGAGGGTTTGCTTTCCAGTGTGGTATTTATTTTTGAGCTTTCTCTAGATGCAATAAGGAAGCACAAAACTTTTCCCCACATTTCTCCCTTTGTCCTGAGGTTTCATAACTCATACTGTTAAAAAAAAAAAGATTCATTCAAGCAAATTTTGCACTTTTTGTCTTCACTGCCTGAAGAGAATAGTTGATCCATGTTCTTTTTTTGTATGAACAGATTGTTCTGTCTCCACTAAGCTATATTTGCTCCTCATTGAAGAAGGGCCTGATTCTCTTCTTATTCAAACCTGCAAGCATTCTTTCAAGTATGTTATTTATCTTTGATACTCTGATGAGAAAGAGAATTTACAAAAGAACTCCTACAGTGGCATCTTTTGTTTTTTCCATCTCAACATATTAACAGAATATTCAATGAACTCATTTCAAATTTTTCCATTATCTATAAATAATCCTTTGTCTCTTAAAAGAACAGCTAAGGGAAGAAAAATGAATACATAAAAACTGTATATTTTTATTCACCAGCTCTATTCCCTCTGTGCATCTAGCCACATCTATACACTTTATTAAAACAATTACAACTCATATCTTTGCTTACTCATTAGCTCTGAAAAGTAGATATTACACGGGGGGTGGGGGACAAAAATCTTTGCTAATCTGACTTGTGTATATTTAGGAGAACAATGTGTATAATTCTCTATTAAAAAGCTCTGAGCAAGGATATTTTTCTTATTCCTCTACAAAGGATGCCACTCAAAACTAAGCAAAATAGCCTCCTCAGTGGGTTTGACTACTCCCATGATCAGCACCCGACACCATTCTAATGATGTTCAAGGCTGAATTGTCTGGGGATTCTCTGTGGCTATGCCTACGGTATGGAACTCCCCGTTTGTCTCCTTTTCATCTAGCAAAAACATTTTTATTCTAGCGGGGATCTTATTTGCTGAGTTGGGAAGCTTTCACAAAACACAAATCCCTTGTTTTTATCTACTGTACCTGTTTTTATTGTATTTATTATTGTATTGTATTATTAATTTGTATGATTTCATAATGTGGATGTTAGGTGCCCTGTTGTTGGTTCACTGTGACTCCTGTGAAACGGAGATATAATTTTGTGGTAAATAAATACATAAAGTCTCCTAGTAATCTAGCCAGCTCTTACGCATGCCACAACTCCCTTTCATATCTAAGTATGATGGTTTGCAGCACAAAGATGAACTATGGTCTATAAATGCACAGCTCTATATAAGAAATGGGGAACAGACATTCCTCTGTTTCAAACTTCACTTAAATCTAAAAGAGAAATTTTCCAGAATGGTGAAAACATCATATTGACTCTCTGAACGTGGGGTTTTGTGTGTGTAGTAGCTGCTATAGAAAGTTATCCTTGTGACATTTGGACAAAGCAGCAGGTTTCCAGAAGTGATGCAATAACCTAATGGAAACTCATGAGCGGTGGCATTGCACCTTAATGACCTCTAAGCAGATACTTGCTTCCAATCAAATAAATTCGTATTATTGGAGTTTTTTAAAAAGAAGGAAGTTAAAGAATGCAAGGAATACTATCTGTATTAGGAAGAGATACCATTACTCTGTGTGCATCTCTAAATTTGAGAGAGATAAAGGTTTTTTTTTTTTACACTGAAATTGTTATCCTTGATTTCTTCAGCTGAAAACTACCACCACTTATTTTCTACGTCAGCTACATCAAACTTGGCATTTTAAAAGCCTGTTTTGTTTTTTAATCTCAGTCCTGTTTGGAATTTGTTTTAAGATGAATGCTTCTTCCATTCCCATCATGGTTTCTGAAGTCTTTGCTGCATTTCTACTACATACAGCACTTATTAGGCCATTATAAACTGATTCAGGCAGAATGGCTATATTTTTCAGTTGTGGGTTTTAGAGAGCTGTTTTTTAAACTTATAATTGCACAGATCAGAATGTCACTAGCACTCCACCTAGCTTCTGGCAGCTGCTTTGCCTCTTCACATACCGATGTCAGAACGCATTTTTGATCACCATTGTTAACGCCCTAACAGAGCTTCTTTTGTTCCTGTTTTTGTGTAATCGTGTCTTGTCATTTTTAAATCTCAGCAGCCTGGCATCTGTTATGTAAATTGTTTTTCCATGCAACAGGAGGAGCTAACAGCAATCCTTCATTTTCAGAATGACGGTTGGCAAGGAAAAAAAGGCAAACAATTCTGTGGCACCTTCAAGTCTAAAGCATGGAACCATGACTTCCATAGGAAAGACCCTATTTCAGAAGGACATCTTTTGCTGTTAAGGTCGTATTCTTTATCATGCCACACATCCAATGAAATAAACTCCAAACTGCACAAAAGTTCATGTTACAATCAAACCTGTCCAATCCTGAAGGTTCCAAAGGATCCTGTCGCTTTGTAGTAAACTGGTTGCTTTGGAGGAGAGCAGGTATGTGGTACAACACCTTTGGATGTTGCTTTATGAAGCCCAAATGCTTGTGTGGTTTTCTGCAGGAATACGCTAAAGGGTTTTAACAAATTATTTTCTGAATTTAAATTCAGACTCTAATAATCTCTAGGCTACTTCAGCACTACTCTGGGAGGACCCCATTACATTAGTGTCACTGAATAAGAAATGGAAGCACATAAAAAGGCCCTTCGAAGCCTGTATTTGCAGCTGTAATGTGAAATGATGAGGGGAAATGATTTTAAAAGAGATCTATTATTACCCATTATGATGCCTAAATAAAAGAGCAAATGCTACTGGCATTACTGTGCAGAAAAAAGGAAATGAGAAAGGGTCATATTATTGTGTAGATCCAGCAGTAATGCTCACCTGATGGCTGTCAGGGCTTTACTGAATCCCTCTCTGAATCTTTCTTGTTTTATTACCACTTACCTTCCTTTTCCTTCAGACTAAGTATGAAACAGGGTGTAGGAAGGGGAACACAGAAGAATGTTGAAAACTGCCCTATACTGGCTTAGTATTGTCTTGTCTATACTGACTGGCAGCAGCTCTTGAAGGTTTTAGGCAGGAGAGTCTGTCAAACCGAAGATGCCATGGAACTAACCAAAAATCTTTTGTATGTGAAGCATATGTCCCTTCACTGAGCTAGGGCTCTCCTTCGTTATTTTCTTGTAGTGGTACTGCTCTAACAACCACCTTTCAAGTTCTGAAGATCCCTTTATAAGCACCAACACTTCTATCTGCACCATTAGTCTTTTCATTTACATCATGGCAGATACCAATGCCTACTGTGATCTTTTAAATTGTTAAGACCTTTTCCTGTCACAGGACACACACTCCTTTGTGCAGTAGCCATACATATGATAAACACTAACAGAACAAACTCTGGCTTAGAATTTGAGCACATGTTGAACCATTCAGATGAACAAACTTATAAGATGTCCACTGTAAACAGACTGATCCCAGGCAACACCCATGGTGGGAACCATGGGTGTTAATTTGGGAACCTTATTCTGTAAAGTAGAAAGAGGCAGAATTGCTGGCAAGAGTAGAGATATGTTGATTGTGCTATACAAATCTTCTAGGTGCAATCTGAAGTTACAATGAATCCACTGTGCTAACTTAGAGCATGAGAACATACCAACATACCCTAGAAAAGCTATGGGAAGAAGGAAAAAAATAGCTGGTTGGAAATGGAGAATGCAAATGAAACAAAGAGAACTAAGAATGTAAGACACAGCTGCAGGAAAGAGATAAAGGTAACTATAAAGCAGAATTAAATTAACACTGCAAAATTGTACTAAAGTTGGGGAGGCAGAATTCTACAGCTCTATTAGGGAACAAAAGGTCAGTTATTACGGGAAAGTGCAGAAGAGTTACTGGTTTCAAAGAACCTGAGCTTCTGAAATTGAGAGAAAAATGTGAGCATGTGCATGTGCTTTACACAGATTTAATACCTAGTTGCTGAAAAGAAGCCTGAACAGGCACAGCTATTGCCGAACTTGTAGCACTGTGCCAAGGTTGTTTCAAGGGAGAAATAATATCCCATTTCTTTGTTTGAACTCCCACTTTGATAAGTAATCATTTTTAGAACATACCACAGTTCCCCAAATCTGGACTTAATAAGAAACTGTGGTTAGCAGTTCAAAGTTTTTCATTTCTTTCCCTGTATGGACATGTAGGAGAGGGATGGAGGACCCCCCCCAAGACCATGCTGCAGGCAGGTTCTTAATTTTTGTAAAAAAAACATGGTCTGTAGTTACATTTTTAGTGATGGACTTTGTCATAGCTTTTTGAGTCCAAATATATAATGTAAGAGTGCAGGATCTCAAGCCCAAGGACCAAATCTGGCCCTTCACAAGTACTGATCTGGTTCTCCAGAGTTCACCAGATGGTTACACTTTCTTCACCCTACCATCAATTGTTCAGCTTTTAACTGGGGTTTTATGTAGTTTTTTCTCCATTCTAAGAGGCTGAAATATATCACTTAAGGCTTAATTACTTTCTCGAAGAGCTTTAAGGTAAAATATGCTGGTGTTTTAGATATTCTGGTCCTGCTAGAAAATAGAACCCTTTTACCATCAGTTCTATCCAGCACTAGAACACAGACCCCAAGAGTGTCTTTGAAATGTACTCAAAGAGGTTTTGCATCTCTGCAAGAATGTCTGTAATTACAGAAGCAATTACACTGCCTTTTGTATGCCCTGGTATATAAATGGTTATTAGTAGCTGGCTTCAAGTGTTCATTAGAATATCAGTAATTTCACATTTGAATTCTTGCATTCGAATAAGTCATATGTTGCCCAATGGTGTTGATTTTTAATTGCTCACTTAGCCTTAAATCCCCACCCCTATTTTACATAGTGAGTCACATGCCCTCCCTCAAAAGGCTAGCCCAGTCAGTATGTCTGGTTAACACCTTCCACAGTGAAGACTGATTCAAATACTGTACATAATTTAACTTATTTGCAATATCCCTATCCTTTCCTTCAGTAATCCTTCCACACCTTTGTTGTCTAACGGTCTTGTTTAAACAAGATGAAATTTTCCAACAAAAGATTCAATATGCATCTGTAATTAGCACATGAATGTCTCTGAGAAACAGTTATGAACCAAACAGGAAAACAGATGTTTGACACCTGAGGCACAGTAAAATGGCCTGAGCTTCTCAATTAAATCCACAATAAGCCTCAAGTCTCTTATTATGAATTATATAATAAATAGCTACAAAACCAAGTTGTGCAATGATTCTTTGAATCAGCAGCACGATTCATCACAGGCATTACATTGCAATTAAAGTTAACCTCCTGCCCCCATTTCCTTCCTACTCCAACCCTCAAATGTTGAAGGACCCATACACTGAAATGTGTATCTTCTTCCTCTTTTAAGGGGTCAGGAGGTATCTGGGTACAAATCTTGCCTGAACTACTATCTGTTCTTAACTGAACGGATTTCTCTGGTGAGTCAAGAGGGTCCCTCTTCTTCAGTCAAAATCACAGTATCCAATAGAAGATCATGGCCTGACCCTGATCTATTGGTCAGGCTCCTCACTAATCACTGTTTCAAAATGGACTGGGAGCTAGTCCAGCCGGAACAGCCATAGCCACAAAATGAGAAAAGAAGAACCCAATCAGCACACTCTGAGATGGGGGTCACAAATACCAAAGAAAATCACAAGTAACCTATTACTTGTGCTAGAATCTCATTTCAGCAAATTCCAGAACATTTTTAAAGCAATCTGACCATGATCAGCAATCAAATCAAAGAGTTAGTTGAAAATGACACTGAAATAGCAAACAGATCACCTCTGAAAATAGAACGAAGAAACAAAAAGACAAACTATCCTCCATAGAATCCCAGGTCACACTGACTGAGAAGTAACTCAGCCTGGAGAATCATGAGCACCTCAACAATCTTATGTTATTAGCTTTGCAGCAGAGGTCCAGGAACCAAAGCTGTTAATGCATCAGGCAAGCAAAATAGTCACATTACATTGATAGGCTAACTACATCAGAATTAGACTGAGGTGCTGACCAACAGAAAGATTCTAAATGGAGAACAACAGAACTCAATTTCCAGTGAGGTAGCCATGGAATTCTGCAGCAGTAAAACCAGCAAATGTTCTTGTGGCACTTTAAAGGGTAACTGGTTTATTATGGCACAAACTTTCATGTAATATAATCCACTTCATTAAATACTTTATATGCATATATATCCACATTCTTGCTTGTGGAGGAAAAGGGGAGGAATGTAAGTAGGCAATTCTATGTGTCCATTTTGCTTGCTTGACACATTTACAGTGTTTGGTCAGTGGCAATTACATGAAAAAGAACAGACTATGGCAAATTTATGTAAATTAATTATTGACACTGGTGTGTCTGCTACAGAGTTCATGGCAGGCTGAAAATGCAGCATGGGAAAAAATAAAATATAGAAACAATGGCTTGTTAATCTTATGGTATTGTTTTATGATTATCCAGTGAAAGTGTGCACATTTGACAGAAATACACATAAAATTTCTGAGTATTAAATTTTCCCCCAGCAAATTTAACTGTAGTCTACACGATTTGTATTAAAAACTCAGATTTAGAAATTATATAGGCATTCAAGGGCTAGGACACAAATGAAAAATTGCAGATATTGTTTTTAAATTCTATATAGATATTGATATTTGGAATGGAAACACTGTCTGGATTAGGGGGTCTTGCGATCTTTTTGCCAAACACTGGGAAAGCAGGAAACCATCTCCCACATTTGTAACACCATCAGGCAAAGGTTTGATCTTCCTTTCATCAACTGTTCAGTGTTGCACAGTTTCTAAGCATCAAACAAGCATTCAAATCTGGCCATATGGGTAAACCCCATTCTTTATTATCCTTTTACTGACTTGCTGCAATGGATGCTCACAGTACTCTAAGGTGGGCCAGCTGGGAGAATGAGATATGATAATTACTTTAGCTCACCAAGATATAGTATGGAGATGGCTCTTTCTCAAATGGTGAATATATCCCAGTTCATTGCGCACCTAGCAAGGAGGGTGGCTTTTGCTATGTATCAGCAACAATATTCCAGGTTTCTATGCTGCACTTAGCAAACAGACAAATGTCCAAAAAAATGGAGCTAGCAATAGTAGTGGTGCACTACTGCTGTAGTTAATTAATGTTTCCATGAGTATAGATATATTCATTAATATACAGCTAAGGTAATAGCTATGTTGGGATGTCGTAAATTAACAAACACCACTAGCAGTATTCGTTATTACCATTTGTATTTATTTATCATAAATGGGTCTTCAGTTTCTTTATGTGAAAAAAGAGAAATCACAAGAAGTAGTAGAGGAAAACAGAAACCAACTGATGGAGAACAACTGTTTAAAATGCAACTCCCAAACTCAATCAATTCTTCTCAGCACTGTTACTGGAAAGAGTAAAATAGTGTTCTAATAATTTGAGGTTTTCATTCATGTTGTATTGATTTCAACAGTGATGTTTTTCAGAAACTAGAGTAATTTGAGCCTGTTTGCAGCAATAAGGGGATGGCTAAGGGAGAATAAGATAGGTTCATCAGGGTCATACAATACAAACAGTTATCTGCCATAAGGGAAAGTTAGAGGTAAAGCATCTTTGGTTTTACTTAGATCAATGCTTCAGAAATATATTTGGTAGCCTTTATGGTGTCATGTGTCCTGCTTAACAGAGGGCAGTCTGCTGTTCAAAGATACCTTCTATCAAAAGGGTTGTGTAATCAAAGCCTGATTCAAGAATAAGAAACCATAAAAAGAGAGGGAGAGAAATGCCCATCGATACTTGGACAGCAGACCAAGTAGGGACACAAATCACCTGGTCATCATTTATAACTATATAGGGCTCTTACCAGTGTTATGGGCTGGAGAAAGTTCTTTTAGAGACTGTATAAAAGGGAAGATGCCTAAACTCAAGTTCATTTGTCAGGGAAGCTCCCACAAGCTTACTCGGACAAGCTTAAGAACTGAACTATCCCTTTGCTTACAGGGGTCTGGAGCTCTCTAAGGGACCACATGATTATCTTAATCCTTAAAAACAATATACAACTTGTGATTGGGATTCTGATTAGTGTCTTCAACTTTAACTAAAACTAGATGTAAATTTGAGGAGCAGTTGAGAATGAAAAAGGAGTATATAAAAGTGCATCAGCAGCCCTGTGCTGATACTTTGAGCTGCGAGGGAACTTTTTTGGGGGAAAACGTCTCCAAGATTGTAAATTCTGAGCCAGTTCCAAATTGATCTGAGAAAAGTTTGCCCAAAACTACTTCAAAATCCATGCCGAGGCATACCTCCAATTAGACCAACTAAAATGTCACAAAATAGCAAGTGAGCCTTTAAGCTCACTATTATGTAACATTTTGTTTGGTTGTATTACAGGTATACCCTGTTATATGTTTCAGATTAGTTTCTAATGGATAGCATGGCTATTTATGCTTTTTGCCCATCACAAGTTGTAGCTTATAGGAATCTAACTCCCAAAAGGTCAGGGTTGTAGTTAAATTAACTTGGTTATTTTCCATGTCACCTATATGCATGGTCTAGTATCTCCCTGCACACACATTGTCTACAAGTATTAACAGCCCTAAGCTGTTGTAAACGTTTTTGTGAATCAGTGAACCTGAAACCCCTAATTACTGTGTTGTTGGGATAGACAGGATATTTCTGAGAAGAATAAATGATGAGACTGGAACCATCACTGGTCTGGTTCATACATAATACTAATCAATGGTTTGGCTTCTTGAATTTTGGATTATTATGATGCGTAAACATGGCCATGACTTGTTAATAATTAATTTCACTTCTATACTACCACATTGCTGTAGCTGTCTTGGTGGTTTACAAACATCTATAAAAGTAATAAAATACAATAAAACCAATGCAAATAGGCTAGAACTAGTCTTATGAGTTTGGCTCTACTGTTCCCACTTATTCATCTAGCTGCTGCATTCTGCATTAGCTACAGTTTCTCAAACAACTTCAAGGGCAGTCCCACACAGATTGCACTGCAACAATCTAAGTTAAAATTACCAGAGTGCAGATTACTGAAACCAGCTATTCCTGTTCAGAAAGGGTCAGAGTTAAGTCACCAGCCAAAGCTGGTAGAAGGCACTCCAAGTCACTGAGGCTTCCTGAACATCAAGTGACAAAACTGGATCAAGGAGAGCCCCCAGCTGCAAGCCTGTTCTTTCATGGGGAATAAAACCCCATCAAGAACAGATTGATCACCATCTGGTCAGAGGAATCACCACCAACAGCTACATGGACAACCAGAAGGCAAACCCATGGTTTATGGTCAGGTTGTGGTCTTTGGAATGTTGCTTCATGTGAACCCAAAACCACGTATTGTTCAAAGGTTGTATCGCTAGGGCAGTGGTGAAATGGTGGGCAACTGTACAAAAACACACCACTGTTCTACACATTAGTACTACAGTGCCATGAAGGAAGAAGGTGGCAAAAAGAGGAGGAAGACAAGCAATACAGGGAATGAAAAAACACACCACAGTTTGTGGCTGCCTGTTAGACAAATACGAGGAAGGACAACAAGCCATTGGTTAAATAAACTATGGATCAGTGTTATATGCAAACCAGGCCATTATGTCAAATAAAGTAGGGTGTGTTAAAAGAGAAATAAAGCACTATCATAAAACTTGGTGGGTCTAAGATAAAGAGAATGGCTCAACAGATTCTCTTGAGATGCAGAAGGAGTACAGTACTAGGACAGATGCATAATTCATCTATAGCTCCCATGGTTTAATTGACTTGCTCTCCCTTGCATTAAGCTTTACAGTATAACCCCATGAAGTCGCGGTTCAGTGTTTGCGGCCTCAATCTTTTGCAGAATTTTCCTTGGAACTGAACTAATATTGTTCACGGAAACCCCCGCAATTTCGTGGAAACCGCTGATTGGCTGCTGCCCTGTGACACATCTCTGGTGTTTGCTGAGTGTTCTCCATTTTGTTCTTCTTGAAGCCCTAAGATGCCATCCAAACACCCTGCACCTTCTAAGGCTTCTGGCAATGAACCTAAGCGCCAGAAGAAGTTTAAAACACTCCGGAAGAAAGTTGAACTACTGGATTTGCTCCGGGAACTAAAAAGTTATGCCGCAGTAGCATGCCATTATGGCATCAATGAAAGCACCATACGCTACATAAAGAAGAATGAGGCAGCAACATATTTAGGGTTTAAACTATAAAAATAGGCATTTTTTACCACATTCAAAATTCATGATTTTTCACAATTTGCGAGTGCTCTAGGAACACAACCCCTGTGAATTTTGGGGGACTACTGTACTGTACATGTATGACCCTTATCAAAGCTGCTGCAGTTTAGCTAAAGTCTAGTTTTGTTTTCAAATAAAAACTCTCTGTAAAAGCCTTAAAAGTAAGAAATCTGGTCTGTGGAAACCTTTTCTGTTAAAGTGCTGTAATTTCTTTGTGTTTTTTCCCCATTGCAAGTTACTGTACCTCCTCCCTGAAGCACTAAACATTTTTTCTTTTCTGAATTCTCACAGCATTTCTCTTCTGTTCACAGCCAAACAGATGCATGATGGTCAGCTAAAGTTGCAAGCTTATTATTCTTTTTCTCAGAAAAAGTCTAAGGCTTTACTAGAAGGGCAAAACCTCAGGTAATCTATTCACTTCCCACCATGCAATGAGGAGCGGGGGAAAGCAAATAATAATTCACAGCACTTTAAAGACTAAAGCGCTCAAAGAACTCAGGGCTTTAACAATCACCTGCAATTTTAAGAGGCCCCAAATCCTTGACCCTACTTAAAGAGTTTCTCTACAAGAGCCAGCAGCAAAATCTAGTCAGAAAATGACAACTTCCTTCACCTCACAGTTCACAGCAGCTGATGCAAGCTGCGCTCCTAGAGCTTCTCCATCCAATCATACTGTGAAGCTTGAATGGACAAAATCAGTAAAACCTATTATGTAGCTGTAGCACAATGCAGATATGAACCTTTCTATATGCAAGTATCTGAGTTACATCATCCCACTTCGGCAATTTGCTCTAGCACTGTAAACCTACCTTCACAAACCAGGGCAAATGTCTTTTCCTACCCCTAATTCATGTACTTGGGACTGCAGGTGGCGCAGTGGTTTAAACTGCTGAGCTGGTTGATCGAAATGTCGACAGTTTAAATCTGCAGAGGGGTGAGCTCCTGTGCTTTGTCCCAGCTCCTGCCAACCTTACAGTTCGAAAGCATATAAATGCAAGTAGATAAATAGGTACTACTTCGATGGGTATGTAACAGTGTTCCATGCCACATGAGCACGGAAACTGTCTGCAAACAAATGCTGGCTCCCTCAGCTAGGAAATGGAGATGAGCACTGCCCCCAAGAGTCAGACATGTCTGGACTTTAATGTCATGGGGAAACCGTTACCTTTTACCTTTAATTCATGGACTTAAGCCTCATGCCAAGCCTCACACTTGAGAAGACTTTTGGCCTGATACACTTGGCCTGTAGCAACTAATTCTTAAACCCTTTGTATCTACTTTGCAGTGAAGTGAAAAAGCTGTTTCCCAAAGCCCCTTGAGTTGCATGTTAATATTAGAAAAATAGCCCTTTACTAGGTCTGTATATCTCTTGAATCAAAGAATATCCACATTTGCTACTGTCAGGAATATTTACATATACAATCACTAATTCCCAGCATATAGGATCGCCGCTTAACCAACAGTTTAGAGAATGATCACTCACAGACGAAATACAGCACGAAAGATCTGGAATCACTTATCTATCATCATTAGGTTTGTATCCCATCTGTTTGTGCCTGTAGCATGTCAGGTTTGCCATTAATTTTAGCAAACAATGTTTGTTCTAAATCAGTTTATTACATATTTAAAATTTTACCCAACTTTTCTGCCCTGAGGCACTTTAACATTTGACAAATAGCTTAATAAACTGTTTATTTAAAAATAGAATGGTCTCCAATCCACCTGGATTTGTAATACACCATTCTTAAGAACCTTAAATGGTTTTGGTAGTAGCAATGTCTTAGGAACATCTGTTATCTTTAAATTTGTTTGAATGCCTACATTTGAAACTTTTGTGCTGCATGCTTGAAAGAGAAACAGAAGTTGAATTTGCTCTCTTGAACAAGACTAAATATATCTTATGGATAATGGACTCTAAATCCCTAGAACTCGCTAAATGAGGATTTTTATCCTGCTTCTGAATCCTAACATCTATATCCAGACCAACACTTAATTAGTGTGGCTTGTACCTTTTCTTTTATCTTTTGTATTCTTGATTTTGTATTATCTATTGCTGTTTTTTCCTTTATAAGTATTCTACTTGGTTAAGCATTCCTGATTGTGGCCTGGGACTATTCCTGAGTACTCGAATATTTCACTGCTTCTTCTTCTGTTTGGAAATGATACTACATATTACAACAGCCCATTTTTAGCAGACCACGAAGTTGCTCAGTTTAAAAAAAAAAAGATTTAGACAAAAAAGATACCTTAGATACCTCAAAAATCACCCACAGTTGTTAAAGGGTTATTAGAGGCTATTTAATCCATAATGCCCAGATTGCATAATACCCTTCTCAAATAACACATGATGTCTAGGTTCACATATCTCAAGCCATGGAGTTTGTCCACCATGGTGTACATATTCAGAGTGGTGGCCGGCATGCATCTTGGAACCCACTGACATTCAGACTGTCACACAATTGTTATAGCTTATGTGCTGGCACTTCTTGGCCACCATTTCCCTAATTATCTGTCTGGGCACAACTTGTTCTATTATCTGAACCCAGGAGACATGGATAGTTTGAAGGAGGAAAAACCCCTCAAATAATCCACAGCTTGTTGTAGGACTGTTTCCCCCTCAAACAAACCATGCCATTCAGCTTCAGACAAAATGAAAAGTTGCACCAGGATAAGTAATTAGGCAAATGGTACCTGGTGCACACCACACTTAAACAATCCATCATGGCTTCTTTAAGCCACAGTTATAGTTTGGGTCAAATCTTTTTAATTTTTCAAAAATATTTTTAGATAGTAAGGTCTACCTTGACAGCTGTCATTCACTATCCCCATTTTGACAGCCACTGACATTACCTTAAAATGCTCAAGCAGCATCTTGACAGGATTGTCAATAGTTGGCAAACATTTTGAATAATTATTGTGCATACAATGAGAAAAAATCATTTTATGGCTGTATATGTCCCAGTCAGAAATTCCCATTGTTCTGCCAAAACCCCGCTGTAAGGATTATTGAGCAGATTATTGATTATGAAGTCTCCCTTTCCCCAGAAAAGGAGGTGGGATGCACCATTGCATTTTTCTGAGCAGCTAGTCTTGGGGAAAAGTACATTACCTCAAATGGCAAAAATTAACAACAACAAATCTGAGGATGCCATTAAGAAGGGGATATAAATTTCACCACCTCCATTTTGCCAAAGATCACTTGTGACTTTGCTTTCACTTGACAGGTTGCCTTTTGCCAGCTGTTAAGAGAAAGCAAAGGAAAGAAAAAGCCTCTTTAGACCCTCCTGGGGTCAAGGTCCAGGGCTGGTAACTGCAGCACTCAGACCTACTGCTTGGGCACTTTAAATGGGGTTGTTATTGACTGTCAGAATGGAGATTACAAACGCCATCTGTCAAGACAGACTTTGCCATTTTTTTGTAGGGGGGGGGAGTCAAGGGAGAAAGAGCCAAGCTGATTGGCTTGTAAATGCAGTGGGGGTAGGAGAGAAAAATCAGTGCTGCCGTGGGTCCCCTGGAATACCTGTGGGATGTCCAAAGGAAAGGAGTTGGTAAACAAGCACAATGAGCCCAGTTGTCTGTTGAGCATACTGTTGACTGTTTGCAGAACAACAAAGCTACTGTGGCTTATTGTCAGGGTAGGTTTCTGTGACAAGCAAATGTGCCTATTCTACAATTTCCTGGAGGATTTGTAAACTTCTCTATGCAGATGAAACCCATCTGCTATATACAGCTGATAGTGAAAAAAATTGCACTGTGCTGAATCCAAGAGAACCTTCAAATATGAACCCGATTGTTTAAGGGGAATACAAGCCCCTCCACAATAGGTTTAATATCATTCATCTGGGCAGATGAACCATTCACTAACAGTAACTCCATCTTGTCTGGGTTGAGTTAATTAGCTCCCATGTCCAGGCACTGATTCAGAGTAGTCTTACCTCACCTGGATTTGATGAAAAGGGGAGATACTGCTGGGCATCATCTGGATAGTTATAACACCTCAGGCCAATCCTCCAGATAACTTCCCCCAATATTGATGCTAAGTAGTACGGGATATAAAACTGCCCTCTGGAACCCCAAAGTGTTCCACAAAGCAATAATTTTCTGCACCATCTACTTGAATCAGTTGTCCAAGAGCCCCTGCAATGAAGTACCTCCAGCTGCCAACCCAGACAGTCTACCATGGTCAGTGGCATCAAAAGTAACTGAGAGATCCAACAGGGTCTCGCTCCCCAATCTCCCTTTTGGCAAAGGTCATCTAACAGGGTGCCAAAGGTAGTTTATGTTTCAGAACCAGGTCTGAAGCCTCACTGAAATGTAGACAATCCATTTCATTCAAAAGTGATTGGACTTCACTAGCAACACTAGCAACCACCTGCTCAAACACTTTTCCCAAGAAGAGAATACTGGCTACTAGTATACAATTGTTATCAATGTCTGGATCCAGGTTTGCATTTTTTAGAAGAGGTTTACTGACTATCTCCTTTAAAAGACTGGTACTATTACCTTTTTCAAGGAGGAATTGACAACCTTCTGGATGCATTCTAATATTCCCTCCCTATTAGAAGTAATAGGCCAGGAAGGGTGAGAGTCAAGTACCCAGCACTTTGTTCACATCTTCAGGTCTCAACATTTTAAATTTGACTAATAAAACTGGACAAGTTCTCTGGAGAAGTCAATTAAAGCATTAATTGTGATGTCCAATTTGTGACTGATCTGAGCAACTTTATCTTCAAAGTACCATACAAACTTGCCATAACATGCTGCCAAGGGTTCCCATGTTTTTCTCCTTGGCTCAGTTTACAGCAAACTAGGAACCACTTGGAAAACCAGTGCTGGATGACACCGGGGAGATGTAATGGTTGTGGAAAAGAACTCCATCTTTGCTTACTGCCATAGAATAGGCTTGATAATGAGCTCTAACCTCTGTTCAGTCCCATATGGCACAAATTTTCTTCCATCTGTTTGTGTTCTAGCTGTTTTTCTTCTTGCTTCATTACCCTCAGCTCAAGTGTATATCAAGGAGCTGCCTGGGTTCTGTTAAGGAGAGGAAGTATAGGTACGATTGTGTCTTCTGCCTGAGTCATTTCCGTATTCCCCAGAGTGATCAGAGCTCTGACATGAGCACCAGTTGTACCAAACGGAAAGTTCCCAGGACTCTCTGGAATCTGTCAGCCTCTCCCATGTAGAAAGAAAATGCTGCTTAGAGTCTAAAGCTCAGCAGGAAATGATCTGACAACAGGGTTAATGTTAATTCCCCCACTTTCAGTTGATATCCTCCTGCCCAGTCAAGAAAACCAAGAGTTGAAACAGCCCCATGGTTGTCTTGGAGGCCATGAAGTCATCTTGTTCAAGATTCAGCAACCTTGGCATGGCAGACACTATCTCTGTCAGGTATTGGAGGAAGGCTGAATGGCAGTGGGGTGGGCAGTACAGAAGCAAAATCCTTAATCAGTCTCTGATACTCAACACAAAATCCAAACATTTGAGTTCAGCACTGGAATTGACAAGAAACCTAGAAAAGGGGATAAAATTCCTACAAACTACAGCAATGTCCCACAACCCTGACTCTCAATCTGATGTTAGTGCTACACTGAATATAGAGTGGGACACAGTTGGGAAAGACACAACACTCCTATTCCCTCACCCAAGTTTCAGTAATACATGTTGGGGCAATCATCTAATCCACAATTACATCGTGGATGAGGGAGGTCTTATTTTGGACTGACCTGGTACTAAACAGCACTACCACCAGATCTGAGGACGAACTGGTAAGACTGCCAGGAGCCATCTCATTGGAGGAAGAAAGTAGGCATAAGATGCCTAGTTCCCCCACTGGCTTGTTAATCCTTACATGCTATACCTCTCCCTGCCCATGATTATAATAATAGGAGAATACCCTTCTCCCACTGATTCAAGATTCCAAGTTTACTAGATAGAATGTTGTTCCACAGCATGAAATACCTAGCAGAAATTATTATACTTTTCATGTGAATACACAGTTTATGAGAAGTGTATATACGCAGTCTCACCCATGGTATTTTGTGACTACCTATTTTTATATTTAGTAAGTCTCCTTGTCTGATTTTTGTGGAAGATAACAATGGCTATGGTTTATTTTGCATGTAAGTATATCCAGCTCTTACCCTTTTGAGCTCTCAGGCCCATTTACCACGACTCCAGCCAACCCTAACCACAGTAGTGCTCAACTGTCTACCTCTTACAAAGCTTTTAAACAATGGAGTGAAGGCACTTCAGGTTATTCTTCATCCTCCAAGTGTTGAGTACCACAATTTATGACAACATAGAAGAAAAACACTTTTGAATACAGTTCAAGACCAAGATGAAGTGCTATTGTAAGGGCCAGAAATCTCTCCTTCTCATTTATTTTTTGAGCTAATGCCAAGCTTCTCAAAACTAATTGAATTGAAGAAGTAGCACATCTAAAATATTCCACAGAAAACAACCATTGTGTTCAGCTGCAGGAATGGGTCCAAGTGATGCATTTCTGAACAAGACAAATTCACAGCCACCACAATTCACAACCCAGTCTGGGTCATGGCCCAGAGTTCCGAATCCCACATTCCAGGGAAGAAACTTGATACAAAGAACATCTTCCAGGGGAACTTGCCTCCATATCAGCTTTAGATGATCCTGCTTTCTCAGGAGTTCAAGTACCTTAAGACTTTGTGTTGCCCTCCTCAGACTTCAACTTGGAGATAACAGTAGATAACAGTGTCCAGAATAATCAGGTGGGGTCATTAGAGGCTTGTCCCACTGGGGAGGGAGCTAGTGCCCAAAGGAAGTTATTGTCCTATGTGAGGCTTACTGTGGATGCACTAGCTGTTGAGAGTAATATCCAATCCCGCCTTATCTGACTTCCAGGCTATGACCACTCAGAGCTGTCTAGGGTACTACCTTCTTTGGCTTATTTAACTTCTGCTATGCTCTCTTCTTGGTCTAAATCCTACTTATTGCAATCTGAGTTCTGCTTCTTTACTTTTGCTGTACACAAACCTGCCTTCTGCTTGGCAGGTTCTGCACTTGGATTTGAGTTGTGTTAACTTGCTTCTCTGGCACCTATATGTAGCACATGCTCTCATTCAAACCAGAACCCCTCTGACTGGGACCACTGCCTAGGAAAGAACACCTGGATAGTTTGTTCTGCACAGAACAACTGCTAAAAAGGCAAGCCAAATACTTTTATCAACAAGTATAGGTGCTACTGCCAAAGGAAGTTAGATAATGGGTTTGTGTATAAAAAAGTGATGTAAGGTCAAACTACATGCTCATTTTAAGTCCAGTTTGCCTGGTGCTGCCCATGAGTTCTTGTCAATCATGGCAGTCCTGCCTGTTCCAGTTGGTATCTGGACACACACATACTGCTGGATGCACACTTGATTTGAACAGCTGGTTTTGAAAACTGAGGTTTCTGCACCCTCAGTCTTAGTTTGGTCAGATCATTACCTGGTCAAGGCTAAGATCACAGCCTCTTTTTGTGTCCCTGTAGAGATAATGGCCCTGTTAGAACAGTCTGCCCCCAAACACTTATGGATCCAATTAGAATTCCAGTCAGCCCTTGAAGTTTCTTTGGCCATTTCTGCCATTGATCCTGTTCTGTCCCAGGTCACAAAATGGAATCAGGAATTGCCTAAGGCTTTAGACACAATTGTTCCTGAGCATCTTCTCCATCTTGCTTCCAAAAGTGCTCTGATGTATGAAGAAGGAAAGATGACAACTGGACTTTCAATGCTGAAAACCTGGACTCACCTCTGACAAAAATCTTTATAGAGAGCATCTTCACTCCTATGAGGTGAGGATACGAGTAGCAAAAGATTTCTTCTCTGCTCATATCATGTCCACAAAATCATGTCTAGCAATACTGTTTAGGGTGGCAGGAGATTTGTTTCAAGGCCCAATGTCCCTAACCTATCTTTAGCACCATCAGTTGCTCACTGTGAGGCTTTTAACAACCATTTTGCAGGTAAAATTTCTTGGATAACGGCTGAGTTTGATGTGATCATGCAGGTAGAGATTGATACACAGGTGACTAACAACTTGGGGGTTGTCCTGGATCAATTTCAATTTGTAAGTCATGATGATGTTGACAGGCTGCATGGACTGGTTGGAAAAACCACCTGCCCTCTCAATCCATGTCCATCTTGCCTGGTATTTCAGGGGGTGGAAGCACTGATATTATGCCTTATCATTAATGTTTCTTTCAGAGATGTTAAGGTTCTTGCCTGCCTGAAAGAAGCTATTGTATGGTCTCTCTTCAAGAAAAGTAGTTTGAACCTCCTGGACCTTAACAACTTTAGACCAGTCTCAAACATACAATTTCTTTGTAAAGTAATCAAGAGGATAGTATCTCTCCAGCTCCAGGCAGTTCTAAATGCTACTGATTTTCTAGACCCATTTCAAACTGGCTTCAGAGCAGGACATGGAACTGAGACTATTTTGGTTGCTCTAGTGGGTGATCTACAACTTAGAATTGACAGGGGGGCTGGGTCCTTGTTGGTTCTGTTGGATCTCTCAGTAAGAAGCCTTTGATTCTATTGACCATAGTATCCTTCTGGACCATCTGAAGGAAGTGGGAATTGGAACCACTGCAAAGCATGGGTTGCTCATTACCTTATGGGTTGTTTCCTCATGGTAATGCTTGGAGACTGTTGCTCTTCTAAGAATGAGCTGACTTGTGGAATCCCCCAAGGCTCCCTTCTCTCTCCAGTGCTGTTTAACATATACATGAAGCTGCTGGGAGAGATCATCCAGAAGAGTGGATCTCCTTGGCGACATAGAGGTATGTGAGGGAATGTCACATGGAGATGGGTAGAGACCTGTTCTCCCCTGCAGAGGAAGGCAGGAAGTGCTGCAATGGAGCAAAGCTCAGGGAACCAAGGTTTCATTTAGATGCCAGGCAGCACTTCCTGACAGTTAGGACCCCGAGGGTGTGGAATGGGCTTCCACGAGAGGTCGTTGAGGCCCCATCGGTGCGGGTGTTCAAAGATAGGCTGGACATGCACATGGTGGGCATGTCATGAGTGGAACCAGCTGGTGCCGGAGGTCAGACTAGATGGCCTGGGAGGCCCCTTCTGACTCGCTCTTTTTCTATGTTTCCTTCTCCTTATCATTATCTGCTGCTTCTTCTAGAGACAGCATTTCCTCTCTGAATACTGCCTTAAGCTGGTAATGGACTGGATGAGGGAAAACAAACAAATTGCTGCTGAATCCAGGGAAAATGGAGATGCTTGCTGTTCAGAGGTCACACTCCCCCTGAAAGACCATTTTCACATTTTGGAGGTCCTGCTTGAGTCAGCCCTTCAGATGTCAGCTCAGACAGAATGTGTGGTCAAGAGTCTCTGCTCTCAGCTTTGGCTTCCACTCTCCATCCACAGTGATCCCAATTCAGCTGAGGGCCCTGTGCAGTTACTTTTAAGTAATCAAAAACAGCATGAGGAACTACATCTATAATAAATAAGTAGTTTGGGAAAGAATAGACTAGTACATGTCTCTGGTCCTGGTGCACAAGGCATGACAACATGGTAATATGAGTGCTGAAATCATTTTCAAGTAAATAACTGGATATATTGACCAATGGAGAGAAAAGCAGATGCTCCTTTCTTCCAGAGGCTAATAAAGGCTGAGTGATAATGTGTACATTGGTCTTTATATTATAATTTATGGGATCAAATGTCCTTGAAGTCTACTGTTCCCGTGTGGTTTCTTTGTAGAAGACTCAGTTGTGCCTGTGCTTAAGCAGCACTTTGTTTCAGTGGGATAAATGCAAGAAAAAAATGGAAAAGTATAATAAATGTTGCAATCAGACAAGACAACATTCATCGGTTCCTTCACTTTTAATAGAGGGCACAAAAAGGCCATTGCTGCAAACACTTGAGAATCAATCACCATTGGAAAATCTTCTATTGGTGAAGATGAGTCAACATTCCATTAATCAACAGTTGATCTTTGCCATATGACTGTGACAGCGGAAAAGACTGCAGACTAGCTCAGGCAAGGGGTCGCTTTTCCAACTTGAGGGCTGCATTGCTTCTAGAAAAAGACATTGGTGGAAGCAGAGGAATGCATGCCAGATGTAGGCAGAGCTTCAGACCATGCCATGAACACAGACACAGACACACACACACATACTGCTTCCTCAGTGGCTGTCTCCTCAAGGCCCCAGGAACACTGCCCCCAGCTTTTTCAGGGGAAGTGCCATAGCAAAAGCCTTGCCCAGGAAAATGGGGAACCTGGCAGGCAAATTCAGCCAGTATACCAGGGATTCCTCATTCCTCAACAGGCTTCTTTCTTCAACAATGGCTTGAAGATTAGAATCTTTATGTAGTTAAGTTTCCTCAGGTCAAATTCATGATGTCAGGGTCAGATATAAAATAGAAGCATATGATCCTGAGTCCCCATCTCAGCCCATGTCCTGTATTTACCTAATCCTGCATTTAAATTATGCTTTGTTTTTACAAGAAACGTGCACAGATTGAATCTTAAGATGTTAGCATATAGATATAAAAAGGGAATCAGGCCTTACATTTTCTCTTAAACCCTATATTGGAAAACCTGTACAAAGGCAACTCCTCACTAAGACCCAAAGCATAACTTTGCTATAAAGCAACAGTCCAGGATAATGGCACACAAGGGATGTGGCACAGAGAGCAAAACCTTGTAATAAATACTTTCTGAAAGCTAAAGCCAGGTTTGATCCATACCATCCCCAGGGCTACTTATAATTGTTATTATCAGATTATTATGTGCCTTTTTAGAGGAAACTGGTTAATGATGACTGCTAAAACTATTTCCAATAATGGATTACATGGCCAATATTTATGGTGCTATTTCACCCTCAATTCTGATCAGCTTTTGTTGATTCATAACACTGTCATCCTCTTTAAGAGCCTGTAGTCAATTGCATTATAGAGAGTATAATGAATAGACCTACCTGCTTCTGATCAAAGCAAGTTTGCTAAAGAACAGTACACAGTACAGCTACCATAAAGGGGGATTCAAATGGGCTCTTCCTGCATGAAGTACATATAATGTTTTTCTGTAAATCAGCCTAAACTGATTTTTTAAAAGTCTGTCAATTCCTTCTAACAGACAAGGCTCTGAATCTGCTAAGGAGCATTTCTAGTTTTGCAAATGGAACAGTAAAAGAACTGAGATTGACTCCTACTGATCACAGAACACATTTGTAATAAGTGAAAAATAATTTTAGGACTGCAAACATTTGATATCATGTTTTACCAAGATGGATTTATCATGCAATATTTATTAGCAGATAACAACTGTTTCCCTAGCCTGCATTTCTATCAAGTACTAAGTTTATCTATCCTATGTATCTAACAATAGCCAAAGCATAGACATTTTTACTGCTTTTAATGTCATGCCTCAAACCCAAGAGCTTAAGATCTCTAGGACTGAACTGTATGATCCAATATATAACTATTGGCTATATTTCTTTCATATGATACCAGCTTTTTGGGATAAATAACCGAATGTTTGTTAGCAACGGCATTGAGACACATATGTTTCTTCTTGCAATCTGATAATTTAGGGTCTGCATTTAATATCTGTCTATCTTTAGCATTATAGCAATAATTATTCCCCATTTTCAAGTTATCAGGTTTGGTGAAAGAGTGAAAGGGACTCTAGGAAAAAAGAATGAGTCAAACATGCAAGAGGATCATAGTCATAGGGGGCTGATCAAGTCAAGATAAGTCAAGGTCCTTGTACAGTCATGAAGAAGTTAATCTTGCAGTAGAAAGTACTGGTGGGAGCCTCACTTTCATGCAGGCAGAGATCATGGCTATTAATATATATTCTGTGCATGATTTTACAAGCATTCTTCCTTAGTCTATTTGTTCTGCACTCCTCCCTGTTGTGCCTTGGGTTTTCCTCCCCTTCATTTATTTCTGTTCTCCTTTAGAGGATAAGATGTTGCCAAACCAATGAACTATGCACAAGTAATGTCTGAATTATCTGTAGCTTGAATGATAAATTCTTTTGGCACTCAGGTTGCCCTAAGCTTCTGAAATACCTTCTCTCAGCTCTGGCCATTGGAGTTTTGTTTTATATTGGTGTGTGATACTTTGTTTTGTGTTTTGGGTGGCACAATTTGAAAGCTCTGTGCAAGCTCTAAAGGGTTGTTTTAATCATCAGGATCCAGATGGTGCCTCTGTAGTATAATAAAACATTCAGACTGAGACTAGGTTAGGCTTACTGTTATACATCTCCCTAGTAAAACCGCAAGATGCACAAGGACAACAAATTTTTTCCCAAAGGAAAAGTCTAATACAAAGAAATTAACACAAGTAAAAAGACAGGCACCATCAGTTGCAAAGAAACAAGCATGTCTCATAAACTCTGGCAGAGGTTGTCAGGATCCGAGGCAGCTCAGGGTTCCCTCTGCTGGACAAAGGCCAGAATAACAGCCCTGATAGTTGCAGGATTGGACCCATAACCTACTGCAGCTATCAGGGCCTTTACAAGTGGCACCTGGAATATAAGCACTTGCTCTTCCCTCCAGAAGCTGCCTCAATATGGAGGTTTCCTGAATTGTTGTGGTTGTCTTGCTTGCTCCTTGTGTTCTGACCTCTGTGTCCCTCCAGTCTTACTCCAGTCACTCAAGCGCTGCCTCAGTCCTGCCCCAGTTTCTCCAGTCATGCTCTGATCTTGTTCCAGCCCTGCTCCAGTTGCCCCTGCCCTGCTCCAGTCTAGCTCCAGCTCTTAAGGCACCTGCTTGTCTTCTTGGTTCTCTGACCTTTAGGGTATTTTTGACTTTGCTTCTGGACTGACCCTTGTGCTGCACCCTGGTAGCCTGGGTCCCAGTGCTCCCGTCTGCTGTTTCACCACCCACACCCCAGAAGATGACAGAGGTAAAACCTACTCCAGGATATAGACCCTGAACACAATTCTGAAATGGGGGATTCACTGCGAAACACACACAAATTCTAAGGCCAGGAATAGTAGCCACAACTAAAACCAGTCCTAAAGTGTATTTCCACAAAAAATTAAATATTCTAGGAAACAGATTTGCCTCCTTTCTGGTATGGTTATTAACCAGGTTTATTCCCAAGCCCATAACCACCATTTCACCAATCATTTAAACCATGCATATTCTGAGACTATACCCTGCCAGAGACAATTCCCAGCAGAAGTAGGGCACCAGCACTCATTCTGCTAAAACAGGAATTTTTATGTCTGAAAGTAAGTAAGCAAGCACCATTTAGTTCATCTTGAGCTTCCTTGCAAACTGTTAAGCAAGCACAGCTGGTGTTAGGCCCTAACCAGACTGATGCATTCAAGAGTTAGTTAAGAAGAAAAAATTTCTGTGACATGATTTCTCTGATATAAAGTAAGCTTGGGACAGATCAGCCTCAGTCTCTTTACATCTGAAATCTTCAGATGAGCTCAAAGAAAGTTTGTGGCATGATGGAGGACATGTTGCTCTGAATCCAAACCGAATCTCTAACTGGTTCAGGATGTCCGAAATAGTTCATGGGGTCAGCCTCCCTTTGCCTTTGAAGTAACAGCTGGACAACCTGGCATCCTTACTGACACATTGGCAAGACCTTCTTCTAAATGTAATGAAAGAAAGCATATTACAGTTTGTAACAATAATGAGTGCCTTCTTATCATCTTTCCTCTGACATCAGGGGCACCCAGAGAAGGACCTCATTTGAACTTTCTCCTCAGTGGCTTTGCTTCATTCTGCTGCCTACTCTTGTTTTCTTCTTTAATACATCTTCCCTCCTTGGGTATCTCCAACTATTTCTTACCCATCTACCTATTGGCACTAACTGTCTTATACTCCTATCCTGTTAGCTTTTCTGTCCATTCTACTTTTCACTCACTTTCCAAGCCCCTTGGGATCAAGTATCACACCAGCATCTTGAACTGGGCTCAGAAGCAAATCAGCAACTACAGGAACTTGTACTTGATTAGATATGTTCCCAGTGAGCTGTAATGGTTAAAATCCTAGCAGACACATTTCTAACAGCTGTAGTTTCTGAACCCTGTTCAAGTGCAAACAGACATTCAGTGTACCACAATAGTCTAAATGGGAAAGCACTACAGCATGGATCGCTGCAACACAGCACCTTGTCCACCTTGCTTAGCTGATAAACAAGAGACACCCTCATCTCAAAGTGATAAGGCTGGATCAAGAAATACTCCCGAACTGCAAAGCTGGTCCTTTACCAGGCATATTATATCATCCACACCGAATAAATGATTTCCTCTTTTCCTAGGTACAATATTTTATTATCTGCTTGATTGTTAAATACCCACTCAAAAATGCATTGTCTCTCTTTATTTCATATATATGTGTGTGTGCGTGTGTGTGTGTGTGTGCGCGCGCGCACAATGTCTTACCTTCCTCAAATAATTGCCAGACAGGATTTTTATCTTGTTAATTTGCCCTTATCAGGGATCCCAAACATGTGAAGTCCATGACCATGTGAAACATAATGAAGATGGGAACTTAAATGTGCAATTGAATTGAACTGAACACAGAAGAGAGTGCAGTACAAGGTAACTGTACACATTCTGTAGTTGTCTAAAATTAGGGATTATGGCTTCTACAACAAGGGGTTGCTGTTTGAAGAACCTCTAATTTTAGAAAATGAGTTGCTGCCACTTTTTAATTGATGTCATTATGTTTTAAGTCAAATAAAAACGAGAAAAGGGAAAGAAAAGAAAAGAAATGCCATCTAATCCTAACCCTGCACCTCCACTAGTTCTGTTGAGTCAGTGGAATTCACTGCTAAAGCAATTTAAGCTAGCACCCCTAAAGCAACCCTAGAAATGAACAAAATATTCTTCTGTGAAAAACACTTTTTTAAGTTCTGTTGATCCATCCTGTTCCACAAACTAGCATTTGTACTAATTTCAAGTTGTTTCAGTAGCCAAAAAATTCCCATTGCGCTAGCAGTAGGACCTGCTAGTATACGGGCAGCCTAGAATATTGCCCCTTTTCTCTTTGACTCCTGTTTTCTGAAATACTAGTCATGGGGATTGAGGGACAGGACTGCAGTAATTTGCACTGTATAGTTTTTGAAATGGCTGGACAATTAGAGGCAACTTCCCTGCTTCAACAAAAATATCAGACTAGAAAAGGCAGAGACACACAACCATATTTCCTCTGGATACTGGGTTTCTGTTCCATCCTTCTTCAACTAAAACTTTATATACCACAGAGAAATAAAATGGGAAAATGCTACTGTCACATTTCTCTTAGCAACTTCACTGCTTGTCTTTAAAAAAATCTGTATACTGACTTTGGGAATATAGGTTGTAATTATTGCAAGCCTACAATTTTGTCATTTCTTGGCTTCTCAACAAATATGTTTTAAAAATGTTAACATGTGCATTTATAGTAATTTTCTGCTTTTTATTTCAAGACTTCCATTGAGACATTTCACAGCCTCTCTTACTGTGAGAGCTCTAGGGAGAAATGTGTACACTAATTTCACAGAAATCCAGTAGGTTCCTCCCTAATGTGAAATTTTTACAAAAGCTCACCATCCAGTTTTGGAACACCCTACACAGCTATCATAGTTTGAATGAGCAAAGTGTTTCATTAAACTTCTGAGTTCCACCATTTTAAATTGTTATTATCTCTGCATACGCACAATATTGCTTTTACTTTTCTCTGAGTATCTAAAATGAAAATCCATCAGGCTAAGACATTTGGTCTTGCTTTTTTGTTTATTCTGTAAGTTTCAATGTATTTTGTCAAACTGAACTTCCAAGTTCGCTTGTTTTAGTCATTCAGTCCAGACTCTTGCTCCCTAAATCTTGCCTAACTCTGTATTTTTAGGAATATGCTACTCAGTCATTATCTCAGTATTCTCTGTATACTTAACTCTGCAGTTTCTCCATCAACATCTAATTCTAATATATGTATCTACAGCTGCATCATGCTGTAGAACCCAAGGAGGAAAAAAGCTATTTATCCAACTTCTCCTTTCCTATTTATCGAGTACTCCTCTTGTCATGTCTATCTGGGTATGTATGAAAGTTGCTCAAGGATAAACGTAGTAGCTATTTTTGCACATAACACTAAGCAATACCATAAAGTTAAACCAATCTTACCTTGTGTCTAGTAGCTACACATTCGCAAGGTAACTACTCACAAGTACATTCTGCGCACCTCCATCTCCCCTTCAAATGGCAACACATATCCCATCAGCCCCTACAGCTGGAAATCAATCCCAGCATGAACAGTTCTTGCCTGCCCCTTCCTGCCTCCCCCCATTGACCCATGCATTCCCCTGGGTGTATTTTCAGGGGCGCACCACTTTTTCCTTGCTGCTCCACAAAGCCCTTAAATACTCATCAGGGTATTGTGGTGGCTCTGCAGGCACAACAGAGCAGCACAACTGCTAACTTCTGTCTCCATGCACAAGCACCCACCTACACATCTACACACCTCTCCCGCCCCCCTGCACATGTGTCTGATGTTCCTCCCATGTGCAGGACTCACACACAGCCAGGACCACCTCTTCCTGGCAGCCCAGTGCACAGAGGGCAGCAGTGTGGGCTGGTGCCAGGAACTGAGGAAGCACACCCTACCAGGAACACTTTCCCAAGGATGCCCATCTGGGGCTCTGCCCAGGAATCTCTGCCAGCAGGGGTGGGGGGGGGGACTTTTGGAGAGTCCACCTCCCATGGAAGCCCATTCCATACTCTAGAGGTCCTAACTGTCAGGAAGTACTCCCTGACATTCACCTTGAATCTTGGTTCCCTGAGCTTTGCTTCATTGGAATGCACCCTGTCCTCCACCGCACAGGAAAATGGTATGTTGCTAACAGGTCCCCCCTGAGTGTCCTCTTCTCAAGGCTGAAAAGACCCAGTTCCCTCAGTCTCTCCTCATATGGCTTACCCTGCAGACCAGCTACTATCCTTGTGGTCCTTTACTGCACCGATTCCAACCTTGCTATATCCCTCTTTTAATGATGGGCCCAGAACTGAATAAAATATTCCAGCTGTGGGTACACCAGAGTTATATAGAGCAGCAATAATACCTCTCTTGCTCTAGAACCCATGTTTCTAGCTATGCATTCTAGGATGGCATTTGTCCTCTTGACCGCCGCATCACACTGCTGAGTCATGTTTAGCCTACAGTCGACCAGCACCCCGAGATCCTTTTCACAAGCGTTGTTCTTCAGCCACCTGTCCTCTAACTTGTCCTAATGACACCCATTCCTATACCTCATGTGCAAGACCTTGCATTTATCTGCATTGAATGCCATCCTGTTGTCCACAGCCCACTTCCATAGACTGTCCAGATCCTTTTAGATCCAGACTACCTACTCTGTTGTATCCACTACCCCTATTTTAGTATCAGTTGCAAATTTTATCAGAATGACTTGTCACACTCTCTTCCCGCAGTCACTGATGAAAAGATTGAACAGGATCAGTCCCAGGACAGAGCCCAATTACAGTGTGATTCTACTTGCTCCTTCCTTGTCTTTAACCAGTAACTGATATATAAGAGAACCTTTCTTTTATCCCATGACTGTTACCTCTGGCTCAAGAGTTTTTGGTGATATACTTAATGAAAAGTCTTTTGGACATCTAAGCAAACCATATGTACCAGATCTCTCCTGTCATTACTGTTTACCTCAGTACCTTAGAATGCTTTCCCCAAAACATCAGTTCAGGCACAGGTATCCATCTGAAGCCTTCTACAGTGAACAGATTAAAATAATTCATTCAGTTTCTCTGCAATTTCCTTATCCTTTTTAGTACTTTTGCCATCCTGTCAACTGTCTCCATAGATGGCTCCTTGCTTTTCATATATTTATTTTTCTACTGTTGGCACTGATGTTTGTGCCATGCTCCTCAAAATACTTTCTTTGGATTTCTTATTTTCTGCTTGCATTCCCTTTGTGCAAGTTTGTGCTCCTTTTAATTTGTAAATGCCATAGCACCATTCAAAGCACCAGGAAAAGAAAAGTCCCTTCTTACTATTGTCATTGCTAAAATAGCTTCCAGTTACGAGAGTATGAAGGCTGAAAAAGAGCAATGATTCAAGCCTGTTATGCTCCTAATTATGCCACTGGGAGTGCAGTAGAGTTTGAATTTGGCAAAAAACCAAAACAAAAAAACCATTTCTTTTCTGAAGTTGACCAGAAAAATAGCTCAAGTTGCCAAGCCCAGTTCCAAAATAAAAGGGAATTCCAATTCTGCCTGGAAACATATCAGTAACTGGCAAAGCTGTTATAAAAAGGAAATCACATACTCCCTGTAACCAGTCCTGATCAATAGTCCGGCTGCAATATGCTAGACGAGTTCAAGTACTGTTTGAAGGCTTCTCCACATAGACTCTATTAAAGTAGTCCAAACAGGATGTAACTAAAGCATGTATCACTATGACCAGTGAAGACATCTCAAGGAATCTCAAGGAATAGGTACATTACATTATCGAACTGTATTAGCTCTCTGAACACACAGTCTTGTAACCCATTATTACAGGGCAATAATTCCCCTGAAGATTGGTAGACCATTTTTTAAATTAATAATTTCATTTATAAACACCTGTAAGAGAACTCTGTTGTTACTAACTAGACCTTTCACTTGGTATCCTTTTCTTTGCAATCATGTGAGACTGTGGATTTTGCCTTGTGTGTAGTAGAGATCCTCCTCCTCCTCTATACCACCCATAGCCTAAACTCTCTGGACAGTCTACAACAATAATCATATAATGTCTGAAATATTTCTTTACTTTCTAACATTTTCATACCTGGCTGAAAATACTTAAGCTGCTCTTGATGCTGGGAGATCAAATGAACTGCTTTCAATTCTCTAGTGTCTGTATTGTTTATACAGAGTATATAAGTACTACCCTTCAGTTGGCAGATTATCACTTGAGGATGTACAGCAGAACCATCAGGACTGGCAGTACACACTGGCAGAGTTGGGCATCAATCAGACACTTAATCTATTAAGACATTCAATCGCAAAAGCAATAGTGTTCACCTCAGCTTTCACCTGGTAGAGGATCCAGTCTGCTTAAGGGAATTACACACTGCTTCAGACTTGGTCAGGCTGAGCCTCATACTAAGTGAAATTACTCCTGAGTACCATGTAATAATGCAGAAGATTCTGGGTTGTTCCATCCATATACTCTGCACCAAAAGATAAGGGGCCCTCCTACAAAAGTTGTCTGAGCTTCCCCACTCAAAGTTGAAGCTGGCCTTGGAGGCCACTACAAAGAGCCTAAATGCATTTTTCTTGTGTGACCACACACCTGGATGTGACCTTGAACTTATCAGTCACAACACCTGCAAAACAACAATGCAAGGTAGACCACCATGAAAATTCTTAAAATATGTACTGCAGTTACTGAACTGGAATTGTGCGCATGATTGATGTTCCTTCTGAACATGTTCTAAATCTAACTTTAGTACCCAGATCCCAGGATAAAAAAAAATAATTGTCTTCTCAGGAGAAACAAAAAAAGCAGGAGTGGAGGGTATAGATTTGTTTATTAATTATATTTACAACTTGGCTTCCAAGGAACTTAGGTTGGCTTACATCATTCTCCTCCTCCTTTCAAGTTTATCTTCACAGTAACAAACCTGAAAGATAGGCTGGGTTGAAAATCTGTGACTGGCCAAAAGTCACCCAGTGAGCTTCAAGGCTGAATGGGGACTAGAACCCAAATATCTTGAGTCCTGCACTTTTAACTACTACACAAATCAAAACATGTAATGTTGTCAAAAAATTGAAGTCTTCCATTATTTATTGTAAGCCACAACCGAGAAACATTTGGTTTGTTCAGAAGTTAGAATAAATTAGGGGACTGTAACTATGCTCTTTAAAACTCTTTAGAAAAGACTGTTTGAATGTTTAGGATCTCTCACTAACCTCTAGTTTGAAACGTGATCTCTACTCATAGTAGTATCCTTACATTTGCATATTCTATATAGAAATAATTTGACGAGGGGCTGATAAGACTAGAAATGTAATGGATATTTACCTTTGAAAACCAAAAGTCACTGGATGGCTCTATTTACAGTGGACAGGAAATGATTTATTTCTTGAAGCCCATTAAACCTGTTTCCATCCTTCCTCATCCCCCTCAAATTCCATAAACACAGATTAGAAAACACAACGTGATTTTGTTGGAGAGCTGCTGAGAAAAGGGTTCAGCATGACTGGTATTAACCGTGCTGATCTTAGACTTTCTATTTATATCTAAGATAATTGGTAAGTAGAAATATTTGCATTGCTAATTTTATTCTGTTAAGAACAAACACAGGGTCTCCATTATACATTTTAATAGCTGCACTTAAGTTGCTGCCCTCTTCCTTCTCTTTCTTATTGAGAATTTCCTCTCCTCGATTTAATAAGTTCCTAAGCAAAGGACTCACTGTGTAATTGCTCCACTATGACAGAGTTTGGTGCAACAACATAAAAAGTTGACATTACCTATTGTAACCAAAGTAAGAAAACAAGGCACTCTAAGGATGTCAAAGGAAACTGTGAAAACAACAACTGTTTAAAAACAGATAAGGACATTAAAAATTCCTTCCTGATTCCTTAGTAAAAATTAATGCAAATACCACAAAATGTTTCCACTGCAGATAATATACAAATGATAATGAAATTTGGGTCAAGATACACTTTATCATTTTAAAAATATAGCTAAAAATTATGGGCTGTTGTACTTCAGAATAAGCACACTGCTCCCAATCCTAGTTGGAGAGGAGAAGAAGGTGGTTGTTGTTAGTCGCGAAGTCGTGTCCGACCCATCACGACCCCATGGACAACATTCCTCCAGGCCTTCCTGTCCTCCACCAGCCCCTGGAGTCCACTCAAGCTCACACCAACTGCTTCAATGACTCCATCTAGTCACCTCATTCTCTGCCGTCCCCTTCTTCTTTTGCCATCTATTGTTCCCAGCATTAGGCTCTTCTCTAGGGAGTCTTTCCTTCTCAAGAAGGTTAGCGGTCTTCAATCCTCCTCACCCTGCTGTTGTCCTGATCTGGATCAGAGGGTGCAGACATTGGCCATACTATGGGTCTGTGCCCACCTCTTTCCTCCCTCAGTTATCCTGCAATTATCCAGAAGACTCAATGAGAGCAGTGAGGCTTCCCTCCCTCCCTGCTGCAATCATAATCTGTTTTCCCTTTGACCTGACTTTATTTCACTTTTTTCCTTGTGATGTTGAAAACTTGATTGTCAAGCTGGCTTTCGTGATTCCAATTTGCCCATCTCAGAGCAGTGCTACAAAGGTGTGTCAGCAGCTCACTGGATTGATTTCCCATCATGGATAATATTTATTTTTACCCATATTAATTTTGCAAATATTTGCAAAGACTACTTAAAAATGTTATTGCTGCCAGTGATGAACAGTATAGAACTGCAGTTATGAGTCAGTGGCAAAAGGGAACTGACAGTGGCTAATGTATGTGTGGGGAGAGGGTTCTGCTGTCAAAAACCAGCAAGCACCCACCTTGTCATTGCGTCCCAGGGAGCAGGAAAGTAGGTCTATTTGTGCCATGCCTTTCTGAAGTATTTGCCACCTGTTAAACTGAGTTGTCAGATGCTGGAAAGAGAATTTCCTGTGAAAAGGGGGGCTGCAACCACCCCTTTTGAAGGGATATCCCTGTGGGGGTTTTTTTTTGGGGGGGGAGCCCATGTTTTCCTAGTGTTCTCTAAATTTTGGCATGCTCCCAAAATACTGGCAACTCGTGAACATGTAAAATTACCAGGGATTCCCTCTGAGGGAGTGCAATTGCTTCCACCCACCCTGGGGAAACTCCACCAATTTTTCAAGTTTGGTGGGGAGGGGAGAGCGCCAAAATGAAAGGAACATTGAAGAGAAATGAGCTTTCCCCCAAATTCCTGATGTTCATGCCTCTAAGGATTTTTTTAGCCTTTCCCCCTTTACACCCCAGCCTCTGTCCCTGCCAAAAAGCTGGGGACATACTGGGCATTATCAGTCCTTTAAATTTCAAAATTTGCATAGGGCTGTGCCTTAAATGAAGTTCATAGTTCAGTTTTTGCAAGCAGATGGATCCTTGAAAAGATTACAGAGTTTACTCTAAGGCATATTTCAAAGTGTAGAGACTTGCCACATCAAAGCTGTATCATAATTATTCTTATTGTTATGGGCATTTTAATTTCAAGAAAAATATACACCAAAGAAAGGAATTATTAAATTTTAGCCAATGGTTCCATGCACACATAGCAATAAGCTTTGGCCTGGTCTGTTATGATTGAAAAGCATGCTGGTACACCGTTCATTTACTCCTGCTTTGCTCTTAAGAGCATAAGAACATAAGAAAAGATTTGTTGGATAAGACCAAAGGTTCATCTAGTCTAGCACTCTGTCTACATAGAGGCAAACCAGCTGCCCGTAGCATCCATCAAGCAGGATGATTGCAAGACCTCCCCCTGGCCAAGCTCCTCAGCACTTGGTGCATGCAGGCATGCCACCTCTGGTAAAGGAGAAAGCACACAGTCAACAAGGCCAGCAACCACTGACAGCCTCCTCCCTCATGAATCTGTCCAATCCCCTTTTAAAGCCATCAAGACTGGTGGCCATCATCATTTCCACTGGCAGCAAATCTTATAGTTTAACTATATGCTGTGTGAAGAAGTAATTCCTTTATTCTGTCCTAAACCTCCACTAATCAGCTTTGTGGGATTGACTGGGCTTGAGTGTTATGCAAGGGAGAGAAAAATGTTTCCCTGTCTACTTTCTCCACACCATGCATTATTTCAAACATCTCTATCACGTCTCTCTTTACTTGCCTTTTTTCTAAGACAAACAGTCCTAGTTGTTGCAACTGCTCCTCTCAGGGGAACTGCTTCAACCCCTTCATGGTTTTTGTTGCCTTTTCTGTACTTTTTCCAATTCAACAATATCCTTTTTCAGGCAAGGCAACCAGAACTGAACACAATATTCCAAGTGTGCTCACACCAGAGATTTGTATAAGGGAAGTAAGATTTTGGCAGTTCTATTTCCTATTCTGTTCCTAATTGTGCCCAGCATGGAGTTTGTCTTCCTCACAGCATCTAAACAATGAGCTGAAAATTTCATTGAGTTGTTCACCACTACCCCAAGTTTGCTTCTTTGTTCAGTCACTAATAGTTCAGATCCTATTACCAAACTGATGTTGGATTCTTTTTGTCCCAACATGTGTTACTCTACATTTGCTTATATTGAACTGCATTTGCCATTTTGATGCCCATTTTACCAGCTTGGAGAGATCCCTTTGGAGCGTCTCACAATCCCTTTTGGCATTAACCACCCTAAAAATTTTAGTGGCATCAGCAAACTTGGCCACTTCACTATTTATTCTTAATTCCAGATCATTTATGAATAGGTTTAAAACACACTGGTCCTAATAGAGAACACTGTGGTACTCCACTGGTGACATCTCTCAATTGTGAGAAATTGCCATTTATTCCCACCCTTTGTCTTCTTAACCAGTTAGTGATCCATAAGAGGACCTTCCACCCTTTTATTCCATGACTGTTTAGTCTTCTCAGGAAGCTTTGGTGAGGTACTTTGGATCACCCCTGTCTACGAGCTCATTGGCACTCTCAAAGAACTCCAATAAGTTATGAGATAAAACTTCCTCTTGTGGAAGCCATGCTGATTTTTTTTTTTCCACAACAAGGCTTATCCCTCTGTGTGCTTACTGATTCTATCTTCAATAATGCTTTCAAAAAGTTTACACAGAAGAAAAGTTAAGATAACTGGCCTGTATATATTTGTATTTTACTGTATATATTTTAAAATGTTATTTTAATTTTTTGTTGTAAGCCGCCCCGAGGCTTTGGCGAATGGGGCGGCATAAAAATGTTTAAATAAATAAATAAATAAATAAATAAATGCCCAGATCCTCTCTGGATCCTTTTTAAGAAATTACTGTTACACTGGTCATTGTCCAATCCTCTGGTACTGGAGCTAATCTGGAGAACATGTCTTCTTTGCCGAGCAAGTGAGCATAACAAACCAAGCAAGAATGGATTTTTTTCTGTGACATCTGGACTTGAGCTTCTGGTTCCATTTTAGGTTAAATGCACTTTAACCCTAAATTGTGATAATCTTTACTATTTTGAAAGAAGTCAACTTTCTAATCCATAATTAAGATTAAACACAGATGGAGTTGGACAACACAACAAGCTGTGGTCAATAAAAAATGGAAGCAAAATCTTCTGAATTTTTCCTCACAATTAAAAACTATGAAATAAAGTTGCAAGGCAAAAACAATTCAAAGGAAGATGCAAGAAGGCTTTGAGAACTTATTGGTAAGAAAGATTTGTAAGGATGTGGGTGTCAGCTGGCTTTTAAAACAATATTTTCTGCCAGGAAACAAGTTTTTGTAGGTTGAAGTACAGCAAAATATCTTAAATACCACAATACTGTCCTTGCCCTAAACAGTCAACAGCATGACTCCTTTCTTATATTTTGCACTTAAATGGAAACAAGGTTTTCCCCCGTGTCCAACCACTGGAAAAAATCTAAAATATTTCTGCCACTACATGTATTTGAAAAATACTGTATTTCAGATTCTAAGATATTCTCCTACCTGATGCCTTTCCTTCCAGAGTCAGGGAGCCAGTGTTAGCAATTATAATATAAAAAAGAAATTTTTGCTTCAAAACAATATAAGGTTTATATTCCTAACACAGAAAAACAAGTCCAGAGTGTGCATCCAAATCAGAAGACAAGGCTTACCTGCATTTTTCCCCCGACACTGAGTATGAAAGAGAAGTAAAAACAACTTTGCTACAGTGATAAAAATCCTAAACTGCACAGAGCAATCAGAGCTGTAAGCTTTGTTTTCCTCAATGGGGGAAAAATACATAAGGACAGCAACCTCTCAGGTGCAGATTTTGTATTATGAACATGCATAATCTCTGTGTACGTCCAGAAGTGAGAAAGAGGCCCAATTTATATTAATAAGCTATGGTAGCTTCAACAAGGCATAGTGGCTTGTTGTGAGCTGTGGTACATACTGGGCATAGTTTGCAGAATCACTGCTCAGCCATAGCCTATTGTTAATTGAAATCCAGGCAGTATGGTTTAGTGGAGAAATAAACAACTCTCAAATATTTTTACAGCACTCCATGGGTTCTTCATGCACTGTTAACTTTCTAACAAACCAGGTCACTCACAATACAATAAACTGTGGCCGGGTGATTATGCCTGGCATGTGCTACTGCTCACAACAAGCCATGGTGGCTTGTTTTGATCATGCAAACCTATGGTGGCATTTTTTTAAAACCACTACTGTTAAGTATGAAATGAATACAGATCTTGTACACATGTTATATACAAGAAAATGATTCTTAGGCTTTGTCTTGCCACATACTTTGTTTCAGTTTTTCAACTGAATACAGCTGAATTTGCTATCTATACCTGAAAATCAGTCTTCTATGTAACTGCCCACTAAGTTCTCATTAGATGTCTTTCTTGTGGTTTCTCCATTGTCAGAAATGGGGCAGGTCGCCCTGGGGTGTGGGGTTTTCCATTCTTCCATATCATGAGTGGACTTTTCCTCATGGGAGGCTTGCCTGGTACTTACCCTAATGTCTTCCTAGGCCTTAGGGAAATCACTTATTTTCTCAGGTTTTTAAGTTCTTGTGCATTTTTGTTTCTTTCTATGATTCTTTTCAGCACCACTTTTTTTACTGTGTTGTGTTTTTATCAGTTATATTAACCCACCTTGGACATTTCCAACTGAAAGGCAATACAGATATACAACTAAATGATTGAAGGTAGAGGAACTCTACCCAACAGGAACCGTGTTTACTATTTGAAACGGAATGTCAATTCCTTTGCTCACTAATTTACCTTCCTAACAGCTAAATTATGGATTGCCAACCTGCTGTCTTCCAGAAGTTTTGGACTACTGCTGTCATCAGCTGGCATGGTCAATGTTTAAAATTATGGGAGCTGTTGTCTAGAACATTTGGAGTGCACTAGGTTCCATGCCCTTGATCCAAAATTAGGAGGAACTGTAGTAAACAGATCTCTTTGACTATGTTCCATCCCTTCAGAATACCACAATCTTCTGGCGTTAAGGATACTTGCAGTAATCATACAATACTCTTTGCAGCATGGACCAACTTTTTGTGCAAGCTCTTTAAACTCATACCCTATAATCCTAGCTCAGAACAAGTTCCCATCCCACTCTGTCTTTGCTTTCTTAGCAGTTAATCAGTCACTCGTGCAGCGAAGAACACAACAGCAAATTCAGTATTCGACCACTAAAACTTTACTAAGCACCTCAGTTTTTGCCTAATGAACACATAATGAACACACAAGTTCATGAGAACATTGCTGATGAACTTGGATAATTTCACTGATTCCAGCCAAGAGATTTGTTTATTTAAAACATTTATATGCCGTTCTTTACAACAATGTCTCAGGGTAGCTTACAACATTAAAATCAAATAAGAATCAAACAGTCCATAAACAATAAAAATAAGAAGTGATAAATATTAATAAAAATACAAACAGATAAAATTAGATAAAAGAAGCGACTATATTGAGAGGGCCTGTTTCAAAAAGAGACTCTGTCAATCAAAAAATTCATCTACTTAGTCCTTGCCACTAAGAACGTACTAAAACAATCAACTGACCAAGTGGGAAAGAACTTGCTACTTTATCAGATTACTGTGTACTACCACCAATAATTTGTGGAATCATTAGTGGAAAACACTCCTCCTGAGAATGCCTTATAGGCAAGCAACTTTTTATTCGTGTCATCAAAGACACTGCAATACAGTACAACATATCATTCAGCATGAACAAACAAAAGAGTGGATATTAGAGTATCAACAATCATAATGAGGTACCTAAATGACAGCTTTCTGAGCCAGGAAAACACGTGAGGGGGGAGAGTGACAACAGTCCAGACCCCCCACCCCCTCATATTAGGCAAGGGAGTCAAGCCCTTTTAGAGATGGTCAGGAAAAAGCTTAACAAATTCCAAGTGCTTTTGGAATCAAAGACAATTGATAAAGAAGGCAACTCTAGGACCCAACAACTGAGTACAATTTGCCTAGCTGTAGAGGGAGAAAGTAATCTGATAGCTAATGTGCAGAGTGAGACTATGATGGCTAAGAAAGGATTCTTGCTCCTGTATTAACACAGACCATATCGTATAAAATGAAGAGATGGGACAGCAGGGGCATTACATCAGCTCTGCTGAAAGACCAGTTCTAACCATTTCCAGTTGGCCATTAAGAGAACTATCACTTAATTTTTTGAATTAGTGCCCAAGTTTGCCCTCCTTACCACTTCTTTGCTCCATCTTCTTTTCTCTATTTCTGTTGTTTATTTTAGATTGTGGGCCTGCGGGAAGAAACTGTCTTGTTTTTATTTATTATATGTACATCACTTTGGGAACTATTTCACCTAAAAAGGAGGGGGAAATGCTATAAATAAATAACAAATAAATATCTTAATATAGAACTCATTCATTAAATGCCTGCCATAACAGCACCATAAAAAAAGAGATGTTACCATGCTGTGGTAAGCCCAAGGTTTGCAAAAATATATTTTTGAAAAGGAAAAAACCTGCCCTCTACTCCCTAAAACCCACTGAGGAGTGATCATATTTGATGGCCATGGAATACTTTGTGCTTGGGTAAGGAATGGAAAGGAGTATTTTAGAAGACGACATGGCTAATTGGTTGACTGGAACATTACACAGGAGGAGTGTACAATGCAACTTTTTTTGTACTTCCAAAAAGTACTTGTACTTCCAAAAAGAAACAAAAAATATTTGTTTCATAATATTAATGAACAATGTTTTTTCAATACAATTCGGGGCCCATTAAAATCTTTTAATTTAATAATCTATCCCCTTAAAAACCCTTGTGGATCACTACTAGAAACTAACACTTGTGGATCACTATCATTATCACACAGCCTTGCCAAGGAGATAATCTTGCACATGGTTTCAACATATTAAACTCCTCTTCTCTAATAGTATACAGAAATTCTAGCTCATTTTCCTGTACCCCATCTTTTATATTCAGGCTTCTCACTCCAAGCTGGCTTGTCAGAAAACAAGATTTCGTATATATCACCTAAAGTGGAGACAGTGAAATGGGAACAAGAAACTAAAAGAAAATGTAGATCAACACATCTTTTCACCCCAATTCCTCCAAACTATCTACATTAAGGGTGTTATTTCTCTATGCTGAGGTAATGTACTGAACTGCACAAAAGCTGCCAGAGTATACCTGGTATTTTTCCATCATGAAAATGAAGCTTTAGACACCTTCCCCAAGGAGCATCAAATAACAAGACTTGAAAAGAGTGGTTCTGGACAGAAGGCAGTCTGGGCATTATACATATTGATTCAATGCACCAATATTGATTCCTGACAGTCCAAATGGCAGATCTGGGAATTAATGGGGTCCGTAGCAGTGGTGTAGCCTGAATGAGAATTTTGCATTTGAATTCTTATGCAATTGTGCGTTGTTGTTTTTCCAGTGCTGTACTGTTACTGCAGGATGCTGCTGTTTGGATGCATTCAAATTAGAATGTACAGGAATTAACAGTATATACAAGCATACTTTCAAAGAAAAGTATAAAGTGAAAGTGAGGAATGAAAATGACTGCATGTGTGCAGGAGCTCTAACGATCTGATGGAAAGCAGAGAATCACCCCTCCACCCAAGAGAAATGGAAAAGCCTTTACTAGGGAGTGGAGTGGCACGTGAAGCCCTCAGGCAAATACTTATCTGAACTCGTTCTAAAACATTACCAGATAAGCCTATTATCTTCTGAGCCTGCCAAGAGAGGGTCCATGGCCCAGAAGTGGGAATCCAGAGAGGATATTCCATTTCAAGAATATTTATGCACACTATCAATGCTTCCCATGATTACCTAAAGGTCATCTGACAACTGCTGGTGAGCTTTTAATAGTAAATGTAGCTCATTCTTTGATCTAGTCAAACTTGCTGTATGCAGTTATTTAAAATGTTTATTTCCTCATGATGTCACTGTTCAGGCTCAGCTCAGTGCAGCAAGATCTGCAAATATCTTGAAGTTATTATGTTGGTAGCAAATGCTTTACTGTTGACATCTTCTGCAATTGCTCTCTCTCCTTCTGTCGCCCCCCCCCTCCCCGTGTGCGCATGTATAATGAGTAGAACACCCTGAGTTACAAATAGTGAATAGATGACTTCACTGACAGTGGTGAATTAGGCTTCTCCAGGTAACAGCAGGTATTTTGAAAGAGAATTCAGTGTGTTTCAAACAATCCAACACTTGGGTCTATTAAGGGATCACCAACATAGGGAAGAGACACTGGACAAAAAAACAGGACCCATCTGTGTAGACACATCAGGTTACTGTCTGTGCTAAAGGCCACACATGCCACTGTCTCTTGTGCCAGTCTTTCTTTGCTCAGTGACATCTGCAAACAAAGAAGCCCACCTATTGTAAAGGCTCCTGAGCATAGAAATGGCCTTTGCTCCTTCCTGTTCTCCCTCTAAGCAATTTGTGGCCAATTATACTGTTAGAACACTGAATGGGAAAGCCTTTCATCCTTTCCTTTTTTTGCTCTCTTTGGTATAGAAGTTCACAATACATATGTAATTGCTCTAATTTTTTTCTACCTACATTAGGAAGAAAGAATATTCCTCTCTTTAAAAATATTAGTAACCCTCTGGCAATTCCATTTATCTCTTCGGCACACTGATTCTGAAAGTATCATTTCTCTTTCACATACACAGAGACCAAGGAGGGAAAATGCACCCCCCTCAACACCTTCTGAGACAACGGGAGTTGCAAGTATACATTATATACACACCACAGAATTTCTTCTCTCTGTTACAAAAACTGAGATAAGGCCAACACAAAACAACTGATCACACTTTTATAAATATTGAAATACAGATACCATGTAATAATGCAGAGTTAACAATGTACATATTTTATTTATGCAACAGACAGCAGGGATGTTCTGATTTATTTGCTAGAGCTAAAAGGTTCTAAGGCACTACTGGTGCAGCCAGGCAGGAGGAGTTAATGCTGAGTTTTAAAATAAAATTGATCACGAGTTAGTATTGTTCCCTTTTTCCCATTTTCATGCATCCAGCTATTGCCTGTTCTCAAAACAGAGAAATTGTCAGGTTTTCCAGTTGCTCATATCTTCTCACTTATTACATAATTAGTAACCATGTCAGCATTTTCCAGGAATAAAAAATACAAACTGAAAAACAGTCAGTCTGCCTCTCCACATGTTTTAGCTTCCTTTCTTGGTGTCTGAACAAAATAATCCCCAGAAACAGCCAGGAGTCATGCTCCTCTTGATTTATTATCATCTACAAACTTTTCTCATGAGAGCAGTAGACTTCCTATTAGGCCAGAGTATTCTGCTTTAGCATGATCATACATACTGTATTTTGCAACAAATGTGCATCAAGTCTCCTTCTCATGTTAAGCAATTCCATTCTTTTTCCCAAAGGGTTTTTTAAAGCTTAAAGATAGGGCCACCTACAGGCTTGTTAGACCACTGGTTACCAGCTTTCAACAGGAGAGGTTTCTGTAACTATGAGATGGTGAGAGAAATAAATACTAAAACTTGTATCTCAGCAGTCCCAGAAGCTAGTGCTGGGCAATTCCTATCAGGCAGCATGGCTGCTGGTCTGCAGTGTCCCTCAGACTACATCTTATTGCTCATGCTACTTAACATAAAGCATAAAATCACCGGGAGAGATTGTCCAGAGTCTGAGTTCAGTGCCACCAATATGCTGGTTACACTGAAATCTCTCTCTTCTTTCCATCCAAATCCAAAGAAACCATTCTAATTCTAAATCTGTGCTGGTAATGGACAGGATAAGTACCAACAATTGAAACTTAATCTAGCCAAGATAGAGGTGTGTCTGGAGAGTCAAAAGGCAAATCAGGGAATAGGAATTCAGCCTGTGCTGGATAGCATTACATACTCCTGAATATTCAGGCTTGTAGCCTGAGAGTACTCTGCACTCAGTCCTGATCCTGGATGCCTAGGTTTTGGAGGTAGCCAAGAGCACATTTGTGCAGCTGAGGCTAATATGCCAACTACTGTCCTTCCTAGAGATGTCAGCTCAGTACTTAGGCAAGCATGCCAGGCATCTCATTTGGACTACTGTAACATGCTCTGTGAGTAGCTGCCTTCATAACTTGTTTAGAAACTTCAGCAGGTCCAGATTGCTGCAGTCAGATTATTGATTGGGGCTGGTTACCTTGTTATAATAGCTCCACTGCCTATGGGTTTGTTTCTATGCAGAATTCATAGAAGCTGGCTGTGACCTATCACACCCTACGCAGTCTGGAAGACCACCTTCTCTCGTATGAGTCTGCCCTAGTCTTAAGATGTTTTGGGGAAGTCTTTCTTTGGAGATTGCCATCTGCAAAGGCAGAGTTGGTGGCGATGTATGAGACGGCTTTCTCAGTGGACAATTCCGGGGTGTAGAATTCCCTGCACCCATGTTGATCTTCTGTTGGCTAGCCAAGACCTTTTTATTTAAGAAGACCTTTGGTGGCCTGTTCAGTTGGATGTTGCTTTTATTTTGTGTTATGCTTTTAATTGTGTTTTAATGCATCCATGCATCCATCCATCCAAACAGTACACCTTTTCAGCAAAGCAGAAACATTCAGAAGTTGCATACAATGGATGCCTCTTTTCTGAGCTGGAACTTTTCATTGATTTAAGTTAGTTTGCAATGTTATTTTTAAAATGTAAATAGAATACTGTTATTTCAAATAAACAAAGTCATCTGAAAGCCTACAAATGTTCTAACCAAAGGCTCAAAGGAGGTGCTCATGTGAAAATAAGTTTATATTACCAGAACATACAAGTTTCAGTCTGCATACTCAGTTCATATAAATGACTTGTCTTCAGCTGTCTGGAGGATGGTTGCAAACTTCAGATTGCTTCAGATCAGAACAAAGAGAACTTGCAGAATTATGGACTCAGATAGTGGCTCAGTTGAGCACTTGATGCAGATGCAGGCAGTATGATTAATTTGGGCTTGGTAATCATCATGGTGGGCTAATTACAAGATCACCACAGCCCACAATGGAAAAGATAAGCAACTTAAAGGAATGCTGCATTCTCTTCCCAGGTATTTTCTTATCTGTTACCTGCTTCTTTTGTAAAACAGAGTTCCCTAATATTCAAAATGGAGCCGAAAGATACTACTTTCTACAGCTGGGATTTTTAAAAGTTCCTTTTATCTTTTCTGGTTTTAATGTTTGCTCCATTTCTTTTGCTGTTTCCCAACAGAGGCTGAATTTCCTTTAAAAAGACAGATAAACAGAAAAATTATCTGTGTGCCATATGAGTAATTTTATTAGGTGGATATATGCATGCTCTCTCTCTCTCTCTCTCTCTCTCTCTCTCTCTCTCACGCACGCGCGCGCGCTCTCTGCAAACAGCCAATTAGGAAGCACAGGAGGGGCACACACATAAACATGCAGATATAGGCAAAGGAAATGGAAGTCCACCTTCAAGCATAAAACAGCAGAATGGCATAGAAGAATCTACCATGCTCTGCTTTACTAAGGCAAACAATCTGTAAGACAGTAAGAAGAAACATCCTCTTATCTTCACATTCTTTAGTGGTAAATTAATCCTTGGAGAAAGTTTTTGAGAAAGCTATCACCAGCTGCTGAAGTGAGTTGTGGGTT
The DNA here is from genome assembly GCF_004798865.1 of Varanus komodoensis. NCBI lineage: Eukaryota > Metazoa > Chordata > Lepidosauria > Squamata > Varanidae > Varanus > Varanus komodoensis. The sequence goes on from NW_025335268.1 coordinate 119,540,010, forward strand.
TAGTGGCTTCATCCTGAGAAATAGCACTTAATTTGCAATTCTAGTCATGTTCAATGCTACTCCCTTAAGAAATATCATTGAGCCAAGCCTTGCTTATGTCCCTCCTAACTTTCATCTCTAATTAGCTTTTCCACAAAGATTGGGCCAGTGCTAACCCAAAACGGGACAGGAATAAAATGAGACCACGGAGCACTTGCAAGGCCATTCCAACCCTCTATCCAAAGGCAGAGCCATCTCTTCACTAGCACATGCATACACGCACAGGCAACATCCACAGTCAATACTGCATAACCCAACAAATGTAGTACAATAAGGTGCTTGAAGAGTCTTCTTCTGATTCCATATTGATCATAAGGCAGTGCTCCACAACATTTTCCTTCTAAAATCTATGCATGTTCTATAGGCCTAAATTGGCACTGGAAAAAAATTCTGGGTATAAGACTTGGTTGGACTGCACTTCAGGCAGTATGAAGTTCATCCACAAGGTGATGTTAGCTAGACCTTCTTCCTGTACATCTAGTGTCATTTGGTACAATATATTTTCAATCCAGGGCCATGGTTCTCAAAATACTTCGGATTCTTTGAATTGTTCATTTCTAAAACATGAACTCTACATTTAATTCAGTACCCTCAGAATAGTAACTGTTTGTATACAGAGAAGGCGCAGGTGGGTACAGGCCTAGGAAAAAAATTTCATTCTCCAGGGTTTCCCAGCTGACCGTGCTCCCTTCTCCTGGTTCCTCACATTTGTCCAGTCTTACTCTCATTCTAAAAGGTTGAACTGCTACTTCTTACTTGGCAGTAAGAGCTTTATGCTACAATATGTGGAGGTTGCATTTTTCAGTCCAACCCGCTTTGCCTTTGCTCCCCCACTAGAATGTAGCCTCTGAGAACTTCTCCAATATTCAGTATGACCCCTGCCTAGAGCAGAGTATGGCTGAGATAAGTAACAAGCGACAGAGATACTGATGTTATGGAGAGACCAGTCACGTAAGGAAACAGAGAGTTATCAAAGAAGTTGTGGGGAGACACAAAGATGGAATGGGAAAAGTTGTCATTTTTTTTGGTAAATTTTATAACTTGACTAATCATTCTCTTGCTGATGATGCCTGGTGATGGATGGCCTTGGAAATGTTTACATTTTAATCTTAATAGTATATCAGAGACTTGGATTATCAAGATCAACATATTTGGCAGAGGTGCACACATATTTTGGTTGTGACCCAACATTCTCAATGGCAAGAGAAGAAAACATCAGCCTGACAGGCTTGGCTATCATATGAAGATGTTATAGAGCCATTTGGATAGCTGGCCTGTCACCTCTTTGAAGTGCTACACTTAAAATCTCATCACTACCAAAAGCTAGAAAGTCAATCTGTTGTCATGAATGACACAAGTCTGCTCAGCTCTGTGAACAAGGCCTGAATGGAACACTTCATGTCAGGAGAATCAAGTACGGACAATTGCCACCCACTCAGAAGGCTCTGCTTCAACATATTCAGCAGTCTGCTTCCAAGCCTATACTTTTGCTACCGAGTACTTTATTTGACCAAAATAAACACATCATAGGTGCTAATCTGGACAGAATTTCCTGGATAATTTTAATTTCTAGAGAACTTTAAATCATATAGCGACCTGATCTTGCATAAACACAAGCTGATTTCACAATAATTGGTACCAGGGAAATAATTGGTACCAGGAAGTTATAAGAATTTGCACAAACTAATCTTGAGTGAGCAAGCTCAAGACTCTGTAGATTAAATGTCAAGGAAAATGGACAGCAGCCAATTAAACCCCTGCATGAAAAGAAGTTAAGTAAAGCCAATTACAAGTGTACAGTGTTTTATTTCATTTTGGCATTTTTTTTATTTTCCATAAAAAAATCAACTGTTTTCAATTTCATTTATTCAATTTCTGTTCATTTTGTATTTTAGTTTTACATTCCTCATATTTGTCTTTGTCCCATCAAATATTTTACACTTTTTTTGCTGCTGTGGCCTATGGTGGCAATGGCAAGCGAAACTTACATCAGCAGCAGCACCTGGTAGCTACCAAGATTTTACCAAAATTCCTCAGCTGCATTGTGGACGTATTCTAGAGGAAAAATTGTGGTGCACTGTGGCAGAAATTGTGATTATGTGCTGGGTGCAATTAGTTCTTGGCTCCAAGGGAAAAAATTCCAGCTGACCTGAAGATCATGTCTTTCTAGCTGAGGCAGAGAGCTATGGAGAGAGGACTATTTGTCTGTCTAGCCCAGAATTATCTATTATCTATTCTTACTGCCATTTTTTTTTCAAGGAGTCAAGTAGAAGTCTTTTCCTAGCATCGTCTACATCTTAATTGGTTTTGGCAGGGGTTAACCTCTTGCATATAACTGTTCTAATAGACTGAGTTATGAAGCCTTCATGTAAACAGAAAGTTGCCAATAAATTCCAGCATTTGATTGCAAAAGAAGAATACCTTCAAAAAAATGAGGGGACACAATAATTAATAGATGTTGAAAGAGAAAATCAGGAGGATCAAATCTCTCCGAGATGCTTGGGTGTTATTTAAAGTCACAGTTATACATAGTGCAGCCTTCCACAAGCTGGTACTCTTCAGATGTGTTGGACTGTAAGTTTCACCACCCCAGTCAAGATTCCATGCTGCCTGATGTTGATGGGATTTGTAGTGCAAGAAACCTGAAGGTCACCAGCTTTGAGAAGGCTAATTTAGGACACAACCCTATCCATGTAAAGGGAGCAGAGACCCTGTGTGGATCTAGTTGGGTACTCTTCCTCCTGTGGGTTGAGCTGAGTGGCTCTGTGTCCCTCCAATTTGACATAAAAGACAGTAGTGGGGATGCCAAGGGAAGGCAGGATTCGCCTCTGTTGGGAAGTGTAGCATAGACCAGCAGGTTGCCATGCATCTTTGCTCATCTCCACCAAGAAAGAAGTGACTCACCTGCACTGAGATGAGATGGAGTACATGTGAGTCAGGCCCAGGCTATGGCTCTGCACAAAGAAAACAGAAGGGGGTGCCCTTCAAGGAGATTTTTCTAGGAAATCTCAAGCAGCTCTGAAGGTGAGACTGGGATGCCTCTGAACAGCTAGAGGAGGGCTTTCTCTGAGGTGGTGCCCTGGCTATGGAATGCACTCCCCAGAGAGGTCTGCCTGGTGCCGACTTTATATGCTTTTCGGCACCAAGTCAAGACTTTTTAATTTACCCAGTATTTTAAAGTTTAAATATGTTTTTATCACAGTTGTGGGTGGTTGTTGTTGTTGTTATTATTGGTTATGATTTTACTATGTTGTATTTATTGAATGAATATTATAAGCCATCCAGAGATGTGTAGCAATTGGATGGGTTAGAAATACCCACATAAATAAATAAATAAATAAATAAATAAATAAATAAATAAATTTAGGGGATGGAGGTAAGAAAGAAGTGGTATCTCAGAGTTCTGTCCTGGGACTTGTCATGGACAGCCATGAAGTCCAAGAGTATCTTTCCAGACTGGGTGGGTTAGCAAACAAATGGCAGATGATGTAAAGTGGTGCCAAAACAGGCACCACTTTAATTCCTTATCTACCAAGCAATATTTGTTTTGGTTTTGTTGTTTAATTTTCACTGTTTAGTAGCCACAGTGGCCCTAATGTGAAAGCCCATAGTAAGAGAATACAGTAGTTTCCCATCTCCCACACGGGGGTCCCAATCCATCAGGAGTTCCCCGTGTCTGTTCTAGAGTAAAAATGAAAGGGATATAACTGCTACAAATGTATTTAAAGTGATACTTGCTTTGAACTCGAGCAATTCTGAAGCAACACAATGATGGAGCAAAGCATTCTAAGTTCATATATAGACAGAGATAAAGTCTGAAAATGCAATGACTAGTCAGGAAGGAAATCTTGGGGGTCAAAGTGAATAACTCAATGAAAATGTTAACCCAAGGTGCAGCAGCTGTGAAATATTGTAGATTTCATGCTAGGGATCATTAGAAAATAGGGATTGTAAATAAAACTGTCAGTACCATTACACCCATATACACATCTATGGTTGCAGACACATTTGAAATATTGGGTGAGTTTGCATGGAATGGTAAACCATAATTTAAGGTTATCTGCACAAGCAGGAAATGTCCCATGCAAAGCGCTAAACATGAGCACTCCATCTTCTCTCTTTTTGCATAGTTGGGAAGATGAATAAACCAGACTTCCATTTCACTTTAGCAGATTCCTAGCTTATTATTATATGCAAATCAGGAATTCCTGTTTAAAATAATTCTAGTCAATTACTAATTCTCCGAACCTCCTCCAACAACTCCAAATCCTTATTGCTTTTATGGTATGTACAGCACACTAGATCTAATTTAAAATTGCAACTCTTAGTTTATACGTAAACCAACCAGGAACCTAAAGCAAAGCTGATCTCTACTGAAGATTTCATGTAAGGAGGAAAGGAAAGCATATAAACCTAGCTCATTTTGATTTGTGCATGCAATCCTAAATTATGATGTACTGTTATGAACAAACAGAGCCACAGTATATAGTTCTAGTTGCTCCATCTCAAAGAAAGCTGGTAAAAGGGCAGATAAAGGCAAACAAAATAATCAAGGACTTGGAGTAGCTTTCCTAAAAGGGATAATGTGTTTGAGGCTTTCAAAATTTTGTTTGTTTTAGAAAATAGTGAGGATATGATGAAAGCTTACAATATAAGGCATGATTTAGTGAAAAGTGTGTAGATATGTTTTTGTCCCATTCTCATGAGAACCTGCATGAACTGTATACACAAGACATATGCAACAAACCATTTCTATATATAACATATAATTAATGCATGAAAATCACTGCCACAAAATGTGATGAGAGATGGAGGCTTAAATAGCTTTCAAAAGGGATTAGCCAGACTGAGGGAGAACAGGCCTATCAATGGCAACTATTCACAATAGGTATATGGTGCCCCCATGTTCAGAAGCTATGAATTAATAAATGCCAGCTGCTGGAGAGCTATTCCTTCAAGTTCTGACTGTGGCTTACTAGAAGCATCTGACTGGCCACTGTAGAAAGAAGGATACTACATTAAGGACATTTGAAGAGAAAAAGGTTGCATAGATAGCTACAGAATGCTGCACTTTGTAGGACTCTGTGCTCCCTAAACATGGATAGGATTATGTCCTAAATCCATGGCTTTAGCTTCGCCTTTGGCTGTCAAATGATTGAGAAATTAATCATTCTGACTTCTCACACCTGGTGGTCTTCCAATGTAATGGACTACAAATCCCATCAACACCAGAAAGCATGCAATCTTTACTGGGGTGATGGGAATTGTAGTCCAACACATCTGAAGGGCACCAACTTGTGGAAGGCAGCACTAGGTTGATCTTTGTTCTGACCCAGCAGGAATATTCTTATATTCAAGTTTCTCAGTTTCAGTAGTAAGTGTGAATCATTCAACCTGGAAAGCATACTAGAGTACAATTGTTCTGTTTTCGTAGAAATATAAAAGGGCATGATGGTTTATAGAGGAATAAAAGAGGAATATTTCTGTAATTATCCGAAGAATAATTTAACTGCTTCAAACCATGCTAATGTCTTATCCTCAGTGTTTTTATTAAGTATAAAAATGTACTTTAATAGTACTAAAAATCAGAAGAACTCTTAACATACATTTTACTATATTGTAAGAACTTAACATATCCACCAATGTACATAGACAAACACCCAACCCACCAAATCAGGTTCTTTTGTTTAGTATTTAATGGTGATGTGAAACAAAGACAACAAAGCTATCTAGTAACTTATACCATCCTGATTGTCATGGCAACAAGGTAAATGTAAGAGAAAAAGCAGAAATGGTCAACTGAATCAACCAACATCCGAAAAAGAGAGGCAGGATTCAAGGAGTATGTGCTTATACTCCAAGTATGTTTCTCTTGGAAAGAGAAACTCATTTTGCAGCTAGCATATTTTGTCACCAATAAAATAAAATAAAAATTAAACAACAGGAAAAAAACAAACAGCCAGAACGTGCATTAGAGCGGCCTCTCATACAAATATCCCATCACTCTCACATAACCATTACAGAATGGGTGCTTTAAAATTTCCTAAAATGATCAGTGTAAATATCAACCACCGTATTTTTCACTCTATAAGACGTACTCCCCCCCGCAAAAAAAGTAAGGGGAAATGTCTGTGTGTCTTATAGAGCGAATGTGTGTGTGCCCGACGCCTGGGATGCTGCCGGCCTCCTGCACCACGCGACACCACCTGGCTGGCACGCGCTTGGCGCACCCTGCTCCGCCCCCCCTCCAGTGCAGGTGAGAGCTGTGCCGCTCAGGGGGAGAGGTGCAGAGGAGGAGGAGCCGTGGGCTTTAACCTGCTGGCCGCATGGAAAGCATGGAGAGACGGACTGCTCACCCCCACCGCCTGGGAAGACCTGCCGCCACCGCGCCGCCCGGAAGACCACTGCCGGCATGCTGCCGGCCCCACGTGGCACCACCTGGCTGGCACGCGCTCGGCGCGCCCTGCTCCGCCCCCCTCCTCCGGCGCAGGTGAGAGCTGTTAATCACAGGTTGGTGTGTGTTTTCAAATGGCAACCCGTCTTTTAATGAAGCCCGTGGGGAAGTGATGGGGAATGTGCCTGTGATTATCAGGAAGCTTTCCATGGATCAGTTATCTGTTAGTTGATCAGACACATTTTTTTTTTTGGAACAGCGGATATTTGAACAGCATTACCTTCGTGTATGAAGTTTATTCTTCAAAGGCTACTTAGTCTGCTGTGTGTTTGATTTACTGTACAATATCTCATTTTTTGGCAGAAGTTTTTTTCTATTATTTACTTGTAGGGCAGCGTGGACATTACTGGCTTTTTTAGATTTGTTATTGAATTGTCTGCAGCAGCTCTTGTATAACTGGTGTAGATTGTGGATTCCGTCAATAATTCCACTACTGACTAAGAAAGTGATGTCAGTGATTGTGAGCAACAGAGCTTCATAAATTCTGACTCTAGTGATGAGTTCTATGGGTTCAACGAAAACTAGAAGAGTACTCGAACTTTAAAGTCTCTCTTTTGTTAATGACAGTGATGATGGTTCTTAATGCCACTGTTGACTGCTGTTCACTTTACAAGGTTGAAATACGATATTACTGTATTCTGTTATAGTTTATTAAATAGTTTAGTAAACCATTTGATTCAGAATATTTTTTTTTTGTTTTCCTCCTCTAAAAAGCAGGTGCGTCTTATGGTCAGGTGTGTCTTATAGAGAGAAAAATACGGTATTTGCATCACTGCAAATGTGAAAGATCCTTTTTTTTATTTTCAAAAAATAATATATTACCAATATGCTGGCCACTAGGGCTTTTCTGCTGGGGGAGGTGGTGGAATTTTGTATTTTATTTGCAGATAAGCATGAAGATTGAAGCACAAACCTATTAATGGCTTTAGTCCAAAAGGTTTAACATAATTTTATTTTCTTTTATTATTTCTATAGCACTTAGTGTACTAAGCACTTTATAGGAATTAAAAAAAATCACAGCAGTGCCTGCTTAAAAATTTACCATCAAATGTGACATCATCAAAAGGGTTTCTTTCAGAATAGCAACTTGATCTGTCATAATTTAGTTTAATTTTACTAACCAAGTAAAAATGTCTACATCCTGCAGACTACTCCTAAATGCATGAAAAATTTTAGAAGTGCCTTCATGTCCAGAAATATCAGGAATGGCGTTTGTGTCCTTGCCCCACATCCTACTTTGGCCTTCACATGTGTAGGCTGAAAATTTGCATAAGGGTTCAGGGTTATTAGTTCCCCAAAGAGGAAACATAGAAACAGAGCGAGTCAGAAGGGGTCTCCCGGGCCATCTAGTCTGACCTCCAGCTCCAGCCGGCTCCGCTCATGACATGCCCACCATGTGCATGTCTAGCCTATCTTTGAACAACCTCACCAATGAGGCCTCCTATGGAAATTCTCCCTGTACATGTCACAAAGGAGCAGAACACCTGTGTGGAGCTTGTTTTTCAGAAGATTCTATAGCTAAGCATGTTTGGAAGGGAGTCCCTCTCCTTCCTGTCCCTGGTGTACATGGGAGGGGATCCATCAGTTCACTTGGGACCACCATAGATGCCTTGAACCAAGGGAAGAGAAGGTTAACTGACCTTGGATGAACTTAAATCAGTGGGTGAATGCACAGATGACCCCCTCAAAAAACAACAGTTACAGGTAATTAACCAGACTTTATCCTTTGTGGTCTCTGTGCATCACACATATGGATGACTAGCTAGCTTACCTCTGGAAGGATGGAGGGGTGACATTGTCATTGAAGAACTGAGGAGAGGACAGTTCTACCAAAGGAGCAGTCTGCTCTTGCCCAGGCATCAAGCCTTTAGCGCTAGACAAACACTGAGGGCATAGACCATGTGATAGCCTTGCAGATGACTAGTATGAATATTCCTGAAAGCATGGTCATAGATGTTGGCATCAAGTGGGTGGAGTCCATCCTTGGTGGAGCTGGGAGTTGCAGGCCAGTCAGTTTGTAAGCCAGGAAGATGGTGTTACCAGGTTGCTAGTCTCTGAAAAGAGACTGGTTGTCCTTTGCTGTTCTGGAGTGATAGAAGGAGAGTATGCTCTGCATATCCAGAGGATGCAGTGCAGATTCTATAGGACTGGAGAGCTGATGTCTTAGTTAAGGTGAAAGATGAGACACCCTTGGAGAGAAATGCCAAATACAAATATAATGCTGCTAGGTAGTCCACCTGGAGGGGATGTAACTCAATCACCCACCTGGCTGATAGCCAAAAGGAAGGTGACCTTCCAAGACAGTAGGTGAAGGGCGATTATTGCCAGCAGCTCAAAAGGCTTTTTGGTGAGTGCCTGAAGGACTACTGAGATGCTCATGTTGGCATGCAAGTCTGGGTAGATAGGGCTATGTTGTTCAGCCCCTGCAGCAAGCAACAAGACAAAGGCTCTGAGAAGACTGAAAACCTCTGTATTGGGAGTGTGGAAAGAGATGATGGCTACATGGTAAACCTGGATGGAGCAAAGTTTCAGACATCTTCAGAAGAGTGAGTTTCAGAAAAGGAGAATGTGCTTGGATTGTAGGTCAAGGATGTTCTGTTGCATGGAGGAGGTGATGGCTTAGCATTTCATATCATATGACTTCTTGTTGCATGTCTGAGGGCCTCACCAAGGATCACCCTGATGTTTTCCAACAGAGCACTGTCTGTGGCCTCTACTGCATGATTCTCCAAGGCTTGGGAGATTAGGTCTGGGCTGTGTTGCAGGAATATCCTATGAGAGAGTTGAAGCAGTTTGGTAAACTACAGCTGTTATCAGTCACTACAGCATGATGGGACTTCAGTCCATCTTATCCCATCTGATCTGTGAGTCCTCTGGTGATCAGAGAAAATGGGAGCAGGGGTAGAAGAGTGTTCCTGACTCTATCAGGAGGAAGCAATCTCTAGGAAACTGGTCCCCTGTCCTGCCTGGGAACAGAAGCTCATGAATATTACATTGTTGGTGGTGGCAAATAGTTTCACTGTTGTCATTCTCCAGGTGCCAAAGATCCAATGAAGGATCCTGGTGGTGTTTCGTGGATGTGCCATTCCTGGGTGTGAAAGTTTTTGTGGTTGAAAATGTTAGCTAGTGTGTTGCTCATGAGACACGAATGGCTGTGACTGTAATACCTTGGCTGGTACATTAGTGACAGATTTTGACTGCCAGGTGTATTAGCAGAATAGACCTTGTGCCTTGTTGTTTGGTCAAGTAGAACAACATGGTGGTGGTATCTGTGGCTATCTGGATATGTTGGTGCTGCAAGATTTTCTGGAAGGTGATAAGGAATTTATGGATAGCCAGCCTCTCAAGGTAACTGAGATTTGCAGTGACTCCAAGTTCCCTGGGTTTTCAGGTCACCAGAATATCCCCTACAGTGGACACATTTTCTAAAGGGTGCATTTAGTGCCATCAAGGTAAAGCAGAAGGTGAAACAAGATGGTAGGTAGGTTGGGTAGTAGAGGAAAAAAAACCAAAAACCAAAAGGGGACCAATTGGAGAGAAGGAGGCTGTGATAATGAAGGTGATATATGTATATAATTTCTTTTTGAGAGCTTTAGCTATTTGCATTTTCTGATTGTCATTCCACTTTTATCAACAGGCAAACTTCTTGACTTTTCTTTATTACATTCGGTAACATTTTCTTTGTTGAGGCCTAAACTCTCCTGTTAACATTTCCCTCAACCTTTCTGGTTAACCCTTTCCTCATCATAGGTATTAACTCGGCATTCTTCCTCCAGTCCTTGAGATGTACAATTCGCAGTATGCCAAGTCATTATTTGCCATGGGTGGCTACTGTGCAGGGGGGCCCTTTCCAATAGGAAGAAGGAGGCAGTTGCTGCAGGAAGTAGGTGCTGGGTGGTTGAAGGAAAGTAGCAGTGGCAACCTACTGGCTTTTCCATTCTGTTGAAAGATATACATTTCAGTTAGCCTGCCCTACAACCCTAGGCTAGCCTGTTTTCTTCCGACAAGGTAGAGAAATACTTCATCGATGCTGAAGTAAAACTCGACTGCAGGTCCAATTGACTTCTATAGGGAGCATGGTGAATTTCTTCTTGTCTTCTGACATCAAAATATCTTGGGGGATACTACCACTCTGGTTCTATACTCCAGAGATGAGGCCTGCAAGATATTGCTACTACTATTTTTTCTCATTTTTCTCCTAAAGTATTACTGTGTTCCAAAACACAGGTTGGCGTTTTGCAGAAACAAAGCTCACATATATGGGAGGAATATATCCTCTTCCCATTGAAAACAACAACCAGCATGTTGAACTGTATGCAAACCAGTGAGAAGGTAGAAAGGAAACTCTGTTAAGTTTATACTAATCTTCTTCTCTTGGGTGCACAAATACTCAGTTGTAGGTGTGTGAAGGAATAGGCCCTAAATCGTATAACTAACTTTGATCCCTGGCTTCCATATTGATGCTGGCATACATCTTATTTATTAAACACAAACAGTCTTCACTTATGTTAAAATATTTAATATAGTTAATTTAGTTAAGTGATTTCATGTTACCTATAATTAAAAAGTTCAAAACAGGTTACAATTAAGAAATTATAAGCGGTAGCAAACAAACAATTCCAATGCTTAAACCAAAGCAATTTAGAGTAATTAATAACCTTAACTGTTAAAAAAGCATAAATACATTGATCAGCAGCCTAGCCAAAAATCCCAAACAAGAACAGCAGTTAAACCAACATTGCATATCAAAGGCAGATTGAAATAAAAAAAAGTCTTAAACGTGAAAAAATACAACAGCAATAAAAAGAGGGTCAATCACACCTGTTTAGGAAAAGCAGGGCATTTATATGTTCTCTTAAGTCCTCTTTGTGTACATTTTTGGTGGTTAAGAACAGCCCCAAAGTCTGTTTAATCAAGAGATGTATGATGTTTGCTGATTTAATTATAATGCCTACCAGCTACTAATTAAAGAACATTTAATATTATCTCACCATGGCTAAAACTGTGTGCTATCTTCCATTGGAAGAGGTGTCTCTCTGTATATATTTTGCCTGTAACCAAACCCATTATTAATAGGTTTTAACATTCTACTAACTAAAGGAAGTTCTTAAGAATAAATGAGAAAACAGAATTTGGGACAGCAAGCTAAATTCACCCATTCAAGTTCCCCAAGTTAAACAACAAGTATTAAGGTAACATTAATACTACAAACCAATAGGCAGGCAACATCATTGAATTAATTGTGGCTTCACCATATGGGTCAAGTAAAAAATTGAGGTTAAGTGGGAAAAATAACACAGAATATACTTAGAATAGCAAAGTATGAGAAAAATCATATACTTGTCTTTAGTAGCAGGTGGATCCAGATGTGTGTTTTTTGTTATGGGATTGGCTTTGAGGGAAGTACACCTGCAAGACCCTGCATCTTCCCTGCAGACTGAGGAACATCCTATGCCCAGTCAGCTGAAAGTTCCAGTTGACAGTACTCACCACAGCTTTCTCTGTGATCCCATTTTTTAGCCAAGTATGCATACATGGTGTGACAGAGGCAGAGCAAGGAAACAGTGTTGGATAATGAGTGATATATAGTGAGGAAGGATATACTCACAGGGGACTCTTCCACAAGCACAAACACTTTCTACCTTTACCATGGAATTTCCACAAAATGTACAGTAGGTGGCTGGCAACATTTCTTTTCCAACCTTTCTGTATTAAGCAACCTATTCTGAAAA